>NW_027288519.1:0-296755 GCF_037038585.1 Patagioenas fasciata
TTAGGTTTAGATTTGGGGTTAGGGTTAGATTTTGGGTTTAGATTTCGGGTTAGGTTTAGATTTGGGGTTAGGTTTAGATTTTAGGTTTAGATTTGGGGTTAGGTTTAGATTTGGGGTTAGGTTTAGATTTTAGGTTTAGATTTGGGTTTAGGTTTAGATTTTAGGTTTAGATTTGGGGTTAGGTTTAGATTTTAGGTTTAGATTTGGGGTTAGGTTTAGATTTTAGGTTTATATTTGGGGTAAGGTTTAGATTTGGGGTTAGGTTTATATTTTAGGTTTAGATTTGGGGTTAGGTTTAGATTTTAGGTTTAGATTTGGGGTTAGGTTTAGATTTTAGGTTTAGATATGGGGTTAGGTTTAGATTTGGGGTTAGGTTTAGATTTAAGGTTTAGATTTGCGGTTAGGTTTAGATTTGGGGTTAGGTTTAGATTTTAGGTTTAGATTTGGGGTTAGGTTTAGATTTTAGGTTTATATTTGGGGTTAGGTTTAGATTTTAGGTTTAGATTTGGGGTTAGGTTTAGATTTGGGGTTAGGTTTAGATTTTAGGTTTAGATTTGGGGTTAGGTTTAGATTTGAGTTTAGGTTTAGATTTTAGGTTTAGATTTGGGGTTAGGTTTAGATTTTAGGTTTAGATTTGGGGTTACGTTTAGATTTGGGGTTAGGTTTAGATTTTAGGTTTACATTTGGGGTTAGGTTTAGATTTTAGGTTTAGATTTGGGGTTAGGTTTAGATTTGGGGTTAGGTTTAGATTTTAGGTTTACATTTGGGGTTAGGTTCAGATTTTAGGTTTAGATTTGGGGTTAGGTTTAGATTTGGGGTTAGGTTTAGATTTTAGGTTTAGATTTGGGGTTAGGTTTAGATTTTAGGTTTAGATTTGGGGTTAGGTTTAGATTTGGGGTTAGGTTTAAATTTTAGGTTTAGATTTGGGGTTAGGTTTAGATTTGGGGTTAGGTTTAGATTTTAGGTTTAGATTTGGGGTTAGGTTTAGATTTTAGGTTTAAATTTGGGGTTAGGTTTAGATTTTAGGTTTAGATTTGGGGTTAGGTTTAGATTTGGGGTTAGGTTTAGATTTTAGGTTTAGATTTGGGGTTAGGTTTAGATTTTAGGTTTAGATTTGGGGTTAGGTTTAGATTTGGGGTTAGGTTTAGATTTTAGGTTTAGATTTGGGGTTAGGTTTAGATTTGGGGTTAGGTTTAGATTTTAGGTTTAGATTTGGGGTTAGGTTTAGATTTTAAGTTTATATTTGGGGTAAGGTTTAGATTTGGGGTTAGGTTTAGATTTTAGGTTTAGATTTGGGGTTAGGTTTAGATTTGGGGTTAGGTTTAGATTTTAGGTTTAGATTTGGGGTTAGGTTTAGATTTTAGGTTTAGATTTGGGGTTAGGTTTAGATTTGGGGTTAGGTTTAGATTTTAGGTTTAGATTTGGGGTTAGGTTTAGATTTGGGGTTAGGTTTAGATTTTAGGTTTAGATTTGGGGTTAGGTTTAGATTTGGGGTTAGGTTTAGATTTTAGGTTTAGATTTGGGGTTAGGTTTAGATTTGGGGTTAGGTTTAGATTTTAGGTTTAGATTTGGGGTTAGGTTTAGATTTTAGGTTTAGATTTGGGGTTAGGTTTAGATTTGGGGTTAGGTTTAGATTTTAGGTTTAGATTTGGGGTTAGGTTTAGATTTTAGGTTTAGATTTGGGGTTAGGTTTAGATTTGGGGTTAGGTTTAGATTTTAGGTTTAGATTTGGGGTTAGGTTTAGATTTGGGGTTAGGTTTAGATTTTAGGTTTAGATTTGGGGTTACGTTTAGATTTGGGGTTAGGTTTAGATTTTAGGTTTAGATTTGGGGTTAGGTTTAGATTTTAGGTTTAGATTTGGGGTTAGGTTTAGATTTGGGGTTAGGTTTAGATTTTAGGTTTAGATTTGGGGTTAGGTTTAGATTTAAGGTTTAGATTTGGGGTTAGGTTTAGATTTTAGGTTTAGATTTGGGGTTAGGTTTAGATTTTAGGTTTATATTTGGGGTAAGGTTTAGATTTGGGGTTAGGTTTAGATTTTAGGTTTAGATTTGGGGTTAGGTTTAGATTTTAGGTTTAGATTTGGGGTTAGGTTTAGATTTTAGGTTTAGATTTGGGGTTAGGTTTAGATTTTAGGTTTAGATTTGGGGTTAGGTTTAGATTTTAGGTTTAGATTTGGGGTTAGGTTTAGATTTTAGGTTTAAATTTGGGGTTAGGTTTAGATTTCAGGTTTAGATTTGGGGTTAGGTTTAGATTTGGGGTTAGGTTTAGATTTTAGGTTTAGATTTGGGGCAAGGTTTAGATTTGGGGTTAGGTTTAGATTTTAGGTTTAGATTTGGGGTTAGGTTTAGATTTTAGGTTTAGATTTGGGGTTAGGTTTAGATTTTAGATTTAGATTTGGGGTTAGGTTTAGATTTGGGGTTAGGTTTAGATTTTAGGTTTAGATTTGGGGTTAGGTTTAGATTTGGGGTTAGGTTTAGATTTTAGGTTTAGATTTGGGGTTAGGTTTAGATTTTAGGTTTAGATTTGGGGTTAGGTTTAGATTTTAGGTTTAGATATGGGGTTAGGTTTAGATTTGGGGTTAGGTTTAGATTTTAGGTTTAGATTTGGGGTTAGGTTTAGATTTTAGGTTTAGATTTGGGGTTAGGTTTAGATTTGGGGTTAGGTTTAGATTTGGGGTTAGGTTTAGATTTTAGGTTTAGATTTGGGGTTAGGTTTAGATTTGGGGTTAGGTTTAGATTTTAGGTTTAGATTTGGGGTTAGGTTTAGATTTGGGGTTAGGTTTAGATTTTAGGTTTAGATTTGGGGTTAGGTTTAGATTTGGGGTTAGGTTTAGATTTTAGGTTTAGATTTGGGGTTAGGTTTAGATTTTAGGTTTAGATTTGGGGTTAGGTTTAGATTTGGGGTTAGGTTTAGATTTTAGGTTTAGATTTGGGGTTAGGTTTAGATTTTAGGTTTAGATTTGGGGTTAGGTTTAGATTTGGGGTTAGGTTTAGATTTTAGGTTTAGATTTGGGGTTAGGTTTAGATTTGGGGTTAGGTTTAGATTTTAGGTTTAGATTTGGGGTTACGTTTAGATTTGGGGTTAGGTTTAGATTTTAGGTTTAGATTTGGGGTTAGGTTTAGATTTTAGGTTTAGATTTGGGGTTAGGTTTAGATTTGGGGTTAGGTTTAGATTTTAGGTTTAGATTTGGGGTTAGGTTTAGATTTAAGGTTTAGATTTGGGGTTAGGTTTAGATTTTAGGTTTAGATTTGGGGTTAGGTTTAGATTTTAGGTTTATATTTGGGGTAAGGTTTAGATTTGGGGTTAGGTTTAGATTTTAGGTTTAGATTTGGGGTTAGGTTTAGATTTTAGGTTTAGATTTGGGGTTAGGTTTAGATTTTAGGTTTAGATTTGGGGTTAGGTTTAGATTTTAGGTTTAGATTTGGGGTTAGGTTTAGATTTTAGGTTTAGATTTGGGGTTAGGTTTAGATTTTAGGTTTAAATTTGGGGTTAGGTTTAGATTTCAGGTTTAGATTTGGGGTTAGGTTTAGATTTGGGGTTAGGTTTAGATTTTAGGTTTAGATTTGGGGCAAGGTTTAGATTTGGGGTTAGGTTTAGATTTTAGGTTTAGATTTGGGGTTAGGTTTAGATTTTAGGTTTAGATTTGGGGTTAGGTTTAGATTTTAGATTTAGATTTGGGGTTAGGTTTAGATTTGGGGTTAGGTTTAGATTTTAGGTTTAGATTTGGGGTTAGGTTTAGATTTGGGGTTAGGTTTAGATTTTAGGTTTAGATTTGGGGTTAGGTTTAGATTTTAGGTTTAGATTTGGGGTTAGGTTTAGATTTTAGGTTTAGATATGGGGTTAGGTTTAGATTTGGGGTTAGGTTTAGATTTTAGGTTTAGATTTGGGGTTAGGTTTAGATTTTAGGTTTAGATTTGGGGTTAGGTTTAGATTTGGGGTTAGGTTTAGATTTTAGGTTTAGATTTGGGGTTAGGTTTAGATTTTAGGTTTAGATTTGGGGTTAGGTTTAGATTTTAGGTTTAGATTTGGGGTTAGGTTTAGATTTTAGGTTTAGATATGGGGTTAGGTTTAGATTTGGGGTTAGGTTTAGATTTTAGGTTTAGATTTGGGGTTAGGTTTAGATTTGGGGTTAGGTTTAGATTTTAGGTTTAGATTTGGGGTTAGGTTTAGATTTTAGGTTTAGATTTGGGGTTAGGTTTAGATTTGGGGTTAGGTTTAGATTTTAGGTTTAGATTTGGGGTTAGGTTTAGATTTTAGGTTTAGATTTTAGGTTTAGATTTGGGGTTAGGTTTAGATTTTAGGTTTAGATTTGGGGTTAGGTTTAGATTTGGGGTTAGGTTTAGATTTTAGGTTTAGATTTGGGGTTAGGTTTAGATTTTAGGTTTAGATTTGGGGTTAGGTTTAGATTTGGGGTTAGGTTTAGATTTTAGGTTTAGATTTGGGGTTAGGTTTAGATTTAAGGTTTAGATTTGCGGTTAGGTTTAGATTTGGGGTTAGGTTTAGATTTTAGGTTTAGATTTGGGGTTAGGTTTAGATTTTAGGTTTATATTTGGGGTTAGGTTTAGATTTTAGGTTTAGATTTGGGGTTAGGTTTAGATTTTAGGTTTAGATTTGGGGTTAGGTTTAGATTTGGGGTTAGGTTTAGATTTGGGGTTAGGTTTAGATTTTAGGTTTAGATTTGGGGTTAGGTTTAGATTTTAGGTTTAGATTTGGGGTTAGGTTTAGATTTTAGGTTTATATTTGGGGTAAGGTTTAGATTTGGGGTTAGGTTTAGATTTTAGGTTTAGATTTGGGGTTAGGTTTAGATTTGGGGTTAGGTTTAGATTTTAGGTTTAGATTTGGGGTTAGGTTTAGATTTTAGGTTTAGATTTGGGGTTACGTTTAGATTTGTGGTTAGGTTTAGATTTTAGGTTTAGATTTGGGGTTAGGTTTAGATTTTAGGTTTAGATTTGGGGCTAGGTTTAGATTTGGGGTTAGGTTTAGATTTTAGGTTTACATTTGGGGTTAGGTTCAGATTTTAGATTTAGATTTGGGGTTAGGTTTAGACTTGGGGTTAGGTTTAGATTTTAGGTTTAGATTTGGGGTTAGGTTTAGATTTTAGGTTTAGATTTGGGGTTAGGTTTAGATTTGGGGTTAGGTTTAGATTTTAGGTTTAGATTTGGGGTTAGGTTTAGATTTTAGGTTTAGATTTGGGGTTAGGTTTAGATTTGGGGTTAGATTTAGATTTTAGGTTTAGATTTGGGGTTAGGTTTAGATTTTAGGTTTAGATTTGGGGTTAGGTTTAGATTTTAAGTTTATATTTGGGGTAAGGTTTAGATTTGGGGTTAGGTTTAGATTTTAGGTTTAGATTTGGGGTTAGGTTTAGATTTGGGGTTAGGTTTAGATTTTAGGTTTAGATTTGGGGTTAGGTTTAGATTTTAGGTTTAGATTTGGGGTAGGTTTAGACTTGGGGTTAGGTTTAGATTTTAGGTTTAGATTTGGGGTTAGGTTTAGATTTTAGGTTTAGATTTGGGGTTAGGTTTAGATTTGGGGTTAGGTTTAGATTTTAGGTTTAGATTTGGGGTTAGGTTTAGATTTGGGGTTAGGTTTAGATTTTAGGTTTAGATTTGGGGTTAGGTTTAGATTTTAGGTTTAGATTTGGGGTTAGGTTTAGATTTTAGGTTTAGATTTGGGGTTAGGTTTAGATTTTAGGTTTAGATTTGGGGTTAGGTTTAGATTTGGGGTTAGGTTTAGATTTAAGGTTTAGATTTGGGATTAGGTTTAGATTTTAGGTTTAGATTTGGGGTTAGGTTTAGATTTTAGGTTTATATTTGGGGTAAGGTTTAGATTTGGGGTTAGGTTTAGATTTTAGGTTTAGATTTGGGGTTAGGTTTAGATTTGGGGTTAGGTTTAGATTTTAGGTTTAGATTTGGGGTTAGGTTTAGATTTTAGGTTTAGATATCGGGTTAGGTTTAGATTTGGGGTTAGGTTTAGATTTTAGGTTTAGATTTGGGGTTAGGTTTAGATTTGTGGTTAGGTTTAGATTTTAGGTTTAGATTTGGGGTTAGGTTTAGATTTTAGGTTTAGATTTTAGGTTTAGATTTGGGGTTAGGTTTAGATTTTAGGTTTAGATTTGGGGTTAGGTTTAGATTTTAGGTTTAGATTTGGGGTTAGGTTTAGATTTTAGGTTTAGATTTGGGGTTAGGTTTAGATTTTAGGTTTAGATTTGGGGTTAGGTTTAGATTTGGGGTTAGGTTTAGATTTTAGGTTTAGATTTGGGGTTAGGTTTAGATTTAAGGTTTAGATTTGGGGTTAGGTTTAGATTTGGGGTTAGGTTTAGATTTTAGGTTTAGATTTGGGGTTAGGTTTAGATTTTAGGTTTAGATTTGGGGTTAGGTTTAGATTTGGGGTTAGGTTTAGATTTTAGGTTTAGATTTGGGGTTAGGTTTAGATTTTAGGTTTAGATTTGGGGTTAGGTTTAGATTTTCGGTTTAGATTTGGGGTTAGGTTTAGATTTGGGGTTAGGTTTAGATTTTAGGTTTAGATTTGGGGTTAGGTTTAGATTTTAGGTTTAAATTTGGGGTTAGGTTTAGATTTTAGGTTTAGATTTGGGGTTAGGTTTAGATTTGGGGTTAGGTTTAGATTTTAGGTTTAGATTTGGGGCAAGGTTTAGATTTGGGGTTAGGTTTAGATTTTAGGTTTAGATTTGGGGTTAGGTTTAGATTTGGGGTTAGGTTTAGATTTTAGGTTTAGATTTGGGGTTAGGTTTAGATTTGGGGTTAGGTTTAGATTTTAGGTTTAGATTTGGGGTTAGGTTTAGATTTTAGGTTTAGATATGGGGTTAGGTTTAGATTTGGGGTTAGGTTTAGATTTTAGCTTTAGATTTGGGGTTAGGTTTAGATTTGGGGTTAGGTTTAGATTTTAGGTTTAGATTTGGGGTTAGATTTGGGGTTAGGTTTAGATTTGGGGTTAGATTTGGGGTTAGGTTTAGATTTTAGGTTTAGATTTGGGGTTAGGTTTAGACTTGGGGTTAGGTTTAGATTTTAGGTTTAGATTTGGGGTTAGGTTTAGATTTTAGGTTTAGATTTGGGGTTAGCTTTAGATTTTAGGTTTAGATTTGGGGTTAGGTTTAGATTTGGGGTTAGGTTTAGATTTTAGGGTTAGATTTGGGGTTAGGTTTAGATTTTAGGTTTACATTTGGGGTTAGGTTTAGATTTTAGGTTTAGATTTGGGGTTAGGTTTAGATTTGGGGTTAGGTTTAGATTTTAGGTTTAGATTTGGGGTTAGGTTTAGATTTGGGGTTAGGTTTAGATTTTAGGTTTAGATTTGGGGTTAGGTTTAGATTTTAGGTTATGTTTTGGGGTTAGGTTTAGATTTGGTGTTAGGTTTAGATTTTAGGTTTGGATTTGGGGTTAGGTTCAGATTTTAGGTTTAGATTTGGGGTTAGGTTTAGACTTGGGGTTAGGTTTAGATTTTAGGTTTAGATTTGGGGTTAGGTTTAGATTTTAGGTTTAGATTTGGGGTTAGGTTTAGATTTTAGGTTTAGATTTGGGGTTAGGTTTAGATTTAAGGTTTAGATTTGGGGTTAGGTTTAGATTTGGGGTTAGGTTTAGATTTGGGGTTAGGGTTAGATTTTGGGTTTAGATTTCGGGTTAGGTTTAGATTTGGGGTTAGGTTTAGATTTTAGGTTTAGATTTGGGGTTAGGTTTAGATTTGGGGTTAGGTTTAGATTTTAGGTTTAGATTTGGGTTTAGGTTTAGATTTTAGGTTTAGATTTGGGGTTAGGTTTAGATTTTAGGTTTAGATTTGGGGTTAGGTTTAGATTTTAGGTTTATATTTGGGGTAAGGTTTAGATTTGGGGTTAGGTTTATATTTTAGGTTTAGATTTGGGGTTAGGTTTAGATTTTAGGTTTAGATTTGGGGTTAGGTTTAGATTTTAGGTTTAGATATGGGGTTAGGTTTAGATTTGGGGTTAGGTTTAGATTTAAGGTTTAGATTTGCGGTTAGGTTTAGATTTGGGGTTAGGTTTAGATTTTAGGTTTAGATTTGGGGTTAGGTTTAGATTTTAGGTTTAGATTTGGGGTTAGGTTTAGATTTTAGGTTTAGATTTGGGGTTACGTTTAGATTTGGGGTTAGGTTTAGATTTTAGGTTTACATTTGGGGTTAGGTTTAGATTTTAGGTTTAGATTTGGGGTTAGGTTTAGATTTGGGGTTAGGTTTAGATTTTAGGTTTACATTTGGGGTTAGGTTCAGATTTTAGGTTTAGATTTGGGGTTAGGTTTAGATTTGGGGTTAGGTTTAGATTTTAGGTTTAGATTTGGGGTTAGGTTTAGATTTTAGGTTTAGATTTGGGGTTAGGTTTAGATTTGGGGTTAGGTTTAAATTTTAGGTTTAGATTTGGGGTTAGGTTTAGATTTGGGGTTAGGTTTAGATTTTAGGTTTAGATTTGGGGTTAGGTTTAGATTTTAGGTTTAAATTTGGGGTTAGGTTTAGATTTTAGGTTTAGATTTGGGGTTAGGTTTAGATCTGGGGTTAGGTTTAGATTTTAGGTTTAGATTTGGGGTTAGGTTTAGATTTTAGGTTTAGATTTGGGGTTAGGTTTAGATTTGGGGTTAGGTTTAGATTTTAGGTTTAGATTTGGGGTTAGGTTTAGATTTGGGGTTAGGTTTAGATTTTAGGTTTAGATTTGGGGTTAGGTTTAGATTTTAAGTTTATATTTGGGGTAAGGTTTAGATTTGGGGTTAGGTTTAGATTTTAGGTTTAGATTTGGGGTTAGGTTTAGATTTGGGGTTAGGTTTAGATTTTAGGTTTAGATTTGGGGTTAGGTTTAGATTTTAGGTTTAGATTTGGGGTTAGGTTTAGATTTGGGGTTAGGTTTAGATTTTAGGTTTAGATTTGGGGTTAGGTTTAGATTTGGGGTTAGGTTTAGATTTTAGGTTTAGATTTGGGGTTAGGTTTAGATTTGGGGTTAGGTTTAGATTTTAGGTTTAGATTTGGGGTTAGGTTTAGATTTGGGGTTAGGTTTAGATTTTAGGTTTAGATTTGGGGTTAGGTTTAGATTTTAGGTTTAGATTTGGGGTTAGGTTTAGATTTGGGGTTAGGTTTAGATTTTAGGTTTAGATTTGGGGTTAGGTTTAGATTTTAGGTTTATATTTGGGGTAAGGTTTAGATTTGGGGTTAGGTTTAGATTTTAGGTTTAGATTTGGGGTTAGGTTTAGATTTGGGGTTAGGTTTAGATTTTAGGTTTAGATTTGGGGTTAGGTTTAGATTTTAGGTTTAGATATGGGGTTAGGTTTAGATTTGGGGTTAGGTTTAGATTTTAGGTTTAGATTTGGGGTTAGGTTTAGATTTGTGGTTAGGTTTAGATTTTAGGTTTAGATTTGGGGTTAGGTTTAGATTTTAGGTTTAGATTTTAGGTTTAGATTTGGGGTTAGGTTTAGATTTTAGGTTTAGATTTGGGGTTAGGTTTAGATTTTAGGTTTAGATTTGGGGTTAGGTTTAGATTTGGGGTTAGGTTTAGATTTTAGGTTTAGATTTGGGGTTAGGTTTAGATTTTAGGTTTAGATTTGGGGTTAGGTTTAGATTTGGGGTTAGGTTTAGATTTTAGGTTTAGATTTGGGGTTAGGTTTAGATTTGGGGTTAGGTTTAAATTTTAGGTTTAGATTTGGGGTTAGGTTTAGATTTGGGGTTAGGTTTAGATTTTAGGTTTAGATTTGGGGTTAGGTTTAGATTTTAGGTTTAAATTTGGGGTTAGGTTTAGATTTTAGGTTTAGATTTGGGGTTAGGTTTAGATTTGGGGTTAGGTTTAGATTTTAGGTTTAGATTTGGGGTTAGGTTTAGATTTTAGGTTTAGATTTGGGGTTAGGTTTAGATTTGGGGTTAGGTTTAGATTTTAGGTTTAGATTTGGGGTTAGGTTTAGATTTGGGGTTAGGTTTAGATTTTAGGTTTAGATTTGGGGTTAGGTTTAGATTTTAAGTTTATATTTGGGGTAAGGTTTAGATTTGGGGTTAGGTTTAGATTTTAGGTTTAGATTTGGGGTTAGGTTTAGATTTGGGGTTAGGTTTAGATTTTAGGTTTAGATTTGGGGTTAGGTTTAGATTTTAGGTTTAGATTTGGGGTTAGGTTTAGATTTGGGGTTAGGTTTAGATTTTAGGTTTAGATTTGGGGTTAGGTTTAGATTTGGGGTTAGGTTTAGATTTTAGGTTTAGATTTGGGGTTAGGTTTAGATTTGGGGTTAGGTTTAGATTTTAGGTTTAGATTTGGGGTTAGGTTTAGATTTGGGGTTAGGTTTAGATTTTAGGTTTAGATTTGGGGTTAGGTTTAGATTTTAGGTTTAGATTTGGGGTTAGGTTTAGATTTGGGGTTAGGTTTAGATTTTAGGTTTAGATTTGGGGTTAGGTTTAGATTTTAGGTTTAGATTTGGGGTTAGGTTTAGATTTTAGGTTTATATTTGGGGTAAGGTTTAGATTTGGGGTTAGGTTTAGATTTTAGGTTTAGATTTGGGGTTAGGTTTAGATTTGGGGTTAGGTTTAGATTTTAGGTTTAGATTTGGGGTTAGGTTTAGATTTTAGGTTTAGATATGGGGTTAGGTTTAGATTTGGGGTTAGGTTTAGATTTTAGGTTTAGATTTGGGGTTAGGTTTAGATTTGTGGTTAGGTTTAGATTTTAGGTTTAGATTTGGGGTTAGGTTTAGATTTTAGGTTTAGATTTTAGGTTTAGATTTGGGGTTAGGTTTAGATTTTAGGTTTAGATTTGGGGTTAGGTTTAGATTTTAGGTTTAGATTTGGGGTTAGGTTTAGATTTGGGGTTAGGTTTAGATTTTAGGTTTAGATTTGGGGTTAGGTTTAGATTTTAGGTTTAGATTTGGGGTTAGGTTTAGATTTGGGGTTAGGTTTAGATTTTAGGTTTAGATTTGGGGTTAGGTTTAGATTTTAGGTTTATATTTGGGGTAAGGTTTAGATTTGGGGTTAGGTTTAGATTTTAGGTTTAGATTTGGGGTTAGGTTTAGATTTGGGGTTAGGTTTAGATTTTAGGTTTAGATTTGGGGTTAGGTTTAGATTTTAGGTTTAGATATGGGGTTAGGTTTAGATTTGGGGTTAGGTTTAGATTTTAGGTTTAGATTTGGGGTTAGGTTTAGATTTGTGGTTAGGTTTAGATTTTAGGTTTAGATTTGGCGTTAGGTTTAGATTTTAGGTTTAGATTTCCGGTTTAGATTTGGGGTTAGGTTTAGATTTTAGGTTTAGATTTGGGGTTAGGTTTAGATTTTAGGTTTAGATTTGGGGTTAGGTTTAGATTTGGGGATAGGTTTAGATTTTAGGTTTAGATTTGGGGTTAGGTTTAGATTTTAGGTTTAGATTTGGGGTTAGGTTTAGATTTGGGGTTAGGTTTAGATTTTAGGTTTAGATTTGGGGTTAGGTTTAGATTTAAGGTTTAGATTTGGGGTTAGGTTTAGATTTGGGGTTAGGTTTAGATTTTAGGTTTAGATTTGGGGTTAGGTTTAGATTTTAGGTTTAGATTTGGGGTTAGGTTTAGATTTGGGGTTAGGTTTAGATTTTAGGTTTAGATTTGGGGTTAGGTTTAGATTTTAGGTTTAGATTTGGGGTTAGGTTTAGATTTTAGGTTTAGATTTGGGGTTAGGTTTAGATTTGGGGTTAGGTTTAGATTTTAGGTTTAGATTTGGGGTTAGGTTTAGATTTTAGGTTTAAATTTGGGGTTAGGTTTAGATTTTAGGTTTAGATTTGGGGTTAGGTTTAGATTTGGGGTTAGGTTTAGATTTTAGGTTTAGATTTGGGGCAAGGTTTAGATTTGGGGTTAGGTTTAGATTTTAGGTTTAGATTTGGGGTTAGGTTTAGATTTGGGGTTAGGTTTAGATTTTAGGTTTAGATTTGGGGTTAGGTTTAGATTTGGGGTTAGGTTTAGATTTTAGGTTTAGATTTGGGGTTAGGTTTAGATTTTAGGTTTAGATTTGGGGTTAGGTTTAGATTTTAGGTTTAGATATGGGGTTAGGTTTAGATTTGGGGTTAGGTTTAGATTTTAGGTTTAGATTTGGGGTTAGGTTTAGATTTTAGGTTTAGATATGGGGTTAGGTTTAGATTTGGGGTTAGGTTTAGATTTTAGCTTTAGATTTGGGGTTAGGTTTAGATTTTAGGTTTAGATTTGGGGTTAGATTTGGGGTTAGGTTTAGATTTGGGGTTAGATTTGGGGTTAGGTTTAGATTTTAGGTTTAGATTTGGGGTTAGGTTTAGACTTGGGGTTAGGTTTAGATTTTAGGTTTAGATTTGGGGTTAGGTTTAGATTTTAGGTTTAGATTTGGGGTTAGCTTTAGATTTTAGGTTTAGATTTGGGGTTAGGTTTAGATTTGGGGTTAGGTTTAGATTTTAGGGTTAGATTTGGGGTTAGGTTTAGATTTGGGGTTAGGTTTAAATTTTAGGTTTAGATTTGGGGTTAGGTTTAGATTTGGGGTTAGGTTTAGATTTTAGGTTTAGATTTGGGGTTAGGTTTAGATTTTAGTTTTAAATTTGGGGTTAGGTTTAGATTTTAGGTTTAGATTTGGGGTTAGGTTTAGATTTGGGGTTAGGTTTAGATTTTAGGTTTAGATTTGGGGTTAGGTTTAGATTTTAGGTTTAGATTTGGGGTTAGGTTTAGATTTGGGGTTAGGTTTAGATTTTAGGTTTAGATTTGGGGTTAGGTTTAGATTTGGGGTTAGGTTTAGATTTTAGGTTTAGATTTGGGGTTAGGTTTAGATTTTAAGTTTATATTTGGGGTAAGGTTTAGATTTGGGGTTAGGTTTAGATTTTAGGTTTAGATTTGGGGTTAGGTTTAGATTTGGGGTTAGGTTTAGATTTTAGGTTTAGATTTGGGGTTAGGTTTAGATTTTAGGTTTAGATTTGGGGTTAGGTTTAGACTTGGGGTTAGGTTTAGATTTTAGGTTTAGATTTGGGGTTAGGTTTAGATTTTAGGTTTAGATTTGGGGTTAGGTTTAGATTTGGGGTTAGGTTTAGATTTTAGGTTTAGATTTGGGGTTAGGTTTAGATTTGGGGTTAGGTTTAGATTTTAGGTTTAGATTTGGGGTTAGGTTTAGATTTGGGGTTAGGTTTAGATTTTAGGTTTAGATTTGGGGTTAGGTTTAGATTTTAGGTTTAGATTTGGGGTTAGGTTTAGATTTTAGGTTTAGATTTGGGGTTAGGTTTAGATTTTAGGTTTAGATTTGGGGTTAGGTTTAGATTTGGGGTTAGGTTTAGATTTTAGGTTTAGATTTGGGGTTAGGTTTAGATTTTAGGTTTAGATTTGGGGTTAGGTTTAGATTTTAGGTTTATATTTGGGGTAAGGTTTAGATTTGGGGCTAGGTTTAGATTTTAGGTTTAGATTTGGGGTTAGGTTTAGATTTGGGGTTAGGTTTAGATTTTAGGTTTAGATTTGGGGTTAGGTTTAGATTTTAGGTTTAGATATGGGGTTAGGTTTAGATTTGGGGTTAGGTTTAGATTTTAGGTTTAGATTTGGGGTTAGGTTTAGATTTGTGGTTAGGTTTAGATTTTAGGTTTAGATTTGGGGTTAGGTTTAGATTTTAGGTTTAGATTTTAGGTTTAGATTTGGGGTTAGGTTTAGATTTTAGGTTTAGATTTGGGGTTAGGTTTAGATTTTAGGTTTAGATTTGGGGTTAGGTTTAGATTTGGGGTTAGGTTTAGATTTTAGGTTTAGATTTGGGGTTAGGTTTAGATTTTAGGTTTAGATTTGGGGTTAGGTTTAGATTTGGGGTTAGGTTTAGATTTTAGGTTTAGATTTGGGGTTAGGTTTAGATTTTAGGTTTATATTTGGGGTAAGGTTTAGATTTGGGGTTAGGTTTAGATTTTAGGTTTAGATTTGGGGTTAGGTTTAGATTTGGGGTTAGGTTTAGATTTTAGGTTTAGATTTGGGGTTAGGTTTAGATTTTAGGTTTAGATATGGGGTTAGGTTTAGATTTGGGGTTAGGTTTAGATTTTAGGTTTAGATTTGGGGTTAGGTTTAGATTTGTGGTTAGGTTTAGATTTTAGGTTTAGATTTGGGGTTAGGTTTAGATTTTAGGTTTAGATTTCCGGTTTAGATTTGGGGTTAGGTTTAGATTTTAGGTTTAGATTTGGGGTTAGGTTTAGATTTTAGGTTTAGATTTGGGGTTAGGTTTAGATTTGGGGATAGGTTTAGATTTTAGGTTTAGATTTGGGGTTAGGTTTAGATTTTAGGTTTAGATTTGGGGTTAGGTTTAGATTTGGGGTTAGGTTTAGATTTTAGGTTTAGATTTGGGGTTAGGTTTAGATTTAAGGTTTAGATTTGGGGTTAGGTTTAGATTTGGGGTTAGGTTTAGATTTTAGGTTTAGATTTGGGGTTAGGTTTAGATTTTAGGTTTAGATTTGGGGTTAGGTTTAGATTTGGGGTTAGGTTTAGATTTTAGGTTTAGATTTGGGGTTAGGTTTAGATTTTAGGTTTAGATTTGGGGTTAGGTTTAGATTTTAGGTTTAGATTTGGGGTTAGGTTTAGATTTGGGGTTAGGTTTAGATTTTAGGTTTAGATTTGGGGTTAGGTTTAGATTTTAGGTTTAAATTTGGGGTTAGGTTTAGATTTTAGGTTTAGATTTGGGGTTAGGTTTAGATTTTAGGTTTAGATTTGGGGCAAGGTTTAGATTTGGGGTTAGGTTTAGATTTTAGGTTTAGATTTGGGGTTAGGTTTAGATTTGGGGTTAGGTTTAGATTTTAGGTTTAGATTTGGGGTTAGGTTTAGATTTGGGGTTAGGTTTAGATTTTAGGTTTAGATTTGGGGTTAGGTTTAGATTTTAGGTTTAGATTTGGGGTTAGGTTTAGATTTTAGGTTTAGATATGGGGTTAGGTTTAGATTTGGGGTTAGGTTTAGATTTTAGGTTTAGATTTGGGGTTAGGTTTAGATTTTAGGTTTAGATATGGGGTTAGGTTTAGATTTGGGGTTAGGTTTAGATTTTAGGTTTAGATTTGGGGTTAGGTTTAGATTTGTGGTTAGGTTTAGATTTTAGGTTTAGATTTGGGGTTAGGTTTAGATTTTAGGTTTAGATTTCCGGTTTAGATTTGGGGTTAGGTTTAGATTTTAGGTTTAGATTTGGGGTTAGGTTTAGATTTTAGGTTTAGATTTGGGGTTAGGTTTAGATTTGGGGATAGGTTTAGATTTTAGGTTTAGATTTGGGGTTAGGTTTAGATTTTAGGTTTAGATTTGGGGTTAGGTTTAGATTTGGGGTTAGGTTTAGATTTTAGGTTTAGATTTGGGGTTAGGTTTAGATTTAAGGTTTAGATTTGGGGTTAGGTTTAGATTTGGGGTTAGGTTTAGATTTTAGGTTTAGATTTGGGGTTAGGTTTAGATTTTAGGTTTAGATTTGGGGTTAGGTTTAGATTTGGGGTTAGGTTTAGATTTTAGGTTTAGATTTGGGGTTAGGTTTAGATTTTAGGTTTAGATTTGGGGTTAGGTTTAGATTTGGGGTTAGGTTTAGATTTTAGGTTTAGATTTGGGGTTAGGTTTAGATTTTAGGTTTAAATTTGGGGTTAGGTTTAGATTTTAGGTTTAGATTTGGGGTTAGGTTTAGATTTGGGGTTAGGTTTAGATTTTAGGTTTAGATTTGGGGCAAGGTTTAGATTTGGGGTTAGGTTTAGATTTTAGGTTTAGATTTGGGGTTAGGTTTAGATTTGGGGTTAGGTTTAGATTTTAGGTTTAGATTTGGGGTTAGGTTTAGATTTGGGGTTAGGTTTAGATTTTAGGTTTAGATTTGGGGTTAGGTTTAGATTTTAGGTTTAGATTTGGGGTTAGGTTTAGATTTTAGGTTTAGATATGGGGTTAGGTTTAGATTTGGGGTTAGGTTTAGATTTTAGGTTTAGATTTGGGGTTAGGTTTAGATTTTAGGTTTAGATATGGGGTTAGGTTTAGATTTGGGGTTAGGTTTAGATTTTAGCTTTAGATTTGGGGTTAGGTTTAGATTTTAGGTTTAGATTTGGGGTTAGATTTGGGGTTAGGTTTAGATTTGGGGTTAGATTTGGGGTTAGGTTTAGATTTTAGGTTTAGATTTGGGGTTAGGTTTAGACTTGGGGTTAGGTTTAGATTTTAGGTTTAGATTTGGGGTTAGGTTTAGATTTTAGGTTTAGATTTGGGGTTAGCTTTAGATTTTAGGTTTAGATTTGGGGTTAGGTTTAGATTTGGGGTTAGGTTTAGATTTTAGGGTTAGATTTGGGGTTAGGTTTAGATTTTAGGTTTACATTTGGGGTTAGGTTTAGATTTTAGGTTTAGATTTGGGGTTAGGTTTAGATTTGGGGTTAGGTTTAGATTTTAGGTTTAGATTTGGGGTTAGGTTTAGATTTGGGGTTAGGTTTAGATTTTAGGTTTAGATTTGGGGTTAGGTTTAGATTTTAGGTTTAGTTTTGGGGTTAGGTTTAGATTTGGTGTTAGGTTTAGATTTTAGGTTTGGATTTGGGGTTAGGTTCAGATTTTAGGTTTAGATTTGGGGTTAGGTTTAGACTTGGGGTTAGGTTTAGATTTTAGGTTTAGATTTGGGGTTAGGTTTAGATTTTAGGTTTAGATTTGGGGTTAGGTTTAGATTTTAGGTTTAGATTTGGGGTTAGGTTTAGATTTAAGGTTTAGATTTGGGGTTAGGTTTAGATTTGGGGTTAGGTTTAGATTTTGGGTTTATATTTGGGGTTAGGTTTAGATTTGGGGTTAGGTTTAGATTTTAGGTTTAGATTTGGGGTTAGGTTTAGATTTGGGGTTAGGTTTAGATTTTAGGTTTAGATTTGGGTTTAGGTTTAGATTTTAGGTTTAGATTTGGGGTTAGGTTTAGATTTTAGGTTTAGATTTGGGGTTAGGTTTAGATTTTAGGTTTATATTTGGGGTAAGGTTTAGATTTGGGGTTAGGTTTAGATTTTAGGTTTAGATTTGGGGTTAGGTTTAGATTTTAGGTTTAGATTTGGGGTTAGGTTTAGATTTTAGGTTTAGATATGGGGTTAGGTTTAGATTTGGGGTTAGGTTTAGATTTAAGGTTTAGATTTGCGGTTAGGTTTAGATTTGGGGTTAGGTTTAGATTTTAGGTTTATATTTGGGGTTAGGTTTAGATTTTAGGTTTAGATTTGGGGTTAGGTTTAGATTTTAGTTTTAGATTTGGGGTTAGGTTTAGATTTGAGTTTAGGTTTAGATTTTAGGTTTAGATTTGGGGTTAGGTTTAGATTTTAGGTTTAGATTTGGGGTTACGTTTAGATTTGGGGTTAGGTTTAGATTTTAGGTTTACATTTGGGGTTAGGTTTAGATTTTAGGTTTAGATTTGGGGTTAGGTTTAGATTTGGGGTTAGGTTTAGATTTTAGGTTTACATTTGGGGTTAGGTTCAGATTTTAGGTTTAGATTTGGGGTTAGGTTTAGATTTGGGGTTAGGTTTAGATTTTAGGTTTAGATTTGGGGTTAGGTTTAGATTTTAGGTTTAGATTTGGGGTTAGGTTTAGATTTGGGGTTAGGTTTAAATTTTAGGTTTAGATTTGGGGTTAGGTTTAGATTTGGGGTTAGGTTTAGATTTTAGGTTTAGATTTGGGGTTAGGTTTAGATTTTAGGTTTAAATTTGGGGTTAGGTTTAGATTTTAGGTTTAGATTTGGGGTTAGGTTTAGATTTGGGGTTAGGTTTAGATTTTAGGTTTAGATGTGGGGTTAGGTTTAGATTTTAGGTTTAGATTTGGGGTTAGGTTTAGATTTGGGGTTAGGTTTAGATTTTAGGTTTAGATTTGGGGTTAGGTTTAGATTTGGGGTTAGGTTTAGATTTTAGGTTTAGATTTGGGGTTAGGTTTAGATTTTAAGTTTATATTTGGGGTAAGGTTTAGATTTGGGGTTAGGTTTAGATTTTAGGTTTAGATTTGGGGTTAGGTTTAGATTTGGGGTTAGGTTTAGATTTTAGGTTTAGATTTGGGGTTAGGTTTAGATTTTAGGTTTAGATTTGGGGTTAGGTTTAGACTTGGGGTTAGGTTTAGATTTTAGGTTTAGATTTGGGGTTAGGTTTAGATTTGGGGTTAGGTTTAGATTTTAGGTTTAGATATGGGGTTAGGTTTAGATTTGGGGTTAGGTTTAGATTTAAGGTTTAGATTTGCGGTTAGGTTTAGATTTGGGGTTAGGTTTAGATTTTAGGTTTAGATTTGGGGTTAGGTTTAGATTTGGGGTTAGGTTTAGATTTTAGGTTTAGATTTGGGGTTAGGTTTAGATTTGAGTTTAGGTTTAGATTTTAGGTTTAGATTTGGGGTTAGGTTTAGATTTTAGGTTTAGATTTGGGGTTACGTTTAGATTTGGGGTTAGGTTTAGATTTTAGGTTTACATTTGGGGTTAGGTTTAGATTTTAGGTTTAGATTTGGGGTTAGGTTTAGATTTGGGGTTAGGTTTAGATTTTAGGTTTACATTTGGGGTTAGGTTCATATTTTAGGTTTAGATTTGGGGTTAGGTTTAGATTTGGGGTTAGGTTTAGATTTTAGGTTTAGATTTGGGGTTAGGTTTAGATTTTAGGTTTAGATTTGGGGTTAGGTTTAGATTTGGGGTTAGGTTTAAATTTTAGGTTTAGATTTGGGGTTAGGTTTAGATTTGGGGTTAGGTTTAGATTTTAGGTTTAGATTTGGGGTTAGGTTTAGATTTTAGGTTTAAATTTGGGGTTAGGTTTAGATTTTAGGTTTAGATTTGGGGTTAGGTTTAGATTTGGGGTTAGGTTTAGATTTTAGGTTTAGATTTGGGGTTAGGTTTAGATTTTAGGTTTAGATTTGGGGTTAGGTTTAGATTTGGGGTTAGGTTTAGATTTTAGGTTTAGATTTGGGGTTAGGTTTAGATTTGGGGTTAGGTTTAGATTTTAGGTTTAGATTTGGGGTTAGGTTTAGATTTTAAGTTTATATTTGGGGTAAGGTTTAGATTTGGGGTTAGGTTTAGATTTTAGGTTTAGATTTGGGGTTAGGTTTAGATTTGGGGTTAGGTTTAGATTTTAGGTTTAGATTTGGGGTTAGGTTTAGATTTTAGGTTTAGATTTGGGGTTAGGTTTAGACTTGGGGTTAGGTTTAGATTTTAGGTTTAGATTTGGGGTTAGGTTTAGATTTTAGGTTTAGATTTGGGGTTAGGTTTAGATTTGGGGTTAGGTTTAGATTTTAGGTTTAGATTTGGGGTTAGGTTTAGATTTGGGGTTAGGTTTAGATTTTAGGTTTAGATTTGGGGTTAGGTTTAGATTTAAGGTTTAGATTTGGGGTTAGGTTTAGATTTGGGGTTAGGTTTAGATTTTAGGTTTAGATTTGGGGTTAGGTTTAGATTTGGGGTTAGGTTTAGATTTTAGGTTTAGATTTGGGGTTAGGTTTAGATTTTAGGTTTAGATTTGGGGTTAGGTTTAGATTTTAGGTTTAGATTTGGGGTTAGGTTTAGATTTGGGGTTAGGTTTAGATTTTAGGTTTAGATTTGGGGTTAGGTTTAGATTTTAGGTTTAAATTTGGGGTTAGGTTTAGATTTGGGGTTAGGTTTAGATTTTAGGTTTAGATTTGGGGCAAGGTTTAGATTTGGGGTTAGGTTTAGATTTTAGGTTTAGATTTGGGGTTAGGTTTAGATTTGGGGTTAGGTTTAGATTTTAGGTTTAGATTTGGGGTTAGGTTTAGATTTGGGGTTAGGTTTAGATTTTAGGTTTAGATTTGGGGTTAGGTTTAGATTTTAGGTTTAGATATGGGGTTAGATATAGATTTGGGGTTAGGTTTAGATTTTAGGTTTAGATTTGGGGTTAGGTTTAGATTTTAGGTTTAGATATGGGGTTAGGTTTAGATTTGGGGTTAGGTTTAGATTTTAGCTTTAGATTTGGGGTTAGGTTTAGATTTTAGGTTTAGATTTGGGGTTAGATTTGGGGTTAGGTTTAGATTTGGGGTTAGATTTGGGGTTAGGTTTAGATTTTAGGTTTAGATTTGGGGTTAGGTTTAGACTTGGGGTTAGGTTTAGATTTTAGGTTTAGATTTGGGGTTAGGTTTAGATTTTAGGTTTAGATTTGGGGTTAGCTTTAGATTTTAGGTTTAGATTTGGGGTTAGGTTTAGATTTGGGGTTAGGTTTAGATTTTAGGGTTAGATTTGGGGTTAGGTTTAGATTTTAGGTTTACATTTGGGGTTAGGTTTAGATTTTAGGTTTAGATTTGGGGTTAGGTTTAGATTTGGGGTTAGGTTTAGATTTTAGGTTTAGATTTGGGGTTAGGTTTAGATTTGGGGTTAGGTTTAGATTTTAGGTTTAGATTTGGGGTTAGGTTTAGATTTTAGGTTTAGTTTTGGGGTTAGGTTTAGATTTGGTGTTAGGTTTAGATTTTAGGTTTGGATTTGGGGTTAGGTTCAGATTTTAGGTTTAGATTTGGGGTTAGGTTTAGACTTGGGGTTAGGTTTAGATTTTAGGTTTAGATTTGGGGTTAGGTTTAGATTTTAGGTTTAGATTTGGGGTTAGGTTTAGATTTTAGGTTTAGATTTGGGGTTAGGTTTAGATTTAAGGTTTAGATTTGGGGTTAGGTTTAGATTTGGGGTTAGGTTTAGATTTGGGGTTAGGTTTAGATTTTGGGTTTAGATTTGGGGTTAGGTTTAGATTTGGGGTTAGGTTTAGATTTTAGGTTTAGATTTGGGGTTAGGTTTAGATTTGGGGTTAGGTTTAGATTTTAGGTTTAGATTTGGGTTTAGGTTTAGATTTTAGGTTTAGATTTGGGGTTAGGTTTAGATTTTAGGTTTAGATTTGGGGTTAGGTTTAGATTTTAGGTTTATATTTGGGGTAAGGTTTAGATTTGGGGTTAGGTTTAGATTTTAGGTTTAGATTTGGGGTTAGGTTTAGATTTTAGGTTTAGATATGGGGTTAGGTTTAGATTTGGGGTTAGGTTTAGATTTAAGGTTTAGATTTGCGGTTAGGTTTAGATTTGGGGTTAGGTTTAGATTTTAGGTTTAGATTTGGGGTTAGGTTTAGATTTTAGGTTTATATTTGGGGTTAGGTTTAGATTTTAGGTTTAGATTTGGGGTTAGGTTTAGATTTGGGGTTAGGTTTAGATTTTAGGTTTAGATTTGGGGTTAGGTTTAGATTTGAGTTTAGGTTTAGATTTTAGGTTTAGATTTGGGGTTAGGTTTAGATTTTAGGTTTAGATTTGGGGTTACGTTTAGATTTGGGGTTAGGTTTAGATTTTAGGTTTAGATTTGGGGTTAGGTTTAGATTTTAGGTTTAGATTTGGGGTTAGGTTTAGATTTGGGGTTAGGTTTAGATTTTAGGTTTACATTTGGGGTTAGGTTCAGATTTTAGGTTTAGATTTGGGGTTAGGTTTAGATTTGGGGTTAGGTTTAGATTTTAGGTTTAGATTTGGGGTTAGGTTTAGATTTTAGGTTTAGATTTGGGGTTAGGTTTAGATTTGGGGTTAGGTTTAGATTTTAGGTTTAGATATGGGGTTAGGTTTAGATTTGGGGTTAGGTTTAGATTTTAGGTTTAGATTTGGGGTTAGGTTTAGATTTTAGGTTTAGATATGGGGTTAGGTTTAGATTTGGGGTTAGGTTTAGATTTTAGCTTTAGATTTGGGGTTAGGTTTAGATTTTAGGTTTAGATTTGGGGTTAGATTTGGGGTTAGGTTTAGATTTGGGGTTAGATTTGGGGTTAGGTTTAGATTTTAGGTTTAGATTTGGGGTTAGGTTTAGACTTGGGGTTAGGTTTAGATTTTAGGTTTAGATTTGGGGTTAGGTTTAGATTTTAGGTTTAGATTTGGGGTTAGCTTTAGATTTTAGGTTTAGATTTGGGGTTAGGTTTAGATTTGGGGTTAGGTTTAGATTTTAGGGTTAGATTTGGGGTTAGGTTTAGATTTTAGGTTTACATTTGGGGTTAGGTTTAGATTTTAGGTTTAGATTTGGGGTTAGGTTTAGATTTGGGGTTAGGTTTAGATTTTAGGTTTAGATTTGGGGTTAGGTTTAGATTTGGGGTTAGGTTTAGATTTTAGGTTTAGATTTGGGGTTAGGTTTAGATTTTAGGTTTAGTTTTGGGGTTAGGTTTAGATTTGGTGTTAGGTTTAGATTTTAGGTTTGGATTTGGGGTTAGGTTCAGATTTTAGGTTTAGATTTGGGGTTAGGTTTAGACTTGGGGTTAGGTTTAGATTTTAGGTTTAGATTTGGGGTTAGGTTTAGATTTTAGGTTTAGATTTGGGGTTAGGTTTAGATTTAAGGTTTAGATTTGGGGTTAGGTTTAGATTTGGGGTTAGGTTTAGATTTGGGGTTAGGTTTAGATTTTGGGTTTAGATTTGGGGTTAGGTTTAGATTTGGGGTTAGGTTTAGATTTTAGGTTTAGATTTGGGGTTAGGTTTAGATTTGGGGTTAGGTTTAGATTTTAGGTTTAGATTTGGGTTTAGGTTTAGATTTTAGGTTTAGATTTGGGGTTAGGTTTAGATTTTAGGTTTAGATTTGGGGTTAGGTTTAGATTTTAGGTTTATATTTGGGGTAAGGTTTAGATTTGGGGTTAGGTTTAGATTTTAGGTTTAGATTTGGGGTTAGGTTTAGATTTTAGGTTTAGATTTGGGGTTAGGTTTAGATTTTAGGTTTAGATATGGGGTTAGGTTTAGATTTGGGGTTAGGTTTAGATTTGGGGTTAGGTTTAGATTTTGGGTTTAGATTTGGGGTTAGGTTTAGATTTGGGGTTAGGTTTAGATTTTAGGTTTAGATTTGGGGTTAGGTTTAGATTTGGGGTTAGGTTTAGATTTTAGGTTTAGATTTGGGTTTAGGTTTAGATTTTAGGTTTAGATTTGGGGTTAGGTTTAGATTTTAGGTTTAGATTTGGGGTTAGGTTTAGATTTTAGGTTTATATTTGGGGTAAGGTTTAGATTTGGGGTTAGGTTTAGATTTTAGGTTTAGATTTGGGGTTAGGTTTAGATTTTAGGTTTAGATTTGGGGTTAGGTTTAGATTTTAGGTTTAGATATGGGGTTAGGTTTAGATTTGGGGTTAGGTTTAGATTTAAGGTTTAGATTTGCGGTTAGGTTTAGATTTGGGGTTAGGTTTAGATTTTAGGTTTATATTTGGGGTTAGGTTTAGATTTTAGGTTTAGATTTGGGGTTAGGTTTAGATTTGGGGTTAGGTTTAGATTTTAGGTTTAGATTTGGGGTTAGGTTTAGATTTGAGTTTAGGTTTAGATTTTAGGTTTAGATTTGGGGTTAGGTTTAGATTTTAGGTTTAGATTTGGGGTTACGTTTAGATTTGGGGTTAGGTTTAGATTTTAGGTTTACATTTGGGGTTAGGTTTAGATTTTAGGTTTAGATTTGGGGTTAGGTTTAGATTTGGGGTTAGGTTTAGATTTTAGGTTTACATTTGGGGTTAGGTTCAGATTTTAGGTTTAGATTTGGGGTTAGGTTTAGATTTGGGGTTAGGTTTAGATTTTAGGTTTAGATTTGGGGTTAGGTTTAGATTTTAGGTTTAGATTTGGGGTTAGGTTTAGATTTGGGGTTAGGTTTAAATTTTAGGTTTAGATTTGGGGTTAGGTTTAGATTTGGGGTTAGGTTTAGATTTTAGGTTTAGATTTGGGGTTAGGTTTAGATTTTAGGTTTAAATTTGGGGTTAGGTTTAGATTTTAGGTTTAGATTTGGGGTTAGGTTTAGATTTGGGGTTAGGTTTAGATTTTAGGTTTAGATTTGGGGTTAGGTTTAGATTTGGGGTTACGTTTAGATTTTAGGTTTAGATTTGGGGTTAGGTTTAGATTTGGGGTTAGGTTTAGATTTTAGGTTTAGATTTGGGGTTAGGTTTAGATTTTAAGTTTATATTTGGGGTAAGGCTTAGATTTGGGGTTAGGTTTAGATTTGGGGTTAGGTTTAGATTTTAGGTTTAGATTTGGGGTTAGGTTTAGATTTTAGGTTTAGATTTGGGGTTAGGTTTAGACTTGGGGTTAGGTTTAGATTTTAGGTTTAGATTTGGGGTTAGGTTTAGATTTGGGGTTAGGTTTAGATTTTAGGATTAGATTTGGGGTTAGGTTTAGATTTGGGGTTAGGTTTAGATTTTAGGTTTAGATTTGGGGTTAGGTTTAGATTTGGGGTTAGGTTTAGATTTTAGGTTTAGATTTGGGGTTAGGTTTAGATTTTAGGTTTAGATTTGGGGTTAGGTTTAGATTTTAGGTTTAGATTTGGGGTTAGGTTTAGATTTGGGGTTAGGTTTAGATTTTAGGTTTAGATTTGGGGTTAGGTTTAGATTTTAGGTTTAGATTTGGGGTTAGGTTTAGATTTGGGGTTAGGTTTAGATTTTAGGTTTAGATTTGGGGTTAGGTTTAGATTTTAGGTTTATATTTGGGGTAAGGTTTAGATTTGGGGTTAGGTTTAGATTTTAGGTTTAGATTTGGGGTTAGGTTTAGATTTTAGGTTTAGATTTGGGGTTAGGTTTAGATTTGGGGTTAGGTTTAGATTTTAGGTTTAGATTTGGGGTTAGGTTTAGATTTTAGGTTTAGATTTGGGGTTAGGTTTAGATTTTAGGTTTAGATTTGGGGTTAGGTTTAGATTTGGGGTTAGGTTTAGATTTTAGGTTTAGATTTGGGGTTAGGTTTAGATTTTAGGTTTAGATTTGGGGTTAGGTTTAGATTTTAGGTTTAGATTTGGGGTTAGGTTTAGATTTGGGGTTAGGTTTAGATTTTAGGTTTAGATTTGGGGTTAGGTTTAGATTTTAGGTTTATATTTGGGGTAAGGTTTAGATTTGGGGTTAGGTTTAGATTTTAGGTTTAGATTTGGGGTTAGGTTTAGATTTGGGGTTAGGTTTAGATTTTAGGTTTAGATTTGGGGTTAGGTTTAGATTTTAGGTTTAGATATGGGGTTAGGTTTAGATTTGGGGTTAGGTTTAGATTTTAGGTTTAGATTTGGGGTTAGGTTTAGATTTGTGGTTAGGTTTAGATTTTAGGTTTAGATTTGGGGTTAGGTTTAGATTTGGGGTTAGGTTTAGATTTTAGGTTTAGATTTGGGGTTAGGTTTAGATTTGGGGTTAGGTTTAGATTTTAGGTTTAGATTTGGGGTTAGGTTTAGATTTGGGGTTAGGTTTAGATTTTAGGTTTAGATTTGGGGTTAGGTTTAGATTTGTGGTTAGGTTTAGATTTTAGGTTTAGATTTGGGGTTAGGTTTAGATTTGGGGTTAGGTTTAGATTTTAGGTTTAGATTTGGGGTTAGGTTTAGATTTTAGGTTTAGATTTGGGGTTAGGTTTAGATTTTAGGTTTAGATTTGGGGTTAGGTTTAGATTTGGGGTTAGGTTTAGATTTTAGGTTTAGATTTGGGGTTAGGTTTAGATTTTAGGTTTAGATTTGGGGTTAGGTTTAGATTTGGGGTTAGGTTTAGATTTTAGGTTTAGATTTGGGGTTAGGTTTAGATTTAAGGTTTAGATTTGGGGTTAGGTTTAGATTTGGGGTTAGGTTTAGATTTTAGGTTTAGATTTGGGGTTAGGTTTAGATTTTAGGTTTAGATTTGGGGTTAGGTTTAGATTTGGGGTTAGGTTTAGATTTTAGGTTTAGATTTGGGGTTAGGTTTAGATTTTAGGTTTAGATTCGGGGTTAGGTTTAGATTTTAGGTTTAGATTCGGGGTTAGGTTTAGATTTTAGGTTTAGATTTGGGGTTAGGTTTAGATTTTAGGTTTAGATTTGGGGTTAGGTTTAGATTTGGGGTTAGGTTTAGATTTTAGGTTTAGATTTGGGGTTAGGTTTAGATTTGGGGTTAGGTTTAGATTTTAGGTTTAGATTTGGGGTTAGGTTTAGATTTAAGGTTTAGATTTGGGGTTAGGTTTAGATTTGGGGTTAGGTTTAGATTTTAGGTTTAGATTTGGGGTTAGGTTTAGATTTTAGGTTTAGATTTTGGGGTTAGGTTTAGATTTGGGGTTAGGTTTAGATTTTAGGTTTAGATTTGGGGTTAGGTTTAGATTTTAGGTTTAGATTCGGGGTTAGGTTTAGATTTTAGGTTTAGATTCGGGGTTAGGTTTAGATTTTAGGTTTAGATTTGGGGTTAGGTTTAGATTTGGGGTTAGGTTTAGATTTTAGGTTTAGATTTGGGGTTAGGTTTAGATTTGGGGTTAGGTTTAGATTTTAGGTTTAGATTTGGGGCAAGGTTTAGATTTGGGGTTAGGTTTAGATTTTAGATTTAGATTTGGGGTTAGGTTTAGATTTGGGGTTAGGTTTAGATTTTAGGTTTAGATTTGGGGCAAGGTTTAGATTTGGGGTTAGGTTTAGATTTTAGATTTAGATTTGGGGTTAGGTTTAGATTTGGGGTTAGGTTTAGATTTTAGGTTTAGATTTGGGGTTAGGTTTAGATTTGGGGTTAGGTTTAGATTTTAGGTTTAGATTTGGGGTTAGGTTTAGATTTTAGGTTTAGATATGGGGTTAGGTTTAGATTTGGGGTTAGGTTTAGATTTTAGGTTTAGATTTGGGGTTAGGTTTAGATTTTAGGTTTAGATATGGGGTTAGGTTTAGATTTGGGGTTAGGTTTAGATTTTAGCTTTAGATTTGGGGTTAGGTTTAGATTTGGGGTTAGGTTTAGATTTTAGGTTTAGATTTGGGGTTAGGTTTAGATTTGGGGTTAGGTTTAGATTTTAGGTTTAGATTTGGGGTTAGGTTTAGATTTTAGGTTTAGATTTGGGGTTAGGTTTAGATTTGGGGTTAGGTTTAGATTTTAGGTTTAGATTTGGGGTTAGGTTTAGATTTAAGGTTTAGATTTGGGGTTAGGTTTAGATTTGGGGTTAGGTTTAGATTTTAGGTTTAGATTTGGGGTTAGGTTTAGATTTTAGGTTTAGATTTGGGGTTAGGTTTAGATTTGGGGTTAGGTTTAGATTTTAGGTTTAGATTTGGGGTTAGGTTTAGATTTTAGGTTTAGATTCGGGGTTAGGTTTAGATTTTAGGTTTAGATTCGGGGTTAGGTTTAGATTTTAGGTTTAGATTTGGGGTTAGGTTTAGATTTGGGGTTAGGTTTAGATTTTAGGTTTAGATTTGGGGTTAGGTTTAGATTTGGGGTTAGGTTTAGATTTTAGGTTTAGATTTGGGGCAAGGTTTAGATTTGGGGTTAGGTTTAGATTTTAGATTTAGATTTGGGGTTAGGTTTAGATTTGGGGTTAGGTTTAGATTTTAGGTTTAGATTTGAGGTTAGGTTTAGATTTGGGGTTAGGTTTAGATTTTAGGTTTAGATTTGGGTTTAGGTTTAGATTTTAGGTTTAGATTTGGGGTTAGGTTTAGATTTTAGGTTTAGATTTGGGGTTAGGTTTAGATTTTAGGTTTATATTTGGGGTAAGGTTTAGATTTGGGGTTAGGTTTAGATTTTAGGTTTATATTTGGGGTAAGGTTTAGATTTGGGGTTAGGTTTAGATTTTAGGTTTAGATTTGGGGTTAGGTTTAGATTTTAGGTTTAGATTTGGGGTTAGGTTTAGATTTTAGGTTTAGATATGGGGTTAGGTTTAGATTTGGGGTTAGGTTTAGATTTAAGGTTTAGATTTGCGGTTAGGTTTAGATTTGGGGTTAGGTTTAGATTTTAGGTTTAGATTTGGGGTTAGGTTTAGATTTTAGGTTTAGATTTGGGGTTAGGTTTAGATTTTAGGTTTAGATTTGGGGTTAGGTTTAGATTTTAGGTTTAGATATGGGGTTAGGTTTAGATTTGGGGTTAGGTTTAGATTTAAGGTTTAGATTTGGGGTTAGGTTTAGATTTGGGGTTAGGTTTAGATTTTAGGTTTAGATTTGGGGTTAGGTTTAGATTTTAGGTTTAGATTTGGGGTTAGGTTTAGATTTGGGGTTAGGTTTAGATTTTAGGTTTAGATTTGGGGTTAGGTTTAGATTTTAGGTTTAGATTCGGGGTTAGGTTTAGATTTTAGGTTTAGATTCGGGGTTAGGTTTAGATTTTAGGTTTAGATTTGGGGTTAGGTTTAGATTTGGGGTTAGGTTTAGATTTTAGGTTTAGATTTGGGGTTAGGTTTAGATTTTAGGTTTAGATTTGGGGTTAGGTTTAGATTTGGGGTTAGGTTTAGATTTTAGGTTTAGATTTGGGGTTAGGTTTAGATTTAAGGTTTAGATTTGGGGTTAGGTTTAGATTTGGGGTTAGGTTTAGATTTTAGGTTTAGATTTGGGGTTAGGTTTAGATTTTAGGTTTAGATTTGGGGTTAGGTTTAGATTTGGGGTTAGGTTTAGATTTTAGGTTTAGATTCGGGGTTAGGTTTAGATTTTAGGTTTAGATTCGGGGTTAGGTTTAGATTTTAGGTTTAGATTTGGGGTTAGGTTTAGATTTGGGGTTAGGTTTAGATTTTAGGTTTAGATTTGGGGTTAGGTTTAGATTTGGGGTTAGGTTTAGATTTTAGGTTTAGATTTGGGGCAAGGTTTAGATTTGGGGTTAGGTTTAGATTTTAGATTTAGATTTGGGGTTAGGTTTAGATTTGGGGTTAGGTTTAGATTTTAGGTTTAGATTTGGGGCAAGGTTTAGATTTGGGGTTAGGTTTAGATTTTAGATTTAGATTTGGGGTTAGGTTTAGATTTGGGGTTAGGTTTAGATTTTAGGTTTAGATTTGGGGTTAGGTTTAGATTTTAGGTTTAGATTTGGGGTTAGGTTTAGATTTTAGGTTTAGATATGGGGTTAGGTTTAGATTTGGGGTTAGGTTTAGATTTTAGGTTTAGATTTGGGGTTAGGTTTAGATTTTAGGTTTAGATATGGGGTTAGGTTTAGATTTGGGGTTAGGTTTAGATTTTAGCTTTAGATTTGGGGTTAGGTTTAGATTTGGGGTTAGGTTTAGATTTTAGGTTTAGATTTGGGGTTAGGTTTAGATTTGGGGTTAGGTTTAGATTTTAGGTTTAGATTTGGGGTTAGGTTTAGATTTTAGGTTTAGATTTGGGGTTAGGTTTAGATTTGGGGTTAGGTTTAGATTTTAGGTTTAGATTTGGGGTTAGGTTTAGATTTAAGGTTTAGATTTGGGGTTAGGTTTAGATTTGGGGTTAGGTTTAGATTTTAGGTTTAGATTTGGGGTTAGGTTTAGATTTTAGGTTTAGATTTGGGGTTAGGTTTAGATTTGGGGTTAGGTTTAGATTTTAGGTTTAGATTTGGGGTTAGGTTTAGATTTTAGGTTTAGATTCGGGGTTAGGTTTAGATTTTAGGTTTAGATTCGGGGTTAGGTTTAGATTTTAGGTTTAGATTTGGGGTTAGGTTTAGATTTGGGGTTAGGTTTAGATTTTAGGTTTAGATTTGGGGTTAGGTTTAGATTTGGGGTTAGGTTTAGATTTTAGGTTTAGATTTGGGGCAAGGTTTAGATTTGGGGTTAGGTTTAGATTTTAGATTTAGATTTGGGGTTAGGTTTAGATTTGGGGTTAGGTTTAGATTTTAGGTTTAGATTTGGGGTTAGGTTTAGATTTGGGGTTAGGTTTAGATTTTAGGTTTAGATTTGGGTTTAGGTTTAGATTTTAGGTTTAGATTTGGGGTTAGGTTTAGATTTTAGGTTTAGATTTGGGGTTAGGTTTAGATTTTAGGTTTATATTTGGGGTAAGGTTTAGATTTGGGGTTAGGTTTAGATTTTAGGTTTATATTTGGGGTAAGGTTTAGATTTGGGGTTAGGTTTAGATTTTAGGTTTAGATTTGGGGTTAGGTTTAGATTTGGGGTTAGGTTTAGATTTTAGGTTTAGATTTGGGGTTAGGTTTAGATTTTAGGTTAGGTTTAGATTTTAGGTTTAGATTTTAGGTTTAGATTTGGGGTTAGGTTTAGATTTGGGGTTAGGTTTAGATTTTAGGTTTAGATTTGGGGTTAGGTTTAGATTTAAGGTTTAGATTTGGGGTTAGGTTTAGATTTGGGGTTAGGTTTAGATTTTAGGTTTAGATTTGGGGTTAGGTTTAGATTTTAGGTTTAGATTTGGGGTTAGGTTTAGATTTGGGGTTAGGTTTAGATTTTAGGTTTAGATTTGGGGTTAGGTTTAGATTTTAGGTTTAGATTCGGGGTTAGGTTTAGATTTTAGGTTTAGATTCGGGGTTAGGTTTAGATTTTAGGTTTAGATTTGGGGTTAGGTTTAGATTTGGGGTTAGGTTTAGATTTTAGGTTTAGATTTGGGGTTAGGTTTAGATTTGGGGTTAGGTTTAGATTTTAGGTTTAGATTTGGGGCAAGGTTTAGATTTGGGGTTAGGTTTAGATTTTAGATTTAGATTTGGGGTTAGGTTTAGATTTGGGGTTAGGTTTAGATTTTAGGTTTAGATTTGGGGTTAGGTTTAGATTTGGGGTTAGGTTTAGATTTTAGGTTTAGATTTGGGTTTAGGTTTAGATTTTAGGTTTAGATTTGGGGTTAGGTTTAGATTTTAGGTTTAGATTTGGGGTTAGGTTTAGATTTTAGGTTTATATTTGGGGTAAGGTTTAGATTTGGGGTTAGGTTTAGATTTTAGGTTTATATTTGGGGTAAGGTTTAGATTTGGGGTTAGGTTTAGATTTTAGGTTTATATTTGGGGTTAGGTTTAGATTTTAGGTTTAGATATGGGGTTAGGTTTAGATTTGGGGTTAGGTTTAGATTTAAGGTTTAGATTTGCGGTTAGGTTTAGATTTTAGGTTTATATTTGGGGTTAGGTTTAGATTTTAGGTTTAGATTTGGGGTTAGGTTTAGATTTGGGGTTAGGTTTAGATTTTAGGTTTAGATTTGGGGTTAGGTTTAGATTTGAGTTTAGGTTTAGATTTTAGGTTTAGATTTGGGGTTAGGTTTAGATTTTAGGTTTAGATTTGGGGTTACGTTTAGATTTGGGGTTAGGTTTAGATTTTAGGTTTAGATTTGGGGTTAGGTTTAGATTTTAGGTTTAGATTCGGGGTTAGGTTTAGATTTTAGGTTTAGATTCGGGGTTAGGTTTAGATTTTAGGTTTAGATTTGGGGTTAGGTTTAGATTTGGGGTTAGGTTTAGATTTTAGGTTTAGATTTGGGGTTAGGTTTAGATTTTAGGTTTAGATTTGGGGTTAGGTTTAGATTTTAGGTTTAGATTTGGGGTTAGGTTTAGATTTAAGGTTTAGATTTGGGGTTAGGTTTAGATTTGGGGTTAGGTTTAGATTTTAGGTTTAGATTTGGGGTTAGGTTTAGATTTTAGGTTTAGATTTGGGGTTAGGTTTAGATTTGGGGTTAGGTTTAGATTTTAGGTTTAGATTTGGGGTTAGGTTTAGATTTTAGGTTTAGATTCGGGGTTAGGTTTAGATTTTAGGTTTAGATTCGGGGTTAGGTTTAGATTTTAGGTTTAGATTTGGGGTTAGGTTTAGATTTGGGGTTAGGTTTAGATTTTAGGTTTAGATTTGGGGTTAGGTTTAGATTTGGGGTTAGGTTTAGATTTTAGGTTTAGATTTGGGGCAAGGTTTAGATTTGGGGTTAGGTTTAGATTTTAGATTTAGATTTGGGGTTAGGTTTAGATTTGGGGTTAGGTTTAGATTTTAGGTTTAGATTTGGGGTTAGGTTTAGATTTGGGGTTAGGTTTAGATTTGGGGTTAGGTTTAGATTTTAGGTTTAGATTTGGGGTTAGGTTTAGATTTTAGGTTTAGATTTGGGGTTAGGTTTAGATTTTAGGTTTAGATATGGGGTTAGGTTTAGATTTGGGGTTAGGTTTAGATTTTAGCTTTAGATTTGGGGTTAGGTTTAGATTTGGGGTTAGGTTTAGATTTTAGGTTTAGATTTGGGGTTAGGTTTAGATTTGGGGTTAGGTTTAGATTTTAGGTTTAGATTTGGGGTTAGGTTTAGATTTTAGGTTTAGATTTGGGGTTAGGTTTAGATTTGGGGTTAGGTTTAGATTTTAGGTTTAGATTTGGGGTTAGGTTTAGATTTAAGGTTTAGATTTGGGGTTAGGTTTAGATTTGGGGTTAGGTTTAGATTTTAGGTTTAGATTTGGGGTTAGGTTTAGATTTTAGGTTTAGATTTGGGGTTAGGTTTAGATTTGGGGTTAGGTTTAGATTTTAGGTTTAGATTTGGGGTTAGGTTTAGATTTTAGGTTTAGATTCGGGGTTAGGTTTAGATTTTAGGTTTAGATTCGGGGTTAGGTTTAGATTTTAGGTTTAGATTTGGGGTTAGGTTTAGATTTGGGGTTAGGTTTAGATTTTAGGTTTAGATTTGGGGTTAGGTTTAGATTTGGGGTTAGGTTTAGATTTTAGGTTTAGATTTGGGGCAAGGTTTAGATTTGGGGTTAGGTTTAGATTTTAGATTTAGATTTGGGGTTAGGTTTAGATTTGGGGTTAGGTTTAGATTTTAGGTTTAGATTTGGGGTTAGGTTTAGATTTGGGGTTAGGTTTAGATTTTAGGTTTAGATTTGGGTTTAGGTTTAGATTTTAGGTTTAGATTTGGGGTTAGGTTTAGATTTTAGGTTTAGATTTGGGGTTAGGTTTAGATTTTAGGTTTATATTTGGGGTAAGGTTTAGATTTGGGGTTAGGTTTAGATTTTAGGTTTATATTTGGGGTAAGGTTTAGATTTGGGGTTAGGTTTAGATTTTAGGTTTAGATTTGGGGTTAGGTTTAGATTTGGGGTTAGGTTTAGATTTTAGGTTTAGATTTGGGGTTAGGTTTAGATTTTAGGTTAGGTTTAGATTTTAGGTTTAGATTTTAGGTTTAGATTTGGGGTTAGGTTTAGATTTGGGGTTAGGTTTAGATTTTAGGTTTAGATTTGGGGTTAGGTTTAGATTTAAGGTTTAGATTTGGGGTTAGGTTTAGATTTGGGGTTAGGTTTAGATTTTAGGTTTAGATTTGGGGTTAGGTTTAGATTTTAGGTTTAGATTTGGGGTTAGGTTTAGATTTGGGGTTAGGTTTAGATTTTAGGTTTAGATTTGGGGTTAGGTTTAGATTTTAGGTTTAGATTCGGGGTTAGGTTTAGATTTTAGGTTTAGATTCGGGGTTAGGTTTAGATTTTAGGTTTAGATTTGGGGTTAGGTTTAGATTTGGGGTTAGGTTTAGATTTTAGGTTTAGATTTGGGGTTAGGTTTAGATTTGGGGTTAGGTTTAGATTTTAGGTTTAGATTTGGGGCAAGGTTTAGATTTGGGGTTAGGTTTAGATTTTAGATTTAGATTTGGGGTTAGGTTTAGATTTGGGGTTAGGTTTAGATTTTAGGTTTAGATTTGGGGTTAGGTTTAGATTTGGGGTTAGGTTTAGATTTTAGGTTTAGATTTGGGTTTAGGTTTAGATTTTAGGTTTAGATTTGGGGTTAGGTTTAGATTTTAGGTTTAGATTTGGGGTTAGGTTTAGATTTTAGGTTTATATTTGGGGTAAGGTTTAGATTTGGGGTTAGGTTTAGATTTTAGGTTTATATTTGGGGTAAGGTTTAGATTTGGGGTTAGGTTTAGATTTTAGGTTTAGATTTGGGGTTAGGTTTAGATTTTAGGTTTAGATTTGGGGTTAGATTTAGATTTTAGGTTTAGATATGGGGTTAGGTTTAGATTTGGGGTTAGGTTTAGATTTAAGGTTTAGATTTGCGGTTAGGTTTAGATTTTAGGTTTATATTTGGGGTTAGGTTTAGATTTTAGGTTTAGATTTGGGGTTAGGTTTAGATTTGGGGTTAGGTTTAGATTTTAGGTTTAGATTTGGGGTTAGGTTTAGATTTGAGTTTAGGTTTAGATTTTAGGTTTAGATTTGGGGTTAGGTTTAGATTTTAGGTTTAGATTTGGGGTTACGTTTAGATTTGGGGTTAGGTTTAGATTTTAGGTTTAGATTTGGGGTTAGGTTTAGATTTTAGGTTTAGATTTGGGGTTAGGTTTAGATTTGGGGTTAGGTTTAGATTTTAGGTTTAGATTTGGGGTTAGGTTTAGATTTAAGGTTTAGATTTGGGGTTAGGTTTAGATTTGGGGTTAGGTTTAGATTTTAGGTTTAGATTTGGGGTTAGGTTTAGATTTTAGGTTTAGATTTGGGGTTAGGTTTAGATTTGGGGTTAGGTTTAGATTTTAGGTTTAGATTTGGGGTTAGGTTTAGATTTTAGGTTTAGATTCGGGGTTAGGTTTAGATTTTAGGTTTAGATTCGGGGTTAGGTTTAGATTTTAGGTTTAGATTTGGGGTTAGGTTTAGATTTGGGGTTAGGTTTAGATTTTAGGTTTAGATTTGGGGTTAGGTTTAGATTTGGGGTTAGGTTTAGATTTTAGGTTTAGATTTGGGGCAAGGTTTAGATTTGGGGTTAGGTTTAGATTTTAGATTTAGATTTGGGGTTAGGTTTAGATTTGGGGTTAGGTTTAGATTTTAGGTTTAGATTTGGGGTTAGGTTTAGATTTGGGGTTAGGTTTAGATTTTAGGTTTAGATTTGGGGTTAGGTTTAGATTTTAGGTTTAGATTTGGGGTTAGGTTTAGATTTTAGGTTTAGATATGGGGTTAGGTTTAGATTTGGGGTTAGGTTTAGATTTTAGGTTTAGATTTGGGGTTAGGTTTAGATTTTAGGTTTAGATATGGGGTTAGGTTTAGATTTGGGGTTAGGTTTAGATTTTAGCTTTAGATTTGGGGTTAGGTTTAGATTTGGGGTTAGGTTTAGATTTTAGGTTTAGATTTGGGGTTAGGTTTAGATTTGGGGTTAGGTTTAGATTTTAGGTTTAGATTTGGGGTTAGGTTTAGATTTTAGGTTTAGATTTGGGGTTAGGTTTAGATTTGGGGTTAGGTTTAGATTTTAGGTTTAGATTTGGGGTTAGGTTTAGATTTGGGGTTAGGTTTAGATTTTAGGTTTAGATTTGGGGTTAGGTTTAGATTTTAGGTTTAGATTTGGGGTTAGGTTTAGATTTTAGGTTTAGATTTGGGGTTAGGTTTAGATTTGGGGTTAGGTTTAGATTTTAGGTTTAGATTTGGGGTTAGGTTTAGATTTTAGGTTTAGATTCGGGGTTAGGTTTAGATTTTAGGTTTAGATTCGGGGTTAGGTTTAGATTTTAGATTTAGATTTGGGGTTAGGTTTAGATTTGGGGTTAGGTTTAGATTTTAGGTTTAGATTTGGGGTTAGGTTTAGATTTGGGGTTAGGTTTAGATTTTAGGTTTAGATTTGGGGCAATGTTTAGATTTGGGGTTAGGTTTAGATTTTAGATTTAGATTTGGGGTTAGGTTTAGATTTGGGGTTAGGTTTAGATTTTAGGTTTAGATTTGGGGCAAGGTTTAGATTTGGGGTTAGGTTTAGATTTTAGATTTAGATTTGGGGTTAGGTTTAGATTTGGGGTTAGGTTTAGATTTTAGGTTTAGATTTGGGGTTAGGTTTAGATTTGGGGTTAGGTTTAGATTTTAGGTTTAGATTTGGGGTTAGGTTTAGATTTTAGGTTTAGATATGGGGTTAGGTTTAGATTTGGGGTTAGGTTTAGATTTTAGGTTTAGATTTGGGGTTAGGTTTAGATTTTAGGTTTAGATATGGGGTTAGGTTTAGATTTGGGGTTAGGTTTAGATTTTAGCTTTAGATTTGGGGTTAGGTTTAGATTTGGGGTTAGGTTTAGATTTTAGGTTTAGATTTGGGGTTAGGTTTAGATTTGGGGTTAGGTTTAGATTTTAGGTTTAGATTTGGGGCAAGGTTTAGATTTGGGGTTAGGTTTAGATTTTAGGTTTAGATTTGGGGTTAGGTTTAGATTTGGGGTTAGGTTTAGATTTTAGGTTTAGATTTGGGGCAAGGTTTAGATTTAGGGTTAGGTTTAGATTTTAGATTTAGATTTGGGGTTAGGTTTAGATTTGGGGTTAGGTTTAGATTTTAGGTTTAGATTTGGGGTTAGGTTTAGATTTGGGGTTAGGTTTAGATTTTAGGTTTAGATTTGGGGTTAGGTTTAGATTTTAGGTTTAGATATGGGGTTAGGTTTAGATTTGGGGTTAGGTTTAGATTTTAGGTTTAGATTTGGGGTTAGGTTTAGATTTTAGGTTTAGATATGGGGTTAGGTTTAGATTTGGGGTTAGGTTTAGATTTTAGGTTTATATTTGGGGTAAGGTTTAGATTTGGGGTTAGGTTTAGATTTTAGGTTTAGATTTGGGGTTAGGTTTAGATTTGGGGTTAGGTTTAGATTTTAGGTTTAGATTTGGGGTTAGGTTTAGATTTTAGGTTTAGATTTGGGGTTAGGTTTAGATTTGGGGTTAGGTTTAGATTTTAGGTTTAGATTTGGGGTTAGGTTTAGATTTAAGGTTTAGATTTGGGGTTAGGTTTAGATTTGGGGTTAGGTTTAGATTTTAGGTTTAGATTTGGGGTTAGGTTTAGATTTTAGGTTTAGATTTGGGGTTAGGTTTAGATTTGGGGTTAGGTTTAGATTTTAGGTTTAGATTTGGGGTTAGGTTTAGATTTTAGGTTTAGATTCGGGGTTATGTTTAGATTTTAGGTTTAGATTCGGGGTTAGGTTTAGATTTTAGGTTTAGATTTGGGGTTAGGTTTAGATTTGGGGTTAGGTTTAGATTTTAGGTTTAGATTTGGGGTTAGGTTTAGATTTGGGGTTAGGTTTAGATTTTAGGTTTAGATTTGGGGCAAGGTTTAGATTTGGGGTTAGGTTTAGATTTTAGATTTAGATTTGGGGTTAGGTTTAGATTTGGGGTTAGGTTTAGATTTTAGGTTTAGATTTGGGGTTAGGTTTAGATTTGGGGTTAGGTTTAGATTTTAGGTTTAGATTTGGGTTTAGGTTTAGATTTTAGGTTTAGATTTGGGGTTAGGTTTAGATTTTAGGTTTAGATTTGGGGTTAGGTTTAGATTTTAGGTTTATATTTGGGGTAAGGTTTAGATTTGGGGTTAGGTTTAGATTTTAGGTTTATATTTGGGGTAAGGTTTAGATTTGGGGTTAGGTTTAGATTTTAGGTTTAGATTTGGGGTTAGGTTTAGATTTTAGGTTTAGATTTGGGGTTAGGTTTAGATTTTAGGTTTAGATATGGGGTTAGGTTTAGATTTGGGGTTAGGTTTAGATTTAAGGTTTAGATTTGCGGTTAGGTTTAGATTTGGGGTTAGGTTTAGATTTTAGGTTTAGATTTGGGGTTAGGTTTAGATTTTAGGTTTATATTTGGGGTTAGGTTTAGATTTTAGGTTTAGATTTGGGGTTAGGTTTAGATTTGGGGTTAGGTTTAGATTTTAGGTTTAGATTTGGGGTTAGGTTTAGATTTGAGTTTAGGTTTAGATTTTAGGTTTAGATTTGGGGTTAGGTTTAGATTTTAGGTTTAGATTTGGGGTTACGTTTAGATTTGGGGTTAGGTTTAGATTTTAGGTTTAGATTTGGGGTTAGGTTTAGATTTTAGGTTTAGATTTGGGGTTAGGTTTAGATTTTAGGTTTATATTTGGGGTAAGGTTTAGATTTGGGGTTAGGTTTAGATTTTAGGTTTAGATATGGGGTTAGGTTTAGATTTGGGGTTAGGTTTAGATTTTAGGTTTAGATTTGGGGTTAGGTTTAGATTTTAGGTTTAGATATGGGGTTAGGTTTAGATTTGGGGTTAGGTTTAGATTTTAGGTTTAGATTTGGGGTTAGGTTTAGATTTGTGGTTAGGTTTAGATTTTAGGTTTAGATTTGGGGTTAGGTTTAGATTTGGGGTTAGGTTTAGATTTTAGGTTTAGATTTGGGGTTAGGTTTAGATTTGGGGTTAGGTTTAGATTTTAGGTTTAGATTTGGGGTTAGGTTTAGATTTGGGGTTAGGTTTAGATTTTAGGTTTAGATTTGGGGTTAGGTTTAGATTTGTGGTTAGGTTTAGATTTTAGGTTTAGATTTGGGGTTAGGTTTAGATTTGGGGTTAGGTTTAGATTTTAGGTTTAGATTTGGGGTTAGGTTTAGATTTTAGGTTTAGATTTGGGGTTAGGTTTAGATTTTAGGTTTAGATTTGGGGTTAGGTTTAGATTTGGGGTTAGGTTTAGATTTTAGGTTTAGATTTGGGGTTAGGTTTAGATTTTAGGTTTAGATTTGGGGTTAGGTTTAGATTTGGGGTTAGGTTTAGATTTTAGGTTTAGATTTGGGGTTAGGTTTAGATTTAAGGTTTAGATTTGGGGTTAGGTTTAGATTTGGGGTTAGGTTTAGATTTTAGGTTTAGATTTGGGGTTAGGTTTAGATTTTAGGTTTAGATTTGGGGTTAGGTTTAGATTTGGGGTTAGGTTTAGATTTTAGGTTTAGATTTGGGGTTAGGTTTAGATTTTAGGTTTAGATTCGGGGTTAGGTTTAGATTTTAGGTTTAGATTCGGGGTTAGGTTTAGATTTTAGGTTTAGATTTGGGGTTAGGTTTAGATTTGGGGTTAGGTTTAGATTTTAGGTTTAGATTTGGGGTTAGGTTTAGATTTTAGGTTTAGATTTGGGGTTAGGTTTAGATTTGGGGTTAGGTTTAGATTTTAGGTTTAGATTTGGGGTTAGGTTTAGATTTAAGGTTTAGATTTGGGGTTAGGTTTAGATTTGGGGTTAGGTTTAGATTTTAGGTTTAGATTTGGGGTTAGGTTTAGATTTTAGGTTTAGATTTGGGGTTAGGTTTAGATTTGGGGTTAGGTTTAGATTTTAGGTTTAGATTTGGGGTTAGGTTTAGATTTTAGGTTTAGATTCGGGGTTAGGTTTAGATTTTAGGTTTAGATTCGGGGTTAGGTTTAGATTTTAGGTTTAGATTTGGGGTTAGGTTTAGATTTGGGGTTAGGTTTAGATTTTAGGTTTAGATTTGGGGTTAGGTTTAGATTTGGGGTTAGGTTTAGATTTTAGGTTTAGATTTGGGGCAAGGTTTAGATTTGGGGTTAGGTTTAGATTTTAGATTTAGATTTGGGGTTAGGTTTAGATTTGGGGTTAGGTTTAGATTTTAGGTTTAGATTTGGGGCAAGGTTTAGATTTGGGGTTAGGTTTAGATTTTAGATTTAGATTTGGGGTTAGGTTTAGATTTGGGGTTAGGTTTAGATTTTAGGTTTAGATTTGGGGTTAGGTTTAGATTTGGGGTTAGGTTTAGATTTTAGGTTTAGATTTGGGGTTAGGTTTAGATTTTAGGTTTAGATATGGGGTTAGGTTTAGATTTGGGGTTAGGTTTAGATTTTAGGTTTAGATTTGGGGTTAGGTTTAGATTTTAGGTTTAGATATGGGGTTAGGTTTAGATTTGGGGTTAGGTTTAGATTTTAGCTTTAGATTTGGGGTTAGGTTTAGATTTGTGGTTAGGTTTAGATTTTAGGTTTATATTTGGGGTTAGGTTTAGATTTGGGGTTAGGTTTAGATTTTAGGTTTAGATTTGGGGTTAGGTTTAGATTTTAGGTTTAGATTTGGGGTTAGGTTTAGATTTGGGGTTAGGTTTAGATTTTAGGTTTAGATTTGGGGTTAGGTTTAGATTTAAGGTTTAGATTTGGGGTTAGGTTTAGATTTGGGGTTAGGTTTAGATTTTAGGTTTAGATTTGGGGTTAGGTTTAGATTTTAGGTTTAGATTTGGGGTTAGGTTTAGATTTGGGGTTAGGTTTAGATTTTAGGTTTAGATTTGGGGTTAGGTTTAGATTTTAGGTTTAGATTCGGGGTTAGGTTTAGATTTTAGGTTTAGATTCGGGGTTAGGTTTAGATTTTAGGTTTAGATTTGGGGTTAGGTTTAGATTTGGGGTTAGGTTTAGATTTTAGGTTTAGATTTGGGGTTAGGTTTAGATTTGGGGTTAGGTTTAGATTTTAGGTTTAGATTTGGGGCAAGGTTTAGATTTGGGGTTAGGTTTAGATTTTAGATTTAGATTTGGGGTTAGGTTTAGATTTGGGGTTAGGTTTAGATTTTAGGTTTAGATTTGGGGTTAGGTTTAGATTTGGGGTTAGGTTTAGATTTTAGGTTTAGATTTGGGTTTAGGTTTAGATTTTAGGTTTAGATTTGGGGTTAGGTTTAGATTTTAGGTTTAGATTTGGGGTTAGGTTTAGATTTTAGGTTTATATTTGGGGTAAGGTTTAGATTTGGGGTTAGGTTTAGATTTTAGGTTTATATTTGGGGTAAGGTTTAGATTTGGGGTTAGGTTTAGATTTTAGGTTTAGATTTGGGGTTAGGTTTAGATTTTAGGTTTAGATTTGGGGTTAGGTTTAGATTTTAGGTTTAGATATGGGGTTAGGTTTAGATTTGGGGTTAGGTTTAGATTTAAGGTTTAGATTTGCGGTTAGGTTTAGATTTGGGGTTAGGTTTAGATTTTAGGTTTAGATTTGGGGTTAGGTTTAGATTTTAGGTTTAGATTTGGGGTTAGGTTTAGATTTTAGGTTTAGATTTGGGGTTAGGTTTAGATTTTAGGTTTAGATATGGGGTTAGGTTTAGATTTGGGGTTAGGTTTAGATTTAAGGTTTAGATTTGGGGTTAGGTTTAGATTTGGGGTTAGGTTTAGATTTTAGGTTTAGATTTGGGGTTAGGTTTAGATTTTAGGTTTAGATTTGGGGTTAGGTTTAGATTTGGGGTTAGGTTTAGATTTTAGGTTTAGATTTGGGGTTAGGTTTAGATTTTAGGTTTAGATTCGGGGTTAGGTTTAGATTTTAGGTTTAGATTCGGGGTTAGGTTTAGATTTTAGGTTTAGATTTGGGGTTAGGTTTAGATTTGGGGTTAGGTTTAGATTTTAGGTTTAGATTTGGGGTTAGGTTTAGATTTGGGGTTAGGTTTAGATTTTAGGTTTAGATTTGGGGTTAGGTTTAGATTTAAGGTTTAGATTTGGGGTTAGGTTTAGATTTGGGGTTAGGTTTAGATTTTAGGTTTAGATTTGGGGTTAGGTTTAGATTTTAGGTTTAGATTTGGGGTTAGGTTTAGATTTGGGGTTAGGTTTAGATTTTAGGTTTAGATTTGGGGTTAGGTTTAGATTTTAGGTTTAGATTCGGGGTTAGGTTTAGATTTTAGGTTTAGATTCGGGGTTAGGTTTAGATTTTAGGTTTAGATTTGGGGTTAGGTTTAGATTTGGGGTTAGGTTTAGATTTTAGGTTTAGATTTGGGGTTAGGTTTAGATTTGGGGTTAGGTTTAGATTTTAGGTTTAGATTTGGGGCAAGGTTTAGATTTGGGGTTAGGTTTAGATTTTAGATTTAGATTTGGGGTTAGGTTTAGATTTGGGGTTAGGTTTAGATTTTAGGTTTAGATTTGGGGCAAGGTTTAGATTTGGGGTTAGGTTTAGATTTTAGATTTAGATTTGGGGTTAGGTTTAGATTTGGGGTTAGGTTTAGATTTTAGGTTTAGATTTGGGGTTAGGTTTAGATTTGGGGTTAGGTTTAGATTTTAGGTTTAGATTTGGGGTTAGGTTTAGATTTTAGGTTTAGATATGGGGTTAGGTTTAGATTTGGGGTTAGGTTTAGATTTTAGGTTTAGATTTGGGGTTAGGTTTAGATTTTAGGTTTAGATATGGGGTTAGGTTTAGATTTGGGGTTAGGTTTAGATTTTAGCTTTAGATTTGGGGTTAGGTTTAGATTTGGGGTTAGGTTTAGATTTTAGGTTTAGATTTGGGGTTAGGTTTAGATTTGGGGTTAGGTTTAGATTTTAGGTTTAGATTTGGGGTTAGGTTTAGATTTTAGGTTTAGATTTGGGGTTAGGTTTAGATTTGGGGTTAGGTTTAGATTTTAGGTTTAGATTTGGGGTTAGGTTTAGATTTTAGGTTTAGATTTGGGGTTAGGTTTAGATTTGGGGTTAGGTTTAGATTTTAGGTTTAGATTTGGGGTTAGGTTTAGATTTTAGGTTTAGATTTGGGGTTAGGTTTAGATTTGGGGTTAGGTTTAGATTTTAGGTTTAGATTTGGGGTTAGGTTTAGATTTTAGGTTTAGATTCGGGGTTAGGTTTAGATTTTAGGTTTAGATTCGGGGTTAGGTTTAGATTTTAGGTTTAGATTTGGGGTTAGGTTTAGATTTGGGGTTAGGTTTAGATTTTAGGTTTAGATTTGGGGTTAGGTTTAGATTTGGGGTTAGGTTTAGATTTTAGGTTTAGATTTGGGGCAAGGTTTAGATTTGGGGTTAGGTTTAGATTTTAGATTTAGATTTGGGGTTAGGTTTAGATTTGGGGTTAGGTTTAGATTTTAGGTTTAGATTTGGGGTTAGGTTTAGATTTGGGGTTAGGTTTAGATTTTAGGTTTAGATTTGGGTTTAGGTTTAGATTTTAGGTTTAGATTTGGGGTTAGGTTTAGATTTTAGGTTTATATTTGGGGTAAGGTTTAGATTTGGGGTTAGGTTTAGATTTTAGGTTTATATTTGGGGTAAGGTTTAGATTTGGGGTTAGGTTTAGATTTTAGGTTTAGATTTGGGGTTAGGTTTAGATTTGGGGTTAGGTTTAGATTTTAGGTTTAGATTTGGGGTTAGGTTTAGATTTTAGGTTAGGTTTAGATTTTAGGTTTAGATTTTAGGTTTAGATTTGGGGTTAGGTTTAGATTTGGGGTTAGGTTTAGATTTTAGGTTTAGATTTGGGGTTAGGTTTAGATTTAAGGTTTAGATTTGGGGTTAGGTTTAGATTTGGGGTTAGGTTTAGATTTTAGGTTTAGATTTGGGGTTAGGTTTAGATTTTAGGTTTAGATTTGGGGTTAGGTTTAGATTTGGGGTTAGGTTTAGATTTTAGGTTTAGATTTGGGGTTAGGTTTAGATTTTAGGTTTAGATTCGGGGTTAGGTTTAGATTTTAGGTTTAGATTCGGGGTTAGGTTTAGATTTTAGGTTTAGATTTGGGGTTAGGTTTAGATTTGGGGTTAGGTTTAGATTTTAGGTTTAGATTTGGGGTTAGGTTTAGATTTGGGGTTAGGTTTAGATTTTAGGTTTAGATTTGGGGCAAGGTTTAGATTTGGGGTTAGGTTTAGATTTTAGATTTAGATTTGGGGTTAGGTTTAGATTTGGGGTTAGGTTTAGATTTTAGGTTTAGATTTGGGGTTAGGTTTAGATTTGGGGTTAGGTTTAGATTTTAGGTTTAGATTTGGGTTTAGGTTTAGATTTTAGGTTTAGATTTGGGGTTAGGTTTAGATTTTAGGTTTAGATTTGGGGTTAGGTTTAGATTTTAGGTTTATATTTGGGGTAAGGTTTAGATTTGGGGTTAGGTTTAGATTTTAGGTTTAGATTTGGGGTTAGGTTTAGATTTTAGGTTTAGATTTGGGGTTAGATTTAGATTTTAGGTTTAGATATGGGGTTAGGTTTAGATTTGGGGTTAGGTTTAGATTTAAGGTTTAGATTTGCGGTTAGGTTTAGATTTGGGGTTAGGTTTAGATTTTAGGTTTAGATTTGGGGTTAGGTTTAGATTTTAGGTTTATATTTGGGGTTAGGTTTAGATTTTAGGTTTAGATTTGGGGTTAGGTTTAGATTTGGGGTTAGGTTTAGATTTTAGGTTTAGATTTGGGGTTAGGTTTAGATTTGAGTTTAGGTTTAGATTTTAGGTTTAGATTTGGGGTTAGGTTTAGATTTTAGGTTTAGATTTGGGGTTACGTTTAGATTTGGGGTTAGGTTTAGATTTTAGGTTTAGATTTGGGGTTAGGTTTAGATTTTAGGTTTAGATTCGGGGTTAGGTTTAGATTTTAGGTTTAGATTCGGGGTTAGGTTTAGATTTTAGGTTTAGATTTGGGGTTAGGTTTAGATTTGGGGTTAGGTTTAGATTTTAGGTTTAGATTTGGGGTTAGGTTTAGATTTTAGGTTTAGATTTGGGGTTAGGTTTAGATTTGGGGTTAGGTTTAGATTTTAGGTTTAGATTTGGGGTTAGGTTTAGATTTAAGGTTTAGATTTGGGGTTAGGTTTAGATTTGGGGTTAGGTTTAGATTTTAGGTTTAGATTTGGGGTTAGGTTTAGATTTTAGGTTTAGATTTGGGGTTAGGTTTAGATTTGGGGTTAGGTTTAGATTTTAGGTTTAGATTTGGGGTTAGGTTTAGATTTTAGGTTTAGATTCGGGGTTAGGTTTAGATTTTAGGTTTAGATTCGGGGTTAGGTTTAGATTTTAGGTTTAGATTTGGGGTTAGGTTTAGATTTGGGGTTAGGTTTAGATTTTAGGTTTAGATTTGGGGTTAGGTTTAGATTTGGGGTTAGGTTTAGATTTTAGGTTTAGATTTGGGGCAAGGTTTAGATTTGGGGTTAGGTTTAGATTTTAGATTTAGATTTGGGGTTAGGTTTAGATTTGGGGTTAGGTTTAGATTTTAGGTTTAGATTTGGGGTTAGGTTTAGATTTGGGGTTAGGTTTAGATTTTAGGTTTAGATTTGGGGTTAGGTTTAGATTTTAGGTTTAGATTTGGGGTTAGGTTTAGATTTTAGGTTTAGATATGGGGTTAGGTTTAGATTTGGGGTTAGGTTTAGATTTTAGGTTTAGATTTGGGGTTAGGTTTAGATTTTAGGTTTAGATATGGGGTTAGGTTTAGATTTGGGGTTAGGTTTAGATTTTAGCTTTAGATTTGGGGTTAGGTTTAGATTTGGGGTTAGGTTTAGATTTTAGGTTTAGATTTGGGGTTAGGTTTAGATTTGGGGTTAGGTTTAGATTTTAGGTTTAGATTTGGGGTTAGGTTTAGATTTTAGGTTTAGATTTGGGGTTAGGTTTAGATTTGGGGTTAGGTTTAGATTTTAGGTTTAGATTTGGGGTTAGGTTTAGATTTGGGGTTAGGTTTAGATTTTAGGTTTAGATTTGGGGTTAGGTTTAGATTTTAGGTTTAGATTTGGGGTTAGGTTTAGATTTTAGGTTTAGATTTGGGGTTAGGTTTAGATTTGGGGTTAGGTTTAGATTTTAGGTTTAGATTTGGGGTTAGGTTTAGATTTTAGGTTTAGATTCGGGGTTAGGTTTAGATTTTAGGTTTAGATTCGGGGTTAGGTTTAGATTTTAGATTTAGATTTGGGGTTAGGTTTAGATTTGGGGTTAGGTTTAGATTTTAGGTTAGATTTGGGGTTAGGTTTAGATTTGGGGTTAGGTTTAGATTTTAGGTTTAGATTTGGGGCAAGGTTTAGATTTGGGGTTAGGTTTAGATTTTAGATTTAGATTTGGGGTTAGGTTTAGATTTGGGGTTAGGTTTAGATTTTAGGTTTAGATTTGGGGCAAGGTTTAGATTTGGGGTTAGGTTTAGATTTTAGATTTAGATTTGGGGTTAGGTTTAGATTTGGGGTTAGGTTTAGATTTTAGGTTTAGATTTGGGGTTAGGTTTAGATTTGGGGTTAGGTTTAGATTTTAGGTTTAGATTTGGGGTTAGGTTTAGATTTTAGGTTTAGATATGGGGTTAGGTTTAGATTTGGGGTTAGGTTTAGATTTTAGCTTTAGATTTGGGGTTAGGTTTAGATTTTAGGTTTAGATATGGGGTTAGGTTTAGATTTGGGGTTAGGTTTAGATTTTAGGTTTAGATTTGGGGTTAGGTTTAGATTTTAGGTTTAGATATGGGGTTAGGTTTAGATTTGGGGTTAGGTTTAGATTTTAGCTTTAGATTTGGGGTTAGGTTTAGATTTGGGGTTAGGTTTAGATTTTAGGTTTAGATTTGGGGTTAGGTTTAGATTTGGGGTTAGGTTTAGATTTTAGGTTTAGATTTGGGGCAAGGTTTAGATTTGGGGTTAGGTTTAGATTTTAGGTTTAGATTTGGGGTTAGGTTTAGATTTGGGGTTAGGTTTAGATTTTAGGTTTAGATTTGGGGCAAGGTTTAGATTTAGGGTTAGGTTTAGATTTTAGATTTAGATTTGGGGTTAGGTTTAGATTTGGGGTTAGGTTTAGATTTTAGGTTTAGATTTGGGGTTAGGTTTAGATTTGGGGTTAGGTTTAGATTTTAGGTTTAGATTTGGGGTTAGGTTTAGATTTTAGGTTTAGATATGGGGTTAGGTTTAGATTTGGGGTTAGGTTTAGATTTTAGGTTTAGATTTGGGGTTAGGTTTAGATTTTAGGTTTAGATATGGGGTTAGGTTTAGATTTGGGGTTAGGTTTAGATTTTAGCTTTAGATTTGGGGTTAGGTTTAGATTTGGGGTTAGGTTTAGATTTTAGGTTTAGATTTGGGGTTAGGTTTAGATTTGGGGTTAGGTTTAGATTTTAGGTTTAGATTTGGGGTTAGGTTTAGATTTTAGGTTTAGATTTGGGGTTAGGTTTAGATTTGGGGTTAGGTTTAGATTTTAGGTTTAGATTTGGGGTTAGGTTTAGATTTAAGGTTTAGATTTGGGGTTAGGTTTAGATTTGGGGTTAGGTTTAGATTTTAGGTTTAGATTTGGGGTTAGGTTTAGATTTTAGGTTTAGATTTGGGGTTAGGTTTAGATTTGGGGTTAGGTTTAGATTTTAGGTTTAGATTTGGGGTTAGGTTTAGATTTTAGGTTTAGATTCGGGGTTAGGTTTAGATTTTAGGTTTAGATTCGGGGTTAGGTTTAGATTTTAGGTTTAGATTTGGGGTTAGGTTTAGATTTGGGGTTAGGTTTAGATTTTAGGTTTAGATTTGGGGTTAGGTTTAGATTTGGGGTTAGGTTTAGATTTTAGGTTTAGATTTGGGGCAAGGTTTAGATTTGGGGTTAGGTTTAGATTTTAGATTTAGATTTGGGGTTAGGTTTAGATTTGGGGTTAGGTTTAGATTTTAGGTTTAGATTTGGGGTTAGGTTTAGATTTGGGGTTAGGTTTAGATTTTAGGTTTAGATTTGGGTTTAGGTTTAGATTTTAGGTTTAGATTTGGGGTTAGGTTTAGATTTTAGGTTTAGATTTGGGGTTAGGTTTAGATTTTAGGTTTATATTTGGGGTAAGGTTTAGATTTGGGGTTAGGTTTAGATTTTAGGTTTATATTTGGGGTAAGGTTTAGATTTGGGGTTAGGTTTAGATTTTAGGTTTAGATTTGGGGTTAGGTTTAGATTTTAGGTTTAGATTTGGGGTTAGGTTTAGATTTTAGGTTTAGATATGGGGTTAGGTTTAGATTTGGGGTTAGGTTTAGATTTAAGGTTTAGATTTGCGGTTAGGTTTAGATTTGGGGTTAGGTTTAGATTTTAGGTTTAGATTTGGGGTTAGGTTTAGATTTTAGGTTTATATTTGGGGTTAGGTTTAGATTTTAGGTTTAGATTTGGGGTTAGGTTTAGATTTGGGGTTAGGTTTAGATTTTAGGTTTAGATTTGGGGTTAGGTTTAGATTTGAGTTTAGGTTTAGATTTTAGGTTTAGATTTGGGGTTAGGTTTAGATTTTAGGTTTAGATTTGGGGTTACGTTTAGATTTGGGGTTAGGTTTAGATTTTAGGTTTAGATTTGGGGTTAGGTTTAGATTTTAGGTTTAGATTCGGGGTTAGGTTTAGATTTTAGGTTTAGATTCGGGGTTAGGTTTAGATTTTAGGTTTAGATTTGGGGTTAGGTTTAGATTTGGGGTTAGGTTTAGATTTTAGGTTTAGATTTGGGGTTAGGTTTAGATTTTAGGTTTAGATTTGGGGTTAGGTTTAGATTTGGGGTTAGGTTTAGATTTTAGGTTTAGATTTGGGGTTAGGTTTAGATTTAAGGTTTAGATTTGGGGTTAGGTTTAGATTTGGGGTTAGGTTTAGATTTTAGGTTTAGATTTGGGGTTAGGTTTAGATTTTAGGTTTAGATTTGGGGTTAGGTTTAGATTTGGGGTTAGGTTTAGATTTTAGGTTTAGATTTGGGGTTAGGTTTAGATTTTAGGTTTAGATTCGGGGTTAGGTTTAGATTTTAGGTTTAGATTCGGGGTTAGGTTTAGATTTTAGGTTTAGATTTGGGGTTAGGTTTAGATTTGGGGTTAGGTTTAGATTTTAGGTTTAGATTTGGGGTTAGGTTTAGATTTGGGGTTAGGTTTAGATTTTAGGTTTAGATTTGGGGCAAGGTTTAGATTTGGGGTTAGGTTTAGATTTTAGATTTAGATTTGGGGTTAGGTTTAGATTTGGGGTTAGGTTTAGATTTTAGGTTTAGATTTGGGGTTAGGTTTAGATTTGGGGTTAGGTTTAGATTTTAGGTTTAGATTTGGGGTTAGGTTTAGATTTTAGGTTTAGATTTGGGGTTAGGTTTAGATTTTAGGTTTAGATATGGGGTTAGGTTTAGATTTGGGGTTAGGTTTAGATTTTAGGTTTAGATTTGGGGTTAGGTTTAGATTTTAGGTTTAGATATGGGGTTAGGTTTAGATTTGGGGTTAGGTTTAGATTTTAGCTTTAGATTTGGGGTTAGGTTTAGATTTGGGGTTAGGTTTAGATTTTAGGTTTAGATTTGGGGTTAGGTTTAGATTTGGGGTTAGGTTTAGATTTTAGGTTTAGATTTGGGGTTAGGTTTAGATTTTAGGTTTAGATTTGGGGTTAGGTTTAGATTTGGGGTTAGGTTTAGATTTTAGGTTTAGATTTGGGGTTAGGTTTAGATTTAAGGTTTAGATTTGGGGTTAGGTTTAGATTTTAGGTTTAGATTTGGGGTTAGGTTTAGATTTGGGGTTAGGTTTAGATTTTAGGTTTAGATTTGGGGTTAGGTTTAGATTTTAGGTTTAGATTCGGGGTTAGGTTTAGATTTTAGGTTTAGATTCGGGGTTAGGTTTAGATTTTAGGTTTAGATTTGGGGTTAGGTTTAGATTTGGGGTTAGGTTTAGATTTTAGGTTTAGATTTGGGGTTAGGTTTAGATTTGGGGTTAGGTTTAGATTTTAGGTTTAGATTTGGGGCAAGGTTTAGATTTGGGGTTAGGTTTAGATTTTAGATTTAGATTTGGGGTTAGGTTTAGATTTGGGGTTAGGTTTAGATTTTAGGTTTAGATTTGGGGCAAGGTTTAGATTTGGGGTTAGGTTTAGATTTTAGATTTAGATTTGGGGTTAGGTTTAGATTTGGGGTTAGGTTTAGATTTTAGGTTTAGATTTGGGGTTAGGTTTAGATTTGGGGTTAGGTTTAGATTTTAGGTTTAGATTTGGGGTTAGGTTTAGATTTTAGGTTTAGATTTGGGGTTAGGTTTAGATTTTAGGTTTAGATATGGGGTTAGGTTTAGATTTGGGGTTAGGTTTAGATTTTAGGTTTAGATTTGGGGTTAGGTTTAGATTTTAGGTTTAGATATGGGGTTAGGTTTAGATTTGGGGTTAGGTTTAGATTTTAGCTTTCGATTTGGGGTTAGGTTTAGATTTGGGGTTAGGTTTAGATTTTAGGTTTAGATTTGGGGTTAGGTTTAGATTTGGGGTTAGGTTTAGATTTTAGGTTTAGATTTGGGGTTAGGTTTAGATTTGGGGTTAGGTTTAGATTTTAGGTTTAGATTTGGGGTTAGGTTTAGATTTGGGGTTAGGTTTAGATTTTAGGTTTAGATTTGGGGTTAGGTTTAGATTTTAGGTTTAGATTTGGGGTTAGGTTTAGATTTTAGGTTTAGATTTGGGGTTAGCTTTAGATTTTAGGTTTAGATTTGGGGTTAGGTTTAGATTTGGGGTTAGGTTTAGATTTTAGGTTTAGATTTGGGGTTAGGTTTAGATTTTAGGTTTACATTTGGGGTTAGGTTTAGATTTTAGGTTTAAATATGGGGTTAGGTTTAGATTTGGGGTTAGGTTTAGATTTTAGGTTTAGATTTGGGGTTAGGTTTAGATTTGGTGTTAGGTTTAGATTTTAGGTTTGGATTTGGGGTTAGGTTCAGATTTTAGGTTTAGATTTGGGGTTAGGTTTAGATTTTAGGTTTAGTTTTGGGGTTAGGTTTAGATTTGGTGTTAGGTTTAGATTTTAGGTTTGGATTTGGGGTTAGGTTCAGATTTTAGGTTTAGATTTGGGGTTAGGTTTAGACTTGGGGTTAGGTTTAGATTTTAGGTTTAGATTTGGGGTTAGGTTTAGATTTTAGGTTTAGATTTGGGGTTAGGTTTAGATTTAAGGTTTAGATTTGGGGTTAGGTTTAGATTTGGGGTTAGGTTTAGATTTTAGGTTTAGATTTGGGGTTAGGTTTAGATTTGGGGTTAGGTTTAGATTTTAGGTTTAGATTTGGGGTTAGGTTTAGATTTGGGGTTAGGTTTAGATTTTAGGTTTAGATTTGGGTTTAGGTTTAGATTTTAGGTTTAGATTTGGGGTTAGGTTTAGATTTTAGGTTTAGATTTGGGGTTAGGTTTAGATTTTAGGTTTATATTTGGGGTAAGGTTTAGATTTGGGGTTAGGTTTAGATTTTAGGTTTAGATTTGGGGTTAGGTTTAGATTTTAGGTTTAGATTTGGGGTTAGGTTTAGATTTTAGGTTTAGATATGGGGTTAGGTTTAGATTTGGGGTTAGGTTTAGATTTTAGGTTTAGATTTGGGGTTAGGTTTAGATTTGGGGTTAGGTTTAGATTTTAGGTTTAGATTTGGGGTTAGGTTTAGATTTTAGGTTTAGATTTGGGGTTAGGTTTAGATTTGGGGTTAGGTTTAGATTTTAGGTTTAGATTTGGGGTTAGGTTTAGATTTTAGGTTTAGATTTGCGGTTAGGTTTAGATTTGGGGTTAGGTTTAGATTTTAGGTTTAGATTTGGGGTTAGGTTTAGATTTTAGGTTTAGATTTGGGGTTAGGTTTAGATTTTAGGTTTAGATTTGGGGTTAGGTTTAGATTTGGGGTTAGGTTTATATTTTAGGTTTAGATTTGGGGTTAGGTTTAGATTTTAGGTTTAGATTTGGGGTTAGGTTTAGATTTGGGGTTAGGTTTAGATTTTAGGTTTAGATTTGGGGTTAGGTTTAGATTTAAGGTTTAGATTTGCGGTTAGGTTTAGATTTGGGGTTAGGTTTAGATTTTAGGTTTAGATTTGGGGTTAGGTTTAGATTTTAGGTTTAGATTTGCGGTTAGGTTTAGATTTGGGGTTAGGTTTAGATTTTAGGTTTAGATTTGGGGTTAGGTTTAGATTTTAGGTTTAGATTTGGGGTTAGGTTTAGATTTGGGGTTAGGTTTAGATTTTAGGTTTAGATTTGGGGTTAGGTTTAGATTTTAGGTTTAGATTTGGGGTTAGGTTTAGATTTGGGGTTAGGTTTAGATTTTAGGTTTAGATTTGGGGTTAGGTTTAGATTTTAGGTTTAGATTTGGGGTTAGGTTTAGATTTGGGGTTAGGTTTAGATTTTAGGTTTAGATTTGGGGTTAGGTTTAGATTTTAGGTTTAAATTTGGGGTTAGGTTTAGATTTTAGGTTTAGATTTGGGGTTAGGTTTAGATTTGGGGTTAGGTTTAGATTTTAGGTTTAGATTTGGGGCAAGGTTTAGATTTGGGGTTAGGTTTAGATTTTAGGTTTAGATTTGGGGTTAGGTTTAGATTTGGGGTTAGGTTTAGATTTTAGGTTTAGATTTGGGGTTAGGTTTAGATTTGGGGTTAGGTTTAGATTTTAGGTTTAGATTTGGGGTTAGGTTTAGATTTTAGGTTTAGATTTGGGGTTAGGTTTAGATTTTAGGTTTAGATATGGGGTTAGGTTTAGATTTGGGGTTAGGTTTAGATTTTAGGTTTAGATTTGGGGTTAGGTTTAGATTTTAGGTTTAGATATGGGGTTAGGTTTAGATTTGGGGTTAGGTTTAGATTTTAGCTTTAGATTTGGGGTTAGGTTTAGATTTGGGGTTAGGTTTAGATTTTAGGTTTAGATTTGGGGTTAGGTTTAGATTTGGGTTTAGGTTTAGATTTTAGGTTTAGATTTGGGGTTAGGTTTAGATTTTAGGTTTAGATTTGGGGTTAGGTTTAGATTTGGGGTTAGGTTTAGATTTTAGGTTTAGATTTGGGGTTAGGTTTAGATTTTAGGTTTAGATTTGGGGTTAGGTTTAGACTTGGGGTTAGGTTTAGATTTTAGGTTTAGATTTGGGGTTAGGTTTAGATTTTAGGTTTAGATTTGGGGTTAGCTTTAGATTTTAGGTTTAGATTTGGGGTTAGGTTTAGATTTGGGGTTAGGTTTAGATTTTAGGGTTAGATTTGGGGTTAGGTTTAGATTTTAGGTTTACATTTGGGGTTAGGTTTAGATTTTAGGTTTAGATATGGGGTTAGGTTTAGATTTGGGGTTAGGTTTAGATTTTAGGTTTAGATTTGGGGTTAGGTTTAGATTTGGGGTTAGGTTTAGATTTTAGGTTTAGATTTGGGGTTAGGTTTAGATTTTAGGTTTAGTTTTGGGGTTAGGTTTAGATTTGGGGTTAGGTTTAGATTTTAGGTTTGGATTTGGGGTTAGGTTCAGATTTTAGGTTTAGATTTGGGGTTAGGTTTAGACTTGGGGTTAGGTTTAGATTTTAGGTTTAGATTTGGGGTTAGGTTTAGATTTTAGGTTTAGATTTGGGGTTAGGTTTAGATTTTAGGTTTAGATTTGGGGTTAGGTTTAGATTTAAGGTTTAGATTTGGGGTTAGGTTTAGATTTGGGGTTAGGTTTAGATTTGGGGTTAGGTTTAGATTTTGGGTTTAGATTTGGGGTTAGGTTTAGATTTGGGGTTAGGTTTAGATTTTAGGTTTAGATTTGGGGTTAGGTTTAGATTTGGGGTTAGGTTTAGATTTTAGGTTTAGATTTGGGGTTAGGTTTAGATTTTAGGTTTAGATTTGGGGTTACGTTTAGATTTGGGGTTAGGTTTAGATTTTAGGTTTAGATTTGGGGTTAGGTTTAGATTTTAGGTTTAGATTCGGGGTTAGGTTTAGATTTTAGGTTTAGATTCGGGGTTAGGTTTAGATTTTAGGTTTAGATTCGGGGTTAGGTTTAGATTTGGGGTTAGGTTTAGATTTTAGGTTTAGATTTGGGGTTAGGTTTAGATTTTAGGTTTAGATTTGGGGTTAGGTTTAGATTTGGGGTTAGGTTTAGATTTTAGGTTTAGATTTGGGGTTAGGTTTAGATTTAAGGTTTAGATTTGGGGTTAGGTTTAGATTTGGGGTTAGGTTTAGATTTTAGGTTTAGATTTGGGGTTAGGTTCAGATTTTAGGTTTAGATTTGGGGTTAGGTTTAGATTTGGGGTTAGGTTTAGATTTTAGGTTTAGATTTGGGGTTAGGTTTAGATTTTAGGTTTAGATTCGGGGTTAGGTTTAGATTTTAGGTTTAGATTCGGGGTTAGGTTTAGATTTTAGGTTTAGATTTGGGGTTAGGTTTAGATTTGGGGTTAGGTTTAGATTTTAGGTTTAGATTTGGGGTTAGGTTTAGATTTGGGGTTAGGTTTAGATTTTAGGTTTAGATTTGGGGCAAGGTTTAGATTTGGGGTTAGGTTTAGATTTTAGATTTAGATTTGGGGTTAGGTTTAGATTTGGGGTTAGGTTTAGATTTTAGGTTTAGATTTGGGGTTAGGTTTAGATTTGGGGTTAGGTTTAGATTTTAGGTTTAGATTTGGGTTTAGGTTTAGATTTTAGGTTTAGATTTGGGGTTAGGTTTAGATTTTAGGTTTAGATTTGGGGTTAGGTTTAGATTTTAGGTTTATATTTGGGGTTAGGTTTAGATTTGGGGTTAGGTTTAGATTTTAGGTTTGGATTTGGGGTTAGGTTCAGATTTTAGGTTTAGATTTGGGGTTAGGTTTAGATTATAGGTTTAGATTTTAGGTTTAGATTTGGGGTTAGGTTTAGATTTGGTGTTAGGTTTAGATTTTAGGTTTGGATTTGGGGTTAGGTTCAGATTTTAGGTTTAGATTTGGGGTTAGGTTTAGATTTTAGGTTTAGTTTTGGGGTTAGGTTTAGATTTGGTGTTAGGTTTAGATTTTAGGTTTGGATTTGGGGTTAGGTTCAGATTTTAGGTTTAGATTTGGGGTTAGGTTTAGACTTGGGGTTAGGTTTAGATTTTAGGTTTAGATTTGGGGTTAGGTTTAGATTTTAGGTTTAGATTTGGGGTTAGGTTTAGATTTAAGGTTTAGATTTGGGGTTAGGTTTAGATTTGGGGTTAGGTTTAGATTTTAGGTTTAGATTTGGGGTTAGGTTTAGATTTGGGGTTAGGTTTAGATTTTAGGTTTAGATTTGGGGTTAGGTTTAGATTTGGGGTTAGGTTTACATTTTAGGTTTAGATTTGGGTTTAGGTTTAGATTTTAGGTTTAGATTTGGGGTTAGGTTTAGATTTTAGGTTTAGATTTGGGGTTAGGTTTAGATTTTAGGTTTAGATTTGGGGTTAGGTTTAGATTTGGTGTTAGGTTTAGATTTTAGGTTTGGATTTGGGGTTAGGTTCAGATTTTAGGTTTAGATTTGGGGTTAGGTTTAGATTATAGGTTTAGATTTTAGGTTTAGATTTGGGGTTAGGTTTAGATTTGGTGTTAGGTTTAGATTTTAGGTTTGGATTTGGGGTTAGGTTCAGATTTTAGGTTTAGATTTGGGGTTAGGTTTAGATTTTAGGTTTAGTTTTGGGGTTAGGTTTAGATTTGGTGTTAGGTTTAGATTTTAGGTTTGGATTTGGGGTTAGGTTCAGATTTTAGGTTTAGATTTGGGGTTAGGTTTAGACTTGGGGTTAGGTTTAGATTTTAGGTTTAGATTTGGGGTTAGGTTTAGATTTTAGGTTTAGATTTGGGGTTAGGTTTAGATTTAAGGTTTAGATTTGGGGTTAGGTTTAGATTTGGGGTTAGGTTTAGATTTTAGGTTTAGATTTGGGGTTAGGTTTAGATTTGGGGTTAGGTTTAGATTTTAGGTTTAGATTTGGGGTTAGGTTTAGATTTGGGGTTAGGTTTACATTTTAGGTTTAGATTTGGGTTTAGGTTCAGATTTTAGGTTTAGATTTGGGGTTAGGTTTAGATTTTAGGTTTAGATTTGGGGTTAGGTTTAGATTTGGGGTTAGGTTTAGATTTTAGGTTTAGATTTGGGGTTAGGTTTAGATTTTAGGTTTAGATTTGGGGTTAGGTTTAGATTTGGGGTTAGGTTTAGATTTTAGGTTTAGATTTGGGGTTAGGTTTAGATTTTAGGTTTAGATTTGCGGTTAGGTTTAGATTTGGGGTTAGGTTTAGATTTTAGGTTTAGATTTGGGGTTAGGTTTAGATTTTAGGTTTAGATTTGGGGTTAGGTTTAGATTTTAGGTTTAGATTTGGGGTTAGGTTTAGATTTGGGGTTAGGTTTATATTTTAGGTTTAGATTTGGGGTTAGGTTTAGATTTTAGGTTTAGATTTGGGGTTAGGTTTAGATTTGGGGTTAGGTTTAGATTTTAGGTTTAGATTTGGGGTTAGGTTTAGATTTAAGGTTTAGATTTGCGGTTAGGTTTAGATTTGGGGTTAGGTTTAGATTTTAGGTTTAGATTTGGGGTTAGGTTTAGATTTTAGGTTTAGATTTGCGGTTAGGTTTAGATTTGGGGTTAGGTTTAGATTTTAGGTTTATATTTGGGGTTAGGTTTAGATTTTAGGTTTAGATTTGGGGTTAGGTTTAGATTTGGGGTTAGGTTTAGATTTTAGGTTTAGATTTGGGGTTAGGTTTAGATTTTAGGTTTAGATTTGGGGTTAGGTTTAGATTTGGGGTTAGGTTTAGATTTTAGGTTTAGATTTGGGGTTAGGTTTAGATTTTAGGTTTAGATTTGGGGTTAGGTTTAGATTTTAGGTTTAGATTTGGGGTTAGGTTTAGATTTGGGGTTAGGTTTAGATTTTAGGTTTAGATTTGGGGTTAGGTTTAGATTTTAGGTTTAAATTTGGGGTTAGGTTTAGATTTTAGGTTTAGATTTGGGGTTAGGTTTAGATTTGGGGTTAGGTTTAGATTTTAGGTTTAGATTTGGGGCAAGGTTTAGATTTGGGGTTAGGTTTAGATTTTAGGTTTAGATTTGGGGTTAGGTTTAGATTTGGGGTTAGGTTTAGATTTTAGGTTTAGATTTGGGGTTAGGTTTAGATTTGGGGTTAGGTTTAGATTTTAGGTTTAGATTTGGGGTTAGGTTTAGATTTTAGGTTTAGATTTGGGGTTAGGTTTAGATTTTAGGTTTAGATATGGGGTTAGGTTTAGATTTGGGGTTAGGTTTAGATTTTAGGTTTAGATTTGGGGTTAGGTTTAGATTTTAGGTTTAGATATGGGGTTAGGTTTAGATTTGGGGTTAGGTTTAGATTTTAGCTTTAGATTTGGGGTTAGGTTTAGATTTGGGGTTAGGTTTAGATTTTAGGTTTAGATTTGGGGTTAGGTTTAGATTTGGGTTTAGGTTTAGATTTTAGGTTTAGATTTGGGGTTAGGTTTAGATTTTAGGTTTAGATTTGGGGTTAGGTTTAGATTTGGGGTTAGGTTTAGATTTTAGGTTTAGATTTGGGGTTAGGTTTAGATTTTAGGTTTAGATTTGGGGTTAGGTTTAGACTTGGGGTTAGGTTTAGATTTTAGGTTTAGATTTGGGGTTAGGTTTAGATTTTAGGTTTAGATTTGGGGTTAGCTTTAGATTTTAGTTTTAGATTTGGGGTTAGGTTTAGATTTGGGGTTAGGTTTAGATTTTAGGGTTAGATTTGGGGTTAGGTTTAGATTTTAGGTTTACATTTGGGGTTAGGTTTAGATTTTAGGTTTAGATATGGGGTTAGGTTTAGATTTGGGGTTAGGTTTAGATTTTAGGTTTAGATTTGGGGTTAGGTTTAGATTTGGGGTTAGGTTTAGATTTTAGGTTTAGATTTGGGGTTAGGTTTAGATTTTAGGTTTAGTTTTGGGGTTAGGTTTAGATTTGGGGTTAGGTTTAGATTTTAGGTTTGGATTTGGGGTTAGGTTCAGATTTTAGGTTTAGATTTGGGGTTAGGTTTAGACTTGGGGTTAGGTTTAGATTTTAGGTTTAGATTTGGGGTTAGGTTTAGATTTGGGGTTAGGTTTAGATTTTGGGTTTAGATTTGGGGTTAGGTTTAGATTTGGGGTTAGGTTTAGATTTTAGGTTTAGATTTGGGGTTAGGTTTAGATTTGGAGTTAGGTTTAGATTTTAGGTTTAGATTTGGGTTTAGGTTTAGATTTTAGGTTTAGATTTGGGGTTAGGTTTAGATTTTAGGTTTAGATTTGGGGTTAGGTTTAGATTTTAGGTTTATATTTGGGGTAAGGTTTAGATTTGGGGTTAGGTTTAGATTTTAGGTTTAGATTTGGGGTTAGGTTTAGATTTTAGGTTTAGATTTGGGGTTAGGTTTAGATTTTAGGTTTAGATATGGGGTTAGGTTTAGATTTGGGGTTAGGTTTAGATTTTAGGTTTAGATATGGGGTTAGGTTTAGATTTGGGGTTAGGTTTAGATTTAAGGTTTAGATTTGCGGTTAGGTTTAGATTTGGGGTTAGGTTTAGATTTTAGGTTTAGATTTGGGGTTAGGTTTAGATTTTAGGTTTAGATTTGGGGTTAGGTTTAGATTTTAGGTTTAGATTTGGGGTTAGGTTTAGATTTGGGGTTAGGTTTAGATTTTAGGTTTAGATTTGGGGTTAGGTTTAGATTTGAGTTTAGGTTTAGATTTTAGGTTTAGATTTGGGGTTAGGTTTAGATTTTAGGTTTACATTTGGGGTTACGTTTAGATTTGGGGTTAGGTTTAGATTTTAGGTTTACATTTGGGGTTAGGTTTAGATTTTAGGTTTAGATTTGGGGTTAGGTTTAGATTTGGGGTTAGGTTTAGATTTTAGGTTTACATTTGGGGTTAGGTTCAGATTTTAGGTTTAGATTTGGGGTTAGGTTTAGATTTGGGGTTAGGTTTAGATTTTAGGTTTAGATTTGGGGTTAGGTTTAGATTTTAGGTTTAGATTTGGGGTTAGGTTTAGATTTGGGGTTAGGTTTAAATTTTAGGTTTAGATTTGGGGTTAGGTTTAGATTTGGGGTTAGGTTTAGATTTTAGGTTTAGATTTGGGGTTAGGTTTAGATTTTAGGTTTAAATTTGGGGTTAGGTTTAGATTTTAGGTTTAGATTTGGGGTTAGGTTTAGATTTGGGGTTAGGTTTAGATTTTAGGTTTAGATTTGGGGTTAGGTTTAGATTTTAGGTTTAGATTTGGGGTTAGGTTTAGATTTGGGGTTAGGTTTAGATTTGGGGTTAGGTTTAGATTTTAGGTTTAGATTTGGGGTTAGGTTTAGATTTTAAGTTTATATTTGGGGTAAGGTTTAGATTTGGGGTTAGGTTTAGATTTTAGGTTTAGATTTGGGGTTAGGTTTAGATTTGGGGTTAGGTTTAGATTTTAGGTTTAGATTTGGTGTTAGGTTTAGATTTTAGGTTTAGATTTGGGGTTAGGTTTAGACTTGGGGTTAGGTTTAGATTTTAGGTTTAGATTTGGGGTTAGGTTTAGATTTTAGGTTTAGATTTGGGGTTAGGTTTAGATTTGGGGTTAGGTTTAGATTTTAGGTTTAGATTTGGGGTTAGGTTTAGATTTGGGGTTAGGTTTAGATTTTAGGTTTAGATTTGGGGTTAGGTTTAGATTTGGGGTTAGGTTTAGATTTTAGGTTTAGATTTGGGGTTAGGTTTAGATTTTAGGTTTAGATTTGGGGTTAGGTTTAGATTTTAGGTTTAGATTTGGGGTTAGGTTTAGATTTGGGGTTAGGTTTAGATTTTAGGTTTAGATTTGGGGTTAGGTTTAGATTTTAGGTTTAGATTTGGGGTTAGGTTTAGATTTTAGGTTTATATTTGGGGTAAGGTTTAGATTTGGGGTTAGGTTTAGATTTTAGGTTTAGATTTGGGGTTAGGTTTAGATTTGGGGTTAGGTTTAGATTTTAGGTTTAGATTTGGGGTTAGGTTTAGATTTTAGGTTTAGATATGGGGTTAGGTTTAGATTTGGGGTTAGGTTTAGATTTTAGGTTTAGATTTGGGGTTAGGTTTAGATTTGTGGTTAGGTTTAGATTTTAGGTTTAGATTTGGGGTTAGGTTTAGATTTTAGGTTTAGATTTTAGGTTTAGATTTGGGGTTAGGTTTAGATTTTAGGTTTAGATTTGGGGTTAGGTTTAGATTTTAGGTTTAGATTTGGGGTTAGGTTTAGATTTGGGGTTAGGTTTAGATTTTAGGTTTAGATTTGGGGTTAGGTTTAGATTTTAGGTTTAGATTTGGGGTTAGGTTTAGATTTGGGGTTAGGTTTAGATTTTAGGTTTAGATTTGGGGTTAGGTTTAGATTTAAGGTTTAGATTTGGGGTTAGGTTTAGATTTGGGGTTAGGTTTAGATTTTAGGTTTAGATTTGGGGTTAGGTTTAGATTTTAGGTTTAGATTTGGGGTTAGGTTTAGATTTGGGGTTAGGTTTAGATTTTAGGTTTAGATTTGGGGTTAGGTTTAGATTTTAGGTTTAGATTCGGGGTTAGGTTTAGATTTTAGGTTTAGATTCGGGGTTAGGTTTAGATTTTAGGTTTAGATTTGGGGTTAGGTTTAGATTTGGGGTTAGGTTTAGATTTTAGGTTTAGATTTGGGGTTAGGTTTAGATTTGGGGTTAGGTTTAGATTTTAGGTTTAGATTTGGGGCAAGGTTTAGATTTGGGGTTAGGTTTAGATTTTAGATTTAGATTTGGGGTTAGGTTTAGATTTGGGGTTAGGTTTAGATTTTAGGTTTAGATTTGGGGCAAGGTTTAGATTTGGGGTTAGGTTTAGATTTTAGATTTAGATTTGGGGTTAGGTTTAGATTTGGGGTTAGGTTTAGATTTTAGGTTTAGATTTGGGGTTAGGTTTAGATTTGGGGTTAGGTTTAGATTTTAGGTTTAGATTTGGGGTTAGGTTTAGATTTTAGGTTTAGATTTGTGGTTAGGTTTAGATTTTAGGTTTAGATATGGGGTTAGGTTTAGATTTGGGGTTAGGTTTATATTTTAGGTTTAGATTTGGGGTTAGGTTTAGATTTGGGGTTAGGTTTAGATTTTAGCTTTAGATTTGGGGTTAGGTTTAGATTTGGGGTTAGGTTTAGATTTTAGGTTTAGATATGGGGTTAGGTTTAGATTTGGGGTTAGGTTTAGATTTTAGGTTTAGATTTGGGGTTAGGTTTATATTTGGGGTTAGGTTTAGATTTTAGGTTTAGATTTGGGGTTAGGTTTAGATTTGGGGTTAGGTTTAGATTTTAGGTTTAGATTTGGGGTTAGGTTTAGATTTTAGGTTTAGATTTGGGGTTAGGTTTAGATTTTAGGTTTAGATTTGGGGTTAGGTTTAGATTTTAGGTTTAGATTTGGGGTTAGGTTTAGATTTTAGGTTTACATTTGGGGTTAGGTTTAGATTTTAGGTTTAGATATGGGGTTAGGTTTAGATTTTAGGTTTAGATTTGGGGTTAGGTTTAGATTTGGGGTTAGGTTTAGATTTTAGGTTTAGATTTGGGGTTAGGTTTAGATTTTAGGTTTAGTTTTGGGGTTAGGTTTAGATTTGGTGTTAGGTTTAGATTTTAGGTTTGGATTTGGGGTTAGGTTCAGATTTTAGGTTTAGATTTGGGGTTAGGTTTAGATTTTAGGTTTAGTTTTGGGGTTAGGTTTAGATTTGGTGTTAGGTTTAGATTTTAGGTTTGGATTTGGGGTTAGGTTCAGATTTTAGGTTTAGATTTGGGGTTAGGTTTAGACTTGGGGTTAGGTTTAGATTTTAGGTTTAGATTTGGGGTTAGGTTTAGATTTTAGGTTTAGATTTGGGGTTAGGTTTAGATTTAAGGTTTAGATTTGGGGTTAGGTTTAGATTTGGGGTTAGGTTTAGATTTGGGGTTAGGTTTAGATTTTAGGTTTAGATTTGGGGTTAGGTTTAGATTTGGGGTTAGGTTTAGATTTTAGGTTTAGATTTGGGGTTAGGTTTAGATTTGGGGTTAGGTTTAGATTTTAGGTTTAGATTTGGGTTTAGGTTTAGATTTTAGGTTTAGATTTGGGGTTAGGTTTAGATTTTAGGTTTAGATTTGGGGTTAGGTTTAGATTTTAGGTTTATATTTGGGGTAAGGTTTAGATTTGGGGTTAGGTTTAGATTTTAGGTTTAGATTTGGGGTTAGGTTTAGATTTTAGGTTTAGATATGGGGTTAGGTTTAGATTTGGGGTTAGGTTTAGATTTTAGGTTTAGATTTGGGGTTAGGTTTAGATTTGGGGTTAGGTTTAGATTTTAGGTTTAGATTTGGGGTTAGGTTTAGATTTTAGGTTTAGATTTGGGGTTAGGTTTAGATTTGGGGTTAGGTTTAGATTTTAGGTTTAGATTTGGGGTTAGGTTTAGATTTTAGGTTTAGATTTTAGGTTTAGATTTGGGGTTAGGTTTAGATTTTAGGTTTAGATTTGGGGTTAGGTTTAGATTTTAGGTTTAGATTTGGGGTTAGGTTTAGATTTGGGGTTAGGTTTAGAATTTAGGTTTAGATTTGGGGTTAGGTTTAGATTTTAGGTTTAGATTTGGGGTTAGGTTTAGATTTGGGGTTAGGTTTAGATTTTAGGTTTAGATTTGGGGTTAGGTTTAGATTTAAGGTTTAGATTTGCGGTTAGGTTTAGATTTGGGGTTAGGTTTAGATTTTAGGTTTAGATTTGGGGTTAGGTTTAGATTTTAGGTTTAGATTTGGGTTTAGGTTTAGATTTTAGGTTTAGATTTGGGGTTAGGTTTAGATTTGGGGTTAGGTTTATATTTTAGGTTTAGATTTGGGGTTAGGTTTAGATTTTAGGTTTAGATTTGGGGTTAGGTTTAGATTTGGGGTTAGGTTTAGATTTTAGGTTTAGATTTGGGGTTAGGTTTAGATTTTAGGTTTATATTTGGGGTTAGGTTTAGATTTTAGGTTTAGATTTGGGGTTAGGTTTAGATTTGGGGTTAGGTTTAGATTTTAGGTTTAGATTTGGGGTTAGGTTTAGATTTTAGGTTTAGATTTGGGGTTAGGTTTAGATTTGGGGTTAGGTTTAGATTTTAGGTTTAGTTTTGGGGTTAGGTTTAGATTTTAGGTTTAGATTTGGGGTTAGGTTTAGATTTTAGGTTTAGATTTGGGGTTAGGTTTAGATTTGGGGTTAGGTTTAGATTTTAGGGTTAGATTTGGGGTTAGGTTTAGATTTTAGGTTTAAATTTGGGGTTAGGTTTAGATTTTAGGTTTAGATTTGGGGTTAGGTTTAGATTTGGGGTTAGGTTTAGATTTTAGGTTTAGATTTGGGGCAAGGTTTAGATTTGGGGTTAGGTTTAGATTTTAGGTTTAGATTTGGGGTTAGGTTTAGATTTGGGGTTAGGTTTAGATTTTAGGTTTAGATTTGGGGTTAGGTTTAGATTTGGGGTTAGGTTTAGATTTTAGGTTTAGATTTGGGGTTAGGTTTAGATTTTAGGTTTAGATTTGGGGTTAGGTTTAGATTTTAGGTTTAGATATGGGGTTAGGTTTAGATTTGGGGTTAGGTTTAGATTTTAGGTTTAGATTTGGGGTTAGGTTTAGATTTTAGGTTTAGATATGGGGTTAGGTTTAGATTTGGGGTTAGGTTTAGATTTTAGGTTTAGATTTGGGGTTAGGTTCAGATTTTAGGTTTAGATTTGGGGTTAGGTTTAGACTTGGGGTTAGGTTTAGATTTTAGGTTTAGATTTGGGGTTAGGTTTAGATTTTAGGTTTAGATTTGGGGTTAGGTTTAGATTTAAGGTTTAGATTTGGGGTTAGGTTTAGATTTGGGGTTAGGTTTAGATTTGGGGTTAGGTTTAGATTTTAGGTTTAGATTTGGGGTTAGGTTTAGACTTGGGGTTAGGTTTAGATTTTAGGTTTAGATTTGGGGTTAGGTTTAGATTTTAGGTTTAGATTTGGGGTTAGCTTTAGATTTTAGGTTTAGATTTGGGGTTAGGTTTAGATTTGGGGTTAGGTTTAGATTTTAGGGTTAGATTTGGGGTTAGGTTTAGATTTTAGGTTTACATTTGGGATTAGGTTTAGATTTTAGGTTTAGATATGGGGTTAGGTTTAGATTTGGGGTTAGGTTTAGATTTTAGGTTTAGATTTGGGGTTAGGTTTAGATTTGGGGTTAGGTTTAGATTTTAGGTTTAGATTTGGGGTTAGGTTTAGATTTTAGGTTTAGTTTTGGGGTTAGGTTTAGATTTGGTGTTAGGTTTAGATTTTAGGTTTGGATTTGGGGTTAGGTTCAGATTTTAGGTTTAGATTTGGGGTTAGGTTTAGACTTGGGGTTAGGTTTAGATTTTAGGTTTAGATTTGGGGTTAGGTTTAGATTTTAGGTTTAGATTTGGGGTTAGGTTTAGATTTAAGGTTTAGATTTGGGGTTAGGTTTAGATTTGGGGTTAGGTTTAGATTTGGGGTTAGGTTTAGATTTTGGGTTTAGATTTGGGGTTAGGTTTAGATTTGGGGTTAGGTTTAGATTTTAGGTTTAGATTTGGGGTTAGGTTTAGATTTGGGGTTAGGTTTAGATTTTAGGTTTAGATTTGGGGTTAGGTTTAGATTTTAGGTTTAGATTTGGGGTTAGGTTTAGATTTTAGGTTTAGATTTGGGGTTAGGTTTAGATTTTAGGTTTATATTTGGGGTAAGGTTTAGATTTGGGGTTAGGTTTAGATTTTAGTTTTAGATTTGGGGTTAGGTTTAGATTTTAGGTTTAGATTTGGGGTTAGGTTTAGATTTGGGGTTAGGTTTAGATTTTAGGTTTAGATTTGGGGTTAGGTTTAGATTTAAGGTTTAGATTTGCGGTTAGGTTTAGATTTGGGGTTAGGTTTAGATTTTAGGTTTAGATTTGGGGTTAGGTTTAGATTTTAGGTTTATATTTGGGGTTAGGTTTAGATTTGGGGTTAGGTTTAGATTTTAGGTTTAGATTTGGGGTTAGGTTTAGATTTGAGTTTAGGTTTAGATTTTAGGTTTAGATTTGGGGTTAGGTTTAGATTTTAGGTTTAGATTTGGGGTTACGTTTAGATTTGGGGTTAGGTTTAGATTTTAGGTTTACATTTGGGGTTAGGTTTAGATTTTAGGTTTAGATTTGGGGTTAGGTTTAGATTTGGGGTTAGGTTTAGATTTTAGGTTTACATTTGGGGTTAGGTTCAGATTTTAGGTTTAGATTTGGGGTTAGGTTTAGATTTGGGGTTAGGTTTAGATTTTAGGTTTAGATTTGGGGTTAGGTTTAGATTTTAGGTTTAGATTTGGGGTTAGGTTTAGATTTGGGGTTAGGTTTAAATTTTAGGTTTAGATTTGGGGTTAGGTTTAGATTTGGGGTTAGGTTTAGATTTTAGGTTTAAATTTGGGGTTAGGTTTAGATTTTAGGTTTAGATTTGGGGTTAGGTTTAGATTTGGGGTTAGGTTTAGATTTTAGGTTTAGATTTGGGGTTAGGTTTAGATTTTAGGTTTAGATTTGGGGTTAGGTTTAGATTTGGGGTTAGGTTTAGATTTTAGGTTTAGATTTGGGGTTAGGTTTAGATTTGGGGTTAGGTTTAGATTTTAGGTTTAGATTTGGGGTTAGGTTTAGATTTTAAGTTTATATTTGGGGTAAGGTTTAGATTTGGGGTTAGGTTTAGATTTTAGGTTTAGATTTGGGGTTAGGTTTAGATTTGGGGTTAGGTTTAGATTTTAGGTTTAGATTTGGGGTTAGGTTTAGATTTTAGGTTTAGATTTGGGGTTAGGTTTAGACTTGGGGTTAGGTTTAGATTTTAGGTTTAGATTTGGGGTTAGGTTTAGATTTTAGGTTTAGATCTGGGGTTAGGTTTAGATTTGGGGTTAGGTTTAGATTTTAGGTTTAGATTTGGGGTTAGGTTTAGATTTGGGGTTAGGTTTAGATTTTAGGTTTAGATTTGGGGTTAGGTTTAGATTTGGGGTTAGGTTTAGATTTTAGGTTTAGATTTGGGGTTAGGTTTAGATTTTAGGTTTAGATTTGGGGTTAGGTTTAGATTTGGGGTTAGGTTTAGATTTTAGGTTTAGATTTGGGGTTAGGTTTAGATTTTAGGTTTAGATTTGGGGTTAGGTTTAGATTTTAGGTTTAGATTTGGGGTTAGGTTTAGATTTTAGGTTTATATTTGGGGTAAGGTTTAGATTTGGGGTTAGGTTTAGATTTTAGGTTTAGATTTGGGGTTAGGTTTAGATTTGGGGTTAGGTTTAGATTTTAGGTTTAGATTTGGGGTTAGGTTTAGATTTTAGGTTTAGATTTGGGGTTAGGTTTAGATTTGGGGTTAGGTTTAGATTTTAGGTTTAGATTTGGGGTTAGGTTTAGATTTGGGGTTAGGTTTAGATTTTAGGTTTAGATTTGGGGTTAGGTTTAGATTTTAAGTTTATATTTGGGGTAAGGTTTAGATTTGGGGTTAGGTTTAGATTTTAGGTTTAGATTTGGGGTTAGGTTTAGATTTGGGGTTAGGTTTAGATTTTAGGTTTAGATTTGGGGTTAGGTTTAGATTTTAGGTTTAGATTTGGGGTTAGGTTTAGACTTGGGGTTAGGTTTAGATTTTAGGTTTAGATTTGGGGTTAGGTTTAGATTTTAGGTTTAGATCTGGGGTTAGGTTTAGATTTGGGGTTAGGTTTAGATTTTAGGTTTAGATTTGGGGTTAGGTTTAGATTTGGGGTTAGGTTTAGATTTTAGGTTTAGATTTGGGGTTAGGTTTAGATTTGGGGTTAGGTTTAGATTTTAGGTTTAGATTTGGGGTTATGTTTAGATTTTAGGTTTAGATTTGGGGTTAGGTTTAGATTTTAGGTTTAGATTTGGGGTTAGGTTTAGATTTGGGGTTAGGTTTAGATTTTAGGTTTAGATTTGGGGTTAGGTTTAGATTTTAGGTTTAGATTTGGGGTTAGGTTTAGATTTTAGGTTTAGATTTGGGGTTAGGTTTAGATTTTAGGTTTATATTTGGGGTAAGGTTTAGATTTGGGGTTAGGTTTAGATTTTAGGTTTAGATTTGGGGTTAGGTTTAGATTTGGGGTTAGGTTTAGATTTTAGGTTTAGATTTGGGGTTAGGTTTAGATTTTAGGTTTAGATATGGGGTTAGGTTTAGATTTGGGGTTAGGTTTAGATTTTAGGTTTAGATTTGGGGTTAGGTTTAGATTTGTGGTTAGGTTTAGATTTTAGGTTTAGATTTGGGGTTAGGTTTAGATTTTAGGTTTAGATTTTAGGTTTAGATTTGGGGTTAGGTTTAGATTTTAGGTTTAGATTTGGGGTTAGGTTTAGATTTGGGGTTAGGTTTAGATTTTAGGTTTAGATTTGGGGTTAGGTTTAGATTTTAGGTTTAGATTTGGGGTTAGGTTTAGATTTGGGGTTAGGTTTAGATTTTAGGTTTAGATTTGGGGTTAGGTTTAGATTTAAGGTTTAGATTTGGGGTTAGGTTTAGATTTTAGGTTTAGATTTGGGGTTAGGTTTAGATTTGGGGTTAGGTTTAGATTTTAGGTTTAGATTTGGGGTTAGGTTTAGATTTGGGGTTAGGTTTAGATTTTAGGTTTAGATTTGGGGTTAGGTTTAGATTTTAGGTTTAGATTCGGGGTTAGGTTTAGATTTTAGGTTTAGATTCGGGGTTAGGTTTAGATTTTAGGTTTAGATTTGGGGTTATGTTTAGATTTGGGGTTAGGTTTAGATTTTAGGTTTAGATTTGGGGTTAGGTTTAGATTTTAGGTTTAGATTTGGGGTTAGGTTTAGATTTTAGGTTTATATTTGGGGTTAGGTTTAGATTTTAGGTTTAGATTTGGGGTTAGGTTTAGATTTGGGGTTAGGTTTAGATTTTAGGTTTAGATTTGGGGTTAGGTTTAGATTTGAGTTTAGGTTTAGATTTTAGGTTTAGATTTGGGGTTAGGTTTAGATTTTAGGTTTAGATTTGGGGTTACGTTTAGATTTGGGGTTAGGTTTAGATTTTAGGTTTAGATTTGGGGTTAGGTTTAGATTTTAGGTTTAGATTCGGGGTTAGGTTTAGATTTTAGGTTTAGATTCGGGGTTAGGTTTAGATTTTAGGTTTAGATTTGGGGTTAGGTTTAGATTTGGGGTTAGGTTTAGATTTTAGGTTTAGATTTGGGGTTAGGTTTAGATTTTAGGTTTAGATTTGGGGTTAGGTTTAGATTTGGGGTTAGGTTTAGATTTTAGGTTTAGATTTGGGGTTAGGTTTAGATTTAAGGTTTAGATTTGGGGTTAGGTTTAGATTTGGGGTTAGGTTTAGATTTTAGGTTTAGATTTGGGGTTAGGTTTAGATTTTAGGTTTAGATTTGGGGTTAGGTTTAGATTTGGGGTTAGGTTTAGATTTTAGGTTTAGATTTGGGGTTAGGTTTAGATTTTAGGTTTAGATTCGGGGTTAGGTTTAGATTTTAGGTTTAGATTCGGGGTTAGGTTTAGATTTTAGGTTTAGATTTGGGGTTAGGTTTAGATTTGGGGTTAGGTTTAGATTTTAGGTTTAGATTTGGGGTTAGGTTTAGATTTGGGGTTAGGTTTAGATTTTAGGTTTAGATTTGGGGCAAGGTTTAGATTTGGGGTTAGGTTTAGATTTTAGATTTAGATTTGGGGTTAGGTTTAGATTTGCGGTTAGGTTTAGATTTTAGGTTTAGATTTGGGGTTAGGTTTAGATTTGGGGTTAGGTTTAGATTTTAGGTTTAGATTTGGGGTTAGGTTTAGATTTTAGGTTTAGATTTGGGGTTAGGTTTAGATTTTAGGTTTAGATATGGGGTTAGGTTTAGATTTGGGGTTAGGTTTAGATTTTAGGTTTAGATTTGGGGTTAGGTTTAGATTTTAGGTTTAGATATGGGGTTAGGTTTAGATTTGGGGTTAGGTTTAGATTTTAGCTTTAGATTTGGGGTTAGGTTTAGATTTGGGGTTAGGTTTAGATTTTAGGTTTAGATTTGGGGTTAGGTTTAGATTTGGGGTTAGGTTTAGATTTTAGGTTTAGATTTGGGGTTAGGTTTAGATTTTAGGTTTAGATTTGGGGTTAGGTTTAGATTTGGGGTTAGGTTTAGATTTTAGGTTTAGATTTGGGGTTAGGTTTAGATTTAAGGTTTAGATTTGGGGTTAGGTTTAGATTTGGGGTTAGGTTTAGATTTTAGGTTTAGATTTGGGGTTAGGTTTAGATTTTAGGTTTAGATTTGGGGTTAGGTTTAGATTTGGGGTTAGGTTTAGATTTTAGGTTTAGATTTGGGGTTAGGTTTAGATTTTAGGTTTAGATTCGGGGTTAGGTTTAGATTTTAGGTTTAGATTCGGGGTTAGGTTTAGATTTTAGGTTTAGATTTGGGGTTAGGTTTAGATTTGGGGTTAGGTTTAGATTTTAGGTTTAGATTTGGGGTTAGGTTTAGATTTGGGGTTAGGTTTAGATTTTAGGTTTAGATTTGGGGCAAGGTTTAGATTTGGGGTTAGGTTTAGATTTTAGATTTAGATTTGGGGTTAGGTTTAGATTTGGGGTTAGGTTTAGATTTTAGGTTTAGATTTGGGGCAAGGTTTAGATTTGGGGTTAGGTTTAGATTTTAGATTTAGATTTGGGGTTAGGTTTAGATTTGGGGTTAGGTTTAGATTTTAGGTTTAGATTTGGGGTTAGGTTTAGATTTGGGGTTAGGTTTAGATTTTAGGTTTAGATTTGGGGTTAGGTTTAGATTTTAGGTTTAGATTTGGGGTTAGGTTTAGATTTTAGGTTTAGATATGGGGTTAGGTTTAGATTTGGGGTTAGGTTTAGATTTTAGGTTTAGATTTGGGGTTAGGTTTAGATTTGGGGTTAGGTTTAAATTTTAGGTTTAGATTTGGGGTTAGGTTTAGATTTGGGGTTAGGTTTAGATTTTAGGTTTAGATTTGGGGTTAGGTTTATATTTGGGGTTAGGTTTAGATTTTAGGTTTAGATTTGGGGTTAGGTTTAGATTTGGGGTTAGGTTTAGATTTTAGGTTTAGATTTGGGGTTAGGTTTAGATTTTAGGTTTAGATTTGGGGTTAGGTTTAGATTTTAGGTTTAGATTTGGGGTTAGGTTTAGATTTTAGGTTTAGATTTGGGGTTAGCTTTAGATTTTAGGTTTAGATTTGGGGTTAGGTTTAGATTTGGGGTTAGGTTTAGATTTTAGGTTTAGATTTGGGGTTAGGTTTAGATTTTAGGTTTACATTTGGGGTTAGGTTTAGATTTTAGGTTTAGATATGGGGTTAGGTTTAGATTTGGGGTTAGGTTTAGATTTTAGGTTTAGATTTGGGGTTAGGTTTAGATTTGGTGTTAGGTTTAGATTTTAGGTTTGGATTTGGGGTTAGGTTCAGATTTTAGGTTTAGATTTGGGGTTAGGTTTAGATTTTAGGTTTAGTTTTGGGGTTAGGTTTAGATTTGGTGTTAGGTTTAGATTTTAGGTTTGGATTTGGGGTTAGGTTCAGATTTTAGGTTTAGATTTGGGGTTAGGTTTAGACTTGGGGTTAGGTTTAGATTTTAGGTTTAGATTTGGGGTTAGGTTTATATTTTAGGTTTAGATTTGGGGTTAGGTTTAGATTTAAGGTTTAGATTTGGGGTTAGGTTTAGATTTGGGGTTAGGTTTAGATTTTAGGTTTAGATTTGGGGTTAGGTTTAGATTTGGGGTTAGGTTTAGATTTTAGGTTTAGATTTGGGGTTAGGTTTAGATTTTAGGTTTAGATTTGGGTTTAGGTTTAGATTTTAGGTTTAGATTTGGGGTTAGGTTTAGATTTTAGGTTTAGATTTGGGGTTAGGTTTAGATTTTAGGTTTATATTTGGGGTAAGGTTTAGATTTGGGGTTAGGTTTAGATTTTAGGTTTAGATTTGGGGTTAGGTTTAGATTTTAGGTTTAGATTTGGGGTTAGGTTTAGATTTTAGGTTTAGATATGGGGTTAGGTTTAGATTTGGGGTTAGGTTTAGATTTTAGGTTTAGATTTGGGGTTAGGTTTAGATTTGGGGTTAGGTTTAGATTTTAGGTTTAGATTTGGGGTTAGGTTTAGATTTTAGGTTTAGATTTGGGGTTAGGTTTAGATTTTAGGTTTATATTTGGGGTAAGGTTTAGATTTGGGGTTAGGTTTAGATTTTAGGTTTAGATTTGGGGTTAGGTTTAGATTTGGGGTTAGGTTTAGATTTTAGGTTTAGATTTGGGGTTAGGTTTAGATTTGGGGTTAGGTTTAGATTTTAGGTTTAGATTTGGGGTTAGGTTTAGATTTTAGGTTTAGATTTGGGGTTAGGTTTAGATTTGGGGTTAGGTTTAGATTTTAGGTTTAGATTTGGGGTTAGGTTTAGATTTTAGGTTTAGATTTGGGGTTAGGTTTAGATTTTAGGTTTAGATTTGGGGTTAGGTTTAGATTTTAGGTTTATATTTGGGGTAAGGTTTAGATTTGGGGTTAGGTTTAGATTTTAGGTTTAGATTTGGGGTTAGGTTTAGATTTGGGGTTAGGTTTAGATTTTAGGTTTAGATTTGGGGTTAGGTTTAGATTTTAGGTTTAGATTTGGGGTTAGGTTTAGATTTGGGGTTAGGTTTAGATTTTAGGTTTAGATTTGGGGTTAGGTTTAGATTTGGGGTTAGGTTTAGATTTTAGGTTTAGATTTGGGGTTAGGTTTAGATTTTAAGTTTATATTTGGGGTAAGGTTTAGATTTGGGGTTAGGTTTAGATTTTAGGTTTAGATTTGGGGTTAGGTTTAGATTTGGGGTTAGGTTTAGATTTTAGGTTTAGATTTGGGGTTAGGTTTAGATTTTAGGTTTAGATTTGGGGTTAGGTTTAGACTTGGGGTTAGGTTTAGATTTTAGGTTTAGATTTGGGGTTAGGTTTAGATTTTAGGTTTAGATCTGGGGTTAGGTTTAGATTTGGGGTTAGGTTTAGATTTTAGGTTTAGATTTGGGGTTAGGTTTAGATTTGGGGTTAGGTTTAGATTTTAGGTTTAGATTTGGGGTTAGGTTTAGATTTGGGGTTAGGTTTAGATTTTAGGTTTAGATTTGGGGTTAGGTTTAGATTTTAGGTTTAGATTTGGGGTTAGGTTTAGATTTTAGGTTTAGATTTGGGGTTAGGTTTAGATTTGGGGTTAGGTTTAGATTTTAGGTTTAGATTTGGGGTTAGGTTTAGATTTTAGGTTTAGATTTGGGGTTAGGTTTAGATTTTAGGTTTAGATTTGGGGTTAGGTTTAGATTTTAGGTTTATATTTGGGGTAAGGTTTAGATTTGGGGTTAGGTTTAGATTTTAGGTTTAGATTTGGGGTTAGGTTTAGATTTGGGGTTAGGTTTAGATTTTAGGTTTAGATTTGGGGTTAGGTTTAGATTTTAGGTTTAGATATGGGGTTAGGTTTAGATTTGGGGTTAGGTTTAGATTTTAGGTTTAGATTTGGGGTTAGGTTTAGATTTGTGGTTAGGTTTAGATTTTAGGTTTAGATTTGGGGTTAGGTTTAGATTTTAGGTTTAGATTTTAGGTTTAGATTTGGGGTTAGGTTTAGATTTTAGGTTTAGATTTGGGGTTAGGTTTAGATTTGGGGTTAGGTTTAGATTTTAGGTTTAGATTTGGGGTTAGGTTTAGATTTTAGGTTTAGATTTGGGGTTAGGTTTAGATTTGGGGTTAGGTTTAGATTTTAGGTTTAGATTTGGGGTTAGGTTTAGATTTAAGGTTTAGATTTGGGGTTAGGTTTAGATTTTAGGTTTAGATTTGGGGTTAGGTTTAGATTTGGGGTTAGGTTTAGATTTTAGGTTTAGATTTGGGGTTAGGTTTAGATTTGGGGTTAGGTTTAGATTTTAGGTTTAGATTTGGGGTTAGGTTTAGATTTTAGGTTTAGATTCGGGGTTAGGTTTAGATTTTAGGTTTAGATTCGGGGTTAGGTTTAGATTTTAGGTTTAGATTTGGGGTTATGTTTAGATTTGGGGTTAGGTTTAGATTTTAGGTTTAGATTTGGGGTTAGGTTTAGATTTTAGGTTTAGATTTGGGGTTAGGTTTAGATTTTAGGTTTATATTTGGGGTTAGGTTTAGATTTTAGGTTTAGATTTGGGGTTAGGTTTAGATTTGGGGTTAGGTTTAGATTTTAGGTTTAGATTTGGGGTTAGGTTTAGATTTGAGTTTAGGTTTAGATTTTAGGTTTAGATTTGGGGTTAGGTTTAGATTTTAGGTTTAGATTTGGGGTTACGTTTAGATTTGGGGTTAGGTTTAGATTTTAGGTTTAGATTTGGGGTTAGGTTTAGATTTTAGGTTTAGATTCGGGGTTAGGTTTAGATTTTAGGTTTAGATTCGGGGTTAGGTTTAGATTTTAGGTTTAGATTTGGGGTTAGGTTTAGATTTGGGGTTAGGTTTAGATTTTAGGTTTAGATTTGGGGTTAGGTTTAGATTTTAGGTTTAGATTTGGGGTTAGGTTTAGATTTGGGGTTAGGTTTAGATTTTAGGTTTAGATTTGGGGTTAGGTTTAGATTTAAGGTTTAGATTTGGGGTTAGGTTTAGATTTGGGGTTAGGTTTAGATTTTAGGTTTAGATTTGGGGTTAGGTTTAGATTTTAGGTTTAGATTTGGGGTTAGGTTTAGATTTGGGGTTAGGTTTAGATTTTAGGTTTAGATTTGGGGTTAGGTTTAGATTTTAGGTTTAGATTCGGGGTTAGGTTTAGATTTTAGGTTTAGATTCGGGGTTAGGTTTAGATTTTAGGTTTAGATTTGGGGTTAGGTTTAGATTTGGGGTTAGGTTTAGATTTTAGGTTTAGATTTGGGGTTAGGTTTAGATTTGGGGTTAGGTTTAGATTTTAGGTTTAGATTTGGGGCAAGGTTTAGATTTGGGGTTAGGTTTAGATTTTAGATTTAGATTTGGGGTTAGGTTTAGATTTGGGGTTAGGTTTAGATTTAAGGTTTAGATTTGGGGTTAGGTTTAGATTTAAGGTTTAGATTTGGGGTTAGGTTTAGATTTGGGGTTAGGTTTAGATTTTAGGTTTAGATTTGGGGTTAGGTTTAGATTTGGGGTTAGGTTTAGATTTGGGGTTAGGTTTAGATTTTAGGTTTAGATTTGGGGTTAGGTTTAGATTTTAGGTTTAGATTTGGGGTTAGGTTTAGATTTGGGGTTAGGTTTAGATTTTAGGTTTAGATTTGGGGTTAGGTTTAGATTTGGGGTTAGGTTTAGATTTTAGGTTTAGATTTGGGGTTAGGTTTAGATTTTAAGTTTATATTTGGGGTAAGGTTTAGATTTGGGGTTAGGTTTAGATTTTAGGTTTAGATTTGGGGTTAGGTTTAGATTTGGGGTTAGGTTTAGATTTTAGGTTTAGATTTGGGGTTAGGTTTAGATTTTAGGTTTAGATTTGGGGTTAGGTTTAGACTTGGGGTTAGGTTTAGATTTTAGGTTTAGATTTGGGGTTAGGTTTAGATTTTAGGTTTAGATCTGGGGTTAGGTTTAGATTTGGGGTTAGGTTTAGATTTTAGGTTTAGATTTGGGGTTAGGTTTAGATTTGGGGTTAGGTTTAGATTTTAGGTTTAGATTTGGGGTTAGGTTTAGATTTGGGGTTAGGTTTAGATTTTAGGTTTAGATTTGGGGTTAGGTTTAGATTTTAGGTTTAGATTTGGGGTTAGGTTTAGATTTTAGGTTTAGATTTGGGGTTAGGTTTAGATTTGGGGTTAGGTTTAGATTTTAGGTTTAGATTTGGGGTTAGGTTTAGATTTTAGGTTTAGATTTGGGGTTAGGTTTAGATTTTAGGTTTAGATTTGGGGTTAGGTTTAGATTTTAGGTTTATATTTGGGGTAAGGTTTAGATTTGGGGTTAGGTTTAGATTTTAGGTTTAGATTTGGGGTTAGGTTTAGATTTGGGGTTAGGTTTAGATTTTAGGTTTAGATTTGGGGTTAGGTTTAGATTTTAGGTTTAGATATGGGGTTAGGTTTAGATTTGGGGTTAGGTTTAGATTTTAGGTTTAGATTTGGGGTTAGGTTTAGATTTGTGGTTAGGTTTAGATTTTAGGTTTAGATTTGGGGTTAGGTTTAGATTTTAGGTTTAGATTTTAGGTTTAGATTTGGGGTTAGGTTTAGATTTTAGGTTTAGATTTGGGGTTAGGTTTAGATTTGGGGTTAGGTTTAGATTTTAGGTTTAGATTTGGGGTTAGGTTTAGATTTTAGGTTTAGATTTGGGGTTAGGTTTAGATTTGGGGTTAGGTTTAGATTTTAGGTTTAGATTTGGGGTTAGGTTTAGATTTAAGGTTTAGATTTGGGGTTAGGTTTAGATTTTAGGTTTAGATTTGGGGTTAGGTTTAGATTTGGGGTTAGGTTTAGATTTTAGGTTTAGATTTGGGGTTAGGTTTAGATTTGGGGTTAGGTTTAGATTTTAGGTTTAGATTTGGGGTTAGGTTTAGATTTTAGGTTTAGATTCGGGGTTAGGTTTAGATTTTAGGTTTAGATTCGGGGTTAGGTTTAGATTTTAGGTTTAGATTTGGGGTTATGTTTAGATTTGGGGTTAGGTTTAGATTTTAGGTTTAGATTTGGGGTTAGGTTTAGATTTTAGGTTTAGATTTGGGGTTAGGTTTAGATTTTAGGTTTATATTTGGGGTTAGGTTTAGATTTTAGGTTTAGATTTGGGGTTAGGTTTAGATTTGGGGTTAGGTTTAGATTTTAGGTTTAGATTTGGGGTTAGGTTTAGATTTGAGTTTAGGTTTAGATTTTAGGTTTAGATTTGGGGTTAGGTTTAGATTTTAGGTTTAGATTTGGGGTTACGTTTAGATTTGGGGTTAGGTTTAGATTTTAGGTTTAGATTTGGGGTTAGGTTTAGATTTTAGGTTTAGATTCGGGGTTAGGTTTAGATTTTAGGTTTAGATTCGGGGTTAGGTTTAGATTTTAGGTTTAGATTTGGGGTTAGGTTTAGATTTGGGGTTAGGTTTAGATTTTAGGTTTAGATTTGGGGTTAGGTTTAGATTTTAGGTTTAGATTTGGGGTTAGGTTTAGATTTGGGGTTAGGTTTAGATTTTAGGTTTAGATTTGGGGTTAGGTTTAGATTTAAGGTTTAGATTTGGGGTTAGGTTTAGATTTGGGGTTAGGTTTAGATTTTAGGTTTAGATTTGGGGTTAGGTTTAGATTTTAGGTTTAGATTTGGGGTTAGGTTTAGATTTGGGGTTAGGTTTAGATTTTAGGTTTAGATTTGGGGTTAGGTTTAGATTTTAGGTTTAGATTCGGGGTTAGGTTTAGATTTTAGGTTTAGATTCGGGGTTAGGTTTAGATTTTAGGTTTAGATTTGGGGTTAGGTTTAGATTTGGGGTTAGGTTTAGATTTTAGGTTTAGATTTGGGGTTAGGTTTAGATTTGGGGTTAGGTTTAGATTTTAGGTTTAGATTTGGGGCAAGGTTTAGATTTGGGGTTAGGTTTAGATTTTAGATTTAGATTTGGGGTTAGGTTTAGATTTGGGGTTAGGTTTAGATTTTAGGTTTAGATTTGGGGCAAGGTTTAGATTTGGGGTTAGGTTTAGATTTTAGATTTAGATTTGGGGTTAGGTTTAGATTTGGGGTTAGGTTTAGATTTTAGGTTTAGATTTGGGGTTAGGTTTAGATTTGGGGTTAGGTTTAGATTTTAGGTTTAGATTTGGGGTTAGGTTTAGATTTTAGGTTTAGATTTGGGGTTAGGTTTAGATTTTAGGTTTAGATATGGGGTTAGGTTTAGATTTGGGGTTAGGTTTAGATTTTAGCTTTAGATTTGGGGTTAGGTTTAGATTTTAGGTTTAGATATGGGGTTAGGTTTAGATTTGGGGTTAGGTTTAGATTTTAGCTTTAGATTTGGGGTTAGGTTTAGATTTGGGGTTAGGTTTAAATTTTAGGTTTAGATTTGGGGTTAGGTTTAGATTTGGGGTTAGGTTTAGATTTTAGGTTTAGATTTGGGGTTAGGTTTATATTTGGGGTTAGGTTTAGATTTTAGGTTTAGATTTGGGGTTAGGTTTAGATTTGGGGTTAGGTTTAGATTTTAGGTTTAGATTTGGGGTTAGGTTTAGATTTTAGGTTTAGATTTGGGGTTAGGTTTAGATTTTAGGTTTAGATTTGGGGTTAGGTTTAGATTTTAGGTTTAGATTTGGGGTTAGCTTTAGATTTTAGGTTTAGATTTGGGGTTAGGTTTAGATTTGGGGTTAGGTTTAGATTTTAGGTTTAGATTTGGGGTTAGGTTTAGATTTTAGGTTTACATTTGGGGTTAGGTTTAGATTTTAGGTTTAGATATGGGGTTAGGTTTAGATTTGGGGTTAGGTTTAGATTTTAGGTTTAGATTTGGGGTTAGGTTTAGATTTGGTGTTAGGTTTAGATTTTAGGTTTGGATTTGGGGTTAGGTTCAGATTTTAGGTTTAGATTTGGGGTTAGGTTTAGATTTTAGGTTTAGTTTTGGGGTTAGGTTTAGATTTGGTGTTAGGTTTAGATTTTAGGTTTGGATTTGGGGTTAGGTTCAGATTTTAGGTTTAGATTTGGGGTTAGGTTTAGACTTGGGGTTAGGTTTAGATTTTAGGTTTAGATTTGGGGTTAGGTTTAGATTTTAGGTTTAGATTTGGGGTTAGGTTTAGATTTAAGGTTTAGATTTGGGGTTAGGTTTAGATTTGGGGTTAGGTTTAGATTTTAGGTTTAGATTTGGGGTTAGGTTTAGATTTGGGGTTAGGTTTAGATTTTAGGTTTAGATTTGGGGTTAGGTTTAGATTTTAGGTTTAGATTTGGGTTTAGGTTTAGATTTTAGGTTTAGATTTGGGGTTAGGTTTAGATTTTAGGTTTAGATTTGGGGTTAGGTTTAGATTTTAGGTTTATATTTGGGGTAAGGTTTAGATTTGGGGTTAGGTTTAGATTTTAGGTTTAGATTTGGGGTTAGGTTTAGATTTTAGGTTTAGATTTGGGGTTAGGTTTAGATTTTAGGTTTAGATATGGGGTTAGGTTTAGATTTGGGGTTAGGTTTAGATTTTAGGTTTAGATTTGGGGTTAGGTTTAGATTTGGGGTTAGGTTTAGATTTTAGGTTTAGATTTGGGGTTAGGTTTAGATTTTAGGTTTAGATTTGGGGTTAGGTTTAGATTTGGGGTTAGGTTTAGATTTTAGGTTTAGATTTGCGGTTAGGTTTAGATTTGGGGTTAGGTTTAGATTTTAGGTTTAGATTTGGGGTTAGGTTTAGATTTTACGTTTAGATTTGGGGTTAGGTTTAGATTTTAGGTTTAGATTTGGGGTTAGGTTTAGATTTGGGGTTAGGTTTATATTTTAGGTTTAGATTTGGGGTTAGGTTTAGATTTTAGGTTTAGATTTGGGGTTAGGTTTAGATTTGGGGTTAGGTTTAGATTTTAGGTTTAGATTTGGGGTTAGGTTTAGATTTAAGGTTTAGATTTGCGGTTAGGTTTAGATTTGGGGTTAGGTTTAGATTTTAGGTTTAGATTTGGGGTTAGGTTTAGATTTTAGGTTTAGATTTGCGGTTAGGTTTAGATTTGGGGTTAGGTTTAGATTTTAGGTTTATATTTGGGGTTAGGTTTAGATTTTAGGTTTAGATTTGGGGTTAGGTTTAGATTTGGGGTTAGGTTTAGATTTTAGGTTTAGATTTGGGGTTAGGTTTAGATTTTAGGTTTAGATTTGGGGTTAGGTTTAGATTTGGGGTTAGGTTTAGATTTTAGGTTTAGATTTGGGGTTAGGTTTAGATTTTAGGTTTAGATTTGGGGTTAGGTTTAGATTTTAGGTTTAGATTTGGGGTTAGGTTTAGATTTGGGGTTAGGTTTAGATTTTAGGTTTAGATTTGGGGTTAGGTTTAGATTTTAGGTTTAAATTTGGGGTTAGGTTTAGATTTTAGGTTTAGATTTGGGGTTAGGTTTAGATTTGGGGTTAGGTTTAGATTTTAGGTTTAGATCTGGGGTTAGGTTTAGATTTGGGGTTAGGTTTAGATTTTAGGTTTAGATTTGGGGTTAGGTTTAGATTTGGGGTTAGGTTTAGATTTTAGGTTTAGATTTGGGGTTAGGTTTAGATTTTAGGTTTAGATTTGGGGTTAGGTTTAGATTTTAGGTTTAGATTTGGGGTTAGGTTTAGATTTTAGGTTTAGATATGGGGTTAGGTTTAGATTTGGGGTTAGGTTTAGATTTTAGGTTTAGATTTGGGGTTAGGTTTAGATTTTAGGTTTAGATATGAGGTTAGGTTTAGATTTGGGGTTAGGTTTAGATTTTAGCTTTAGATTTGGGGTTAGGTTTAGATTTGGGGTTAGGTTTAGATTTTAGGTTTAGATTTGGGGTTAGGTTTAGATTTGGGTTTAGGTTTAGATTTTAGGTTTAGATTTGGGGTTAGGTTTAGATTTTAGGTTTAGATTTGGGGTTAGGTTTAGATTTTAGGTTTAGATTCGGGGTTAGGTTTAGATTTTAGGTTTAGATTCGGGGTTAGGTTTAGATTTTAGGTTTAGATTTGGGGTTATGTTTAGATTTGGGGTTAGGTTTAGATTTTAGGTTTAGATTTGGGGTTAGGTTTAGATTTTAGGTTTAGATTTGGGGTTAGGTTTAGATTTTAGGTTTATATTTGGGGTTAGGTTTAGATTTTAGGTTTAGATTTGGGGTTAGGTTTAGATTTGGGGTTAGGTTTAGATTTTAGGTTTAGATTTGGGGTTAGGTTTAGATTTGAGTTTAGGTTTAGATTTTAGGTTTAGATTTGGGGTTAGGTTTAGATTTTAGGTTTAGATTTGGGGTTACGTTTAGATTTGGGGTTAGGTTTAGATTTTAGGTTTAGATTTGGGGTTAGGTTTAGATTTTAGGTTTAGATTCGGGGTTAGGTTTAGATTTTAGGTTTAGATTCGGGGTTAGGTTTAGATTTTAGGTTTAGATTTGGGGTTAGGTTTAGATTTGGGGTTAGGTTTAGATTTTAGGTTTAGATTTGGGGTTAGGTTTAGATTTTAGGTTTAGATTTGGGGTTAGGTTTAGATTTGGGGTTAGGTTTAGATTTTAGGTTTAGATTTGGGGTTAGGTTTAGATTTAAGGTTTAGATTTGGGGTTAGGTTTAGATTTGGGGTTAGGTTTAGATTTTAGGTTTAGATTTGGGGTTAGGTTTAGATTTTAGGTTTAGATTTGGGGTTAGGTTTAGATTTGGGGTTAGGTTTAGATTTTAGGTTTAGATTTGGGGTTAGGTTTAGATTTTAGGTTTAGATTCGGGGTTAGGTTTAGATTTTAGGTTTAGATTCGGGGTTAGGTTTAGATTTTAGGTTTAGATTTGGGGTTAGGTTTAGATTTGGGGTTAGGTTTAGATTTTAGGTTTAGATTTGGGGTTAGGTTTAGATTTGGGGTTAGGTTTAGATTTTAGGTTTAGATTTGGGGCAAGGTTTAGATTTGGGGTTAGGTTTAGATTTTAGATTTAGATTTGGGGTTAGGTTTAGATTTGCGGTTAGGTTTAGATTTTAGGTTTAGATTTGGGGTTAGGTTTAGATTTGGGGTTAGGTTTAGATTTTAGGTTTAGATTTGGGGTTAGGTTTAGATTTTAGGTTTAGATTTGGGGTTAGGTTTAGATTTTAGGTTTAGATATGGGGTTAGGTTTAGATTTGGGGTTAGGTTTAGATTTTAGGTTTAGATTTGGGGTTAGGTTTAGATTTTAGGTTTAGATATGGGGTTAGGTTTAGATTTGGGGTTAGGTTTAGATTTTAGCTTTAGATTTGGGGTTAGGTTTAGATTTGGGGTTAGGTTTAGATTTTAGGTTTAGATTTGGGGTTAGGTTTAGATTTGGGGTTAGGTTTAGATTTTAGGTTTAGATTTGGGGTTAGGTTTAGATTTTAGGTTTAGATTTGGGGTTAGGTTTAGATTTGGGGTTAGGTTTAGATTTTAGGTTTAGATTTGGGGTTAGGTTTAGATTTAAGGTTTAGATTTGGGGTTAGGTTTAGATTTGGGGTTAGGTTTAGATTTTAGGTTTAGATTTGGGGTTAGGTTTAGATTTTAGGTTTAGATTTGGGGTTAGGTTTAGATTTGGGGTTAGGTTTAGATTTTAGGTTTAGATTTGGGGTTAGGTTTAGATTTTAGGTTTAGATTCGGGGTTAGGTTTAGATTTTAGGTTTAGATTCGGGGTTAGGTTTAGATTTTAGGTTTAGATTTGGGGTTAGGTTTAGATTTGGGGTTAGGTTTAGATTTTAGGTTTAGATTTGGGGTTAGGTTTAGATTTGGGGTTAGGTTTAGATTTTAGGTTTAGATTTGGGGCAAGGTTTAGATTTGGGGTTAGGTTTAGATTTTAGATTTAGATTTGGGGTTAGGTTTAGATTTGGGGTTAGGTTTAGATTTTAGGTTTAGATTTGGGGCAAGGTTTAGATTTGGGGTTAGGTTTAGATTTTAGATTTAGATTTGGGGTTAGGTTTAGATTTGGGGTTAGGTTTAGATTTTAGGTTTAGATTTGGGGTTAGGTTTAGATTTGGGGTTAGGTTTAGATTTTAGGTTTAGATTTGGGGTTAGGTTTAGATTTTAGGTTTAGATTTGGGGTTAGGTTTAGATTTTAGGTTTAGATATGGGGTTAGGTTTAGATTTGGGGTTAGGTTTAGATTTTAGCTTTAGATTTGGGGTTAGGTTTAGATTTTAGGTTTAGATATGGGGTTAGGTTTAGATTTGGGGTTAGGTTTAGATTTTAGCTTTAGATTTGGGGTTAGGTTTAGATTTGGGGTTAGGTTTAAATTTTAGGTTTAGATTTGGGGTTAGGTTTAGATTTGGGGTTAGGTTTAGATTTTAGGTTTAGATTTGGGGTTAGGTTTATATTTGGGGTTAGGTTTAGATTTTAGGTTTAGATTTGGGGTTAGGTTTAGATTTGGGGTTAGGTTTAGATTTTAGGTTTAGATTTGGGGTTAGGTTTAGATTTTAGGTTTAGATTTGGGGTTAGGTTTAGATTTTAGGTTTAGATTTGGGGTTAGGTTTAGATTTTAGGTTTAGATTTGGGGTTAGCTTTAGATTTTAGGTTTAGATTTGGGGTTAGGTTTAGATTTGGGGTTAGGTTTAGATTTTAGGTTTAGATTTGGGGTTAGGTTTAGATTTTAGGTTTACATTTGGGGTTAGGTTTAGATTTTAGGTTTAGATATGGGGTTAGGTTTAGATTTGGGGTTAGGTTTAGATTTTAGGTTTAGATTTGGGGTTAGGTTTAGATTTGGTGTTAGGTTTAGATTTTAGGTTTGGATTTGGGGTTAGGTTCAGATTTTAGGTTTAGATTTGGGGTTAGGTTTAGATTTTAGGTTTAGTTTTGGGGTTAGGTTTAGATTTGGTGTTAGGTTTAGATTTTAGGTTTGGATTTGGGGTTAGGTTCAGATTTTAGGTTTAGATTTGGGGTTAGGTTTAGACTTGGGGTTAGGTTTAGATTTTAGGTTTAGATTTGGGGTTAGGTTTAGATTTTAGGTTTAGATTTGGGGTTAGGTTTAGATTTAAGGTTTAGATTTGGGGTTAGGTTTAGATTTGGGGTTAGGTTTAGATTTTAGGTTTAGATTTGGGGTTAGGTTTAGATTTGGGGTTAGGTTTAGATTTTAGGTTTAGATTTGGGGTTAGGTTTAGATTTTAGGTTTAGATTTGGGTTTAGGTTTAGATTTTAGGTTTAGATTTGGGGTTAGGTTTAGATTTTAGGTTTAGATTTGGGGTTAGGTTTAGATTTTAGGTTTATATTTGGGGTAAGGTTTAGATTTGGGGTTAGGTTTAGATTTTAGGTTTAGATTTGGGGTTAGGTTTAGATTTTAGGTTTAGATTTGGGGTTAGGTTTAGATTTTAGGTTTAGATATGGGGTTAGGTTTAGATTTGGGGTTAGGTTTAGATTTTAGGTTTAGATTTGGGGTTAGGTTTAGATTTGGGGTTAGGTTTAGATTTTAGGTTTAGATTTGGGGTTAGGTTTAGATTTTAGGTTTAGATTTGGGGTTAGGTTTAGATTTGGGGTTAGGTTTAGATTTTAGGTTTAGATTTGCGGTTAGGTTTAGATTTGGGGTTAGGTTTAGATTTTAGGTTTAGATTTGGGGTTAGGTTTAGATTTTAGGTTTAGATTTGGGGTTAGGTTTAGATTTTAGGTTTAGATTTGGGGTTAGGTTTAGATTTGGGGTTAGGTTTATATTTTAGGTTTAGATTTGGGGTTAGGTTTAGATTTTAGGTTTAGATTTGGGGTTAGGTTTAGATTTGGGGTTAGGTTTAGATTTTAGGTTTAGATTTGGGGTTAGGTTTAGATTTAAGGTTTAGATTTGCGGTTAGGTTTAGATTTGGGGTTAGGTTTAGATTTTAGGTTTAGATTTGGGGTTAGGTTTAGATTTTAGGTTTAGATTTGCGGTTAGGTTTAGATTTGGGGTTAGGTTTAGATTTTAGGTTTATATTTGGGGTTAGGTTTAGATTTTAGGTTTAGATTTGGGGTTAGGTTTAGATTTGGGGTTAGGTTTAGATTTTAGGTTTAGATTTGGGGTTAGGTTTAGATTTTAGGTTTAGATTTGGGGTTAGGTTTAGATTTGGGGTTAGGTTTAGATTTTAGGTTTAGATTTGGGGTTAGGTTTAGATTTTAGGTTTAGATTTGGGGTTAGGTTTAGATTTTAGGTTTAGATTTGGGGTTAGGTTTAGATTTGGGGTTAGGTTTAGATTTTAGGTTTAGATTTGGGGTTAGGTTTAGATTTTAGGTTTAAATTTGGGGTTAGGTTTAGATTTTAGGTTTAGATTTGGGATTAGGTTTAGATTTGGGGTTAGGTTTAGATTTTAGGTTTAGATCTGGGGTTAGGTTTAGATTTGGGGTTAGGTTTAGATTTTAGGTTTAGATTTGGGGTTAGGTTTAGATTTGGGGTTAGGTTTAGATTTTAGGTTTAGATTTGGGGTTAGGTTTAGATTTTAGGTTTAGATTTGGGGTTAGGTTTAGATTTTAGGTTTAGATTTGGGGTTAGGTTTAGATTTTAGGTTTAGATATGGGGTTAGGTTTAGATTTGGGGTTAGGTTTAGATTTTAGGTTTAGATTTGGGGTTAGGTTTAGATTTTAGGTTTAGATATGAGGTTAGGTTTAGATTTGGGGTTAGGTTTAGATTTTAGCTTTAGATTTGGGGTTAGGTTTAGATTTGGGGTTAGGTTTAGATTTTAGGTTTAGATTTGGGGTTAGGTTTAGATTTGGGTTTAGGTTTAGATTTTAGGTTTAGATTTGGGGTTAGGTTTAGATTTTAGGTTTAGATTTGGGGTTAGGTTTAGATTTGGGGTTAGGTTTAGATTTTAGGTTTAGATTTGGGGTTAGGTTTAGATTTTAGGTTTAGATTTGGGGTTAGGTTTAGACTTGGGGTTAGGTTTAGATTTTAGGTTTAGATTTGGGGTTAGGTTTAGATTTTAGGTTTAGATTTGGGGTTAGCTTTAGATTTTAGGTTTAGATTTGGGGTTAGGTTTAGATTTGGGGTTAGGTTTAGATTTTAGGGTTAGATTTGGGGTTAGGTTTAGATTTTAGGTTTACATTTGGGGTTAGGTTTAGATTTTAGGTTTAGATATGGGGTTAGGTTTAGATTTGGGGTTAGGTTTAGATTTTAGGTTTAGATTTGGGGTTAGGTTTAGATTTGGGGTTAGGTTTAGATTTTAGGTTTAGATTTGGGGTTAGGTTTAGATTTTAGGTTTAGTTTTGGGGTTAGGTTTAGATTTGGGGTTAGGTTTAGATTTTAGGTTTGGATTTGGGGTTAGGTTCAGATTTTAGGTTTAGATTTGGGGTTAGGTTTAGACTTGGGGTTAGGTTTAGATTTTAGGTTTAGATTTGGGGTTAGGTTTAGATTTTAGGTTTAGATTTGGGGTTAGGTTTAGATTTTAGGTTTAGATTTGGGGTTAGGTTTAGATTTAAGGTTTAGATTTGGGGTTAGGTTTAGATTTGGGGTTAGGTTTAGATTTTGGGTTTAGATTTGGGGTTAGGTTTAGATTTGGGGTTAGGTTTAGATTTTAGGTTTAGATTTGGGGTTAGGTTTAGATTTGGGGTTAGGTTTAGATTTTAGGTTTAGATTTGGGTTTAGGTTTAGATTTTAGGTTTAGATTTGGGGTTAGGTTTAGATTTTAGGTTTAGATTTGGGGTTAGGTTTAGATTTTAGGTTTATATTTGGGGTAAGGTTTAGATTTGGGGTTAGGTTTAGATTTTAGGTTTAGATTTGGGGTTAGGTTTAGATTTTAGGTTTAGATTTGGGGTTAGGTTTAGATTTTAGGTTTAGATATGGGGTTAGGTTTAGATTTGGGGTTAGGTTTAGATTTAAGGTTTAGATTTGGGGTTAGGTTTAGATTTGGTGTTAGGTTTAGATTTTAGGTTTAGATTTGGGGTTAGGTTTAGATTTTAGGTTTATATTTGGGGTTAGGTTTAGATTTTAGGTTTAGATTTGGGGTTAGGTTTAGATTTGGGGTTAGGTTTAGATTTTAGGTTTAGATTTGGGGTTAGGTTTAGATTTGAGTTTAGGTTTAGATTTTAGGTTTAGATTTGGGGTTAGGTTTAGATTTTAGGTTTAGATTTGGGGTTACGTTTAGATTTGGGGTTAGGTTTAGATTTTAGGTTTACATTTGGGGTTAGGTTTAGATTTTAGGTTTAGATTTGGGGTTAGGTTTAGATTTGGGGTTAGGTTTAGATTTTAGGTTTACATTTGGGGTTAGGTTCAGATTTTAGGTTTAGATTTGGGGTTAGGTTTAGATTTGGGGTTAGGTTTAGATTTTAGGTTTAGATTTGGGGTTAGGTTTAGATTTTAGGTTTAGATTTGGGGTTAGGTTTAGATTTGGGGTTAGGTTTAAATTTTAGGTTTAGATTTGGGGTTAGGTTTAGATTTTAAGTTTATATTTGGGGTAAGGTTTAGATTTGGGGTTAGGTTTAGATTTTAGGTTTAGATTTGGGGTTAGGTTTAGATTTGGGGTTAGGTTTAGATTTTAGGTTTAGATTTGGGGTTAGGTTTAGATTTTAGGTTTAGATTTGGGGTTAGGTTTAGACTTGGGGTTAGGTTTAGATTTTAGGTTTAGATTTGGGGTTAGGTTTAGATTTTAGGTTTAGATTTGGGGTTAGGTTTAGATTTGGGGTTAGGTTTAAATTTTAGGTTTAGATTTGGGGTTAGGTTTAGATTTGGGGTTAGGTTTAGATTTTAGGTTTAGATTTGGGGTTAGGTTTAGATTTGGGGTTAGGTTTAGATTTTAGGTTTAGATTTGGGGTTAGGTTTAGATTTGGGGTTAGGTTTAGATTTTAGGTTTAGATTTGGGGTTAGGTTTAGATTTTAGGTTTATATTTGGGGTAAGGTTTAGATTTGGGGTTAGGTTTAGATTTTAGGTTTAGATTTGGGGTTAGGTTTAGATTTGGGGTTAGGTTTAGATTTTAGGTTTAGATTTGGGGTTAGGTTTAGATTTTAGGTTTAGATATGGGGTTAGGTTTAGATTTGGGGTTAGGTTTAGATTTTAGGTTTAGATTTGGGGTTAGGTTTAGATTTGTGGTTAGGTTTAGATTTTAGGTTTAGATTTGGGGTTAGGTTTAGATTTTAGGTTTAGATTTTAGGTTTAGATTTGGGGTTAGGTTTAGATTTTAGGTTTAGATTTGGGGTTAGGTTTAGATTTTAGGTTTAGATTTGGGGTTAGGTTTAGATTTGGGGTTAGGTTTAGATTTTAGGTTTAGATTTGGGGTTAGGTTTAGATTTTAGGTTTAGATTTGGGGTTAGGTTTAGATTTGGGGTTAGGTTTAGATTTTAGGTTTAGATTTGGGGTTAGGTTTAGATGTAAGGTTTAGATTTGGGGTTAGGTTTAGATTTGGGGTTAGGTTTAGATTTTAGGTTTAGATTTGGGGTTAGGTTTAGATTTTAGGTTTAGATTTGGGGTTAGGTTTAGATTTGGGGTTAGGTTTAGATTTTAGGTTTAGATTTGGGGTTAGGTTTAGATTTTAGGTTTAGATTCGGGGTTAGGTTTAGATTTTAGGTTTAGATTCGGGGTTAGGTTTAGATTTTAGGTTTAGATTTGGGGTTAGGTTTAGATTTGGGGTTAGGTTTAGATTTTAGGTTTAGATTTGGGGTTAGGTTTAGATTTGGGGTTAGGTTTAGATTTTAGGTTTAGATTTGGGGCAAGGTTTAGATTTGGGGTTAGGTTTAGATTTTAGATTTAGATTTGGGGTTAGGTTCAGATTTGGGGTTAGGTTTAGATTTTAGGTTTAGATTTGGGGTTAGGTTTAGATTTGGGGTTAGGTTTAGATTTTAGGTTTAGATTTGGGGTTAGGTTTAGATTTTAGGTTTAGATTTGGGGTTAGGTTTAGATTTTAGGTTTAGATATGGGGTTAGGTTTAGATTTGGGGTTAGGTTTAGATTTTAGGTTTAGATTTGGGGTTAGGTTTAGATTTTAGGTTTAGATATGGGGTTAGGTTTAGATTTGGGGTTAGGTTTAGATTTTAGCTTTAGATTTGGGGTTAGGTTTAGATTTGGGGTTAGGTTTAGATTTTAGGTTTAGATTTGGGGTTAGGTTTAGATTTGGGGTTAGGTTTAGATTTTAGGTTTAGATTTGGGGTTAGGTTTAGATTTTAGGTTTAGATTTGGGGTTAGGTTTAGATTTGGGGTTAGGTTTAGATTTTAGGTTTAGATTTGGGGTTAGGTTTAGATTTAAGGTTTAGATTTGGGGTTAGGTTTAGATTTGGGGTTAGGTTTAGATTTTAGGTTTAGATTTGGGGTTAGGTTTAGATTTTAGGTTTAGTTTTGGGGTTAGGTTTAGATTTGGGGTTAGGTTTAGATTTTAGGTTTAGATTTGGGGTTAGGTTTAGATTTTAGGTTTAGATTCGGGGTTAGGTTTAGATTTTAGGTTTAGATTCGGGGTTAGGTTTAGATTTTAGGTTTAGATTTGGGTTTAGATTTAGATTTGGAGTTAGGTTTAGATTTTAGGTTTAGATTTGGGGTTAGGTTTAGATTTGGGGTTAGGTTTAGATTTTAGGTTTAGATTTGGGGCAAGGTTTAGATTTGGGGTTAGGTTTAGATTTTAGATTTAGATTTGGGGTTAGGTTTAGATTTGGGGTTAGGTTTAGATTTTAGGTTTAGATTTGGGGCAAGGTTTAGATTTGGGGTTAGGTTTAGATTTTAGATTTAGATTTGGGGTTAGGTTTAGATTTGGGGTTAGCTTTAGATTTTAGGTTTAGATTTGGGGTTAGGTTTAGATTTGGGGTTAGGTTTAGATTTTAGGTTTAGATTTGGGGTTAGGTTTAGATTTTAGGTTTAGATTTGGGGTTAGGTTTAGATTTTAGGTTTAGATATGGGGTTAGGTTGAGATTTGGGGTTAGGTTTAGATTTTAGGTTTAGATTTGGGGTTAGGTTTAGATTTGGGGTTAGGTTTAGATTTTAGGTTTAGATTTGGGGTTAGGTTTAGATTTGGGGTTAGGTTTAGATTTTAGGTTTAGATTTGGGGTTAGTTTTATATTTGGGGTTAGGTTTAGATTTTAGGTTTAGATTTGGGGTTAGGTTTAGATTTGGGGTTAGGTTTAGATTTTAGGTTTAGATTTGGGGTTAGGTTTAGATTTTAGGTTTAGATTTGGGGTTAGCTTTAGATTTTAGGTTTAGATTTGGGGTTAGGTTTAGATTTGGGGTTAGGTTTAGATTTTAGGTTTAGATTTGGGGTTAGGTTTAGATTTTAGGTTTAGATTTGGGGTTAGGTTTAGATTTTAGGTTTAGATATGGGGTTAGGTTTAGATTTGGGGTTAGGTTTAGATTTTAGGTTTAGATTTGGGGTTAGGTTTAGATTTGGTGTTAGGTTTAGATTTTAGGTTTGGATTTGGGGTTAGGTTCAGATTTTAGGTTTAGATTTGGGGTTAGGTTTAGATTTTAGGTTTAGATTTGGGGTTAGGTTTAGATTTGGGGTTAGGTTTAGATTTTAGGTTTAGATTTGGGGTTAGGTTTAGATTTTAGGTTTAAATTTGGGGTTAGGTTTAGATTTTAGGTTTAGATTTGGGGTTAGGTTTAGATTTGGGGTTAGGTTTAGATTTTAGGTTTAGATCTGGGGTTAGGTTTAGATTTGGGGTTAGGTTTAGATTTTAGGTTTAGATTTGGGGTTAGGTTTAGATTTTAGGTTTAGATTTGGGGTTAGGTTTAGATTTGGGGTTAGGTTTAGATTTTAGGTTTAGATTTGGGGTTAGGTTTAGATTTTAGGTTTAAATTTGGGGTTAGGTTTAGATTTTAGGTTTAGATTTGGGGTTAGGTTTAGATTTGGGGTTAGGTTTAGATTTTAGGTTTAGATCTGGGGTTAGGTTTAGATTTGGGGTTAGGTTTAGATTTTAGGTTTAGATTTGGGGTTAGGTTTAGATTTGGGGTTAGGTTTAGATTTTAGGTTTAGATTTGGGGTTAGGTTTAGATTTTAGGTTTAGATTTGGGGTTAGGTTTAGATTTTAGGTTTAGATTTGGGGTTAGGTTTAGATTTTAGGTTTAGATATGGGGTTAGGTTTAGATTTGGGGTTAGGTTTAGATTTTAGGTTTAGATTTGGGGTTAGGTTTAGATTTTAGGTTTAGATATGAGGTTAGGTTTAGATTTGGGGTTAGGTTTAGATTTTAGCTTTAGATTTGGGGTTAGGTTTAGATTTGGGGTTAGGTTTAGATTTTAGGTTTAGATTTGGGGTTAGGTTTAGATTTGGGTTTAGGTTTAGATTTTAGGTTTAGATTTGGGGTTAGGTTTAGATTTTAGGTTTAGATTTGGGGTTAGGTTTAGATTTGGGGTTAGGTTTAGATTTTAGGTTTAGATTTGGGGTTAGGTTTAGATTTTAGGTTTAGATTTGGGGTTAGGTTTAGACTTGGGTTTAGGTTTAGATTTTAGGTTTAGATTTGGGGTTAGGTTTAGATTTTAGGTTTAGATTTGGGGTTAGCTTTAGATTTTAGGTTTAGATTTGGGGTTAGGTTTAGATTTGGGGTTAGGTTTAGATTTTAGGGTTAGATTTGGGGTTAGGTTTAGATTTTAGGTTTACATTTGGGGTTAGGTTTAGATTTTAGGTTTAGATATGGGGTTAGGTTTAGATTTGGGGTTAGGTTTAGATTTTAGGTTTAGATTTGGGGTTAGGTTTAGATTTGGGGTTAGGTTTAGATTTTAGGTTTAGATTTGGGGTTAGGTTTAGATTTTAGGTTTAGTTTTGGGGTTAGGTTTAGATTTGGGGTTAGGTTTAGATTTTAGGTTTGGATTTGGGGTTAGGTTCAGATTTTAGGTTTAGATTTGGGGTTAGGTTTAGACTTGGGGTTAGGTTTAGATTTTAGGTTTAGATTTGGGGTTAGGTTTAGATTTTAGGTTTAGATTTGGGGTTAGGTTTAGATTTTAGGTTTAGATTTGGGGTTAGGTTTAGATTTAAGGTTTAGATTTGGGGTTAGGTTTAGATTTGGGGTTAGGTTTAGATTTTGGGTTTAGATTTGGGGTTAGGTTTAGATTTTAGGTTTAGATTTGGGGTTAGGTTTAGATTTGGGGTTAGGTTTAGATTTTAGGTTTAGATTTGGGTTTAGGTTTAGATTTTAGGTTTAGATTTGGGGTTAGGTTTAGATTTTAGGTTTAGATTTGGGGTTAGGTTTAGATTTTAGGTTTATATTTGGGGTAAGGTTTAGATTTGGGGTTAGGTTTAGATTTTAGGTTTAGATTTGGGGTTAGGTTTAGATTTTAGGTTTAGATTTGGGGTTAGGTTTAGATTTTAGGTTTAGATTTGGGGTTAGGTTTAGATTTAAGGTTTAGATTTGGGGTTAGGTTTAGATTTGGGGTTAGGTTTAGATTTTAGGTTTAGATTTGGGGTTAGGTTTAGATTTTAGGTTTATATTTGGGGTTAGGTTTAGATTTTAGGTTTAGATTTGGGGTTAGGTTTAGATTTGGGGTTAGGTTTAGATTTTAGGTTTAGATTTGGGGTTAGGTTTAGATTTGAGTTTAGGTTTAGATTTTAGGTTTAGATTTGGGGTTAGGTTTAGATTTTAGGTTTAGATTTGGGGTTACGTTTAGATTTGGGGTTAGGTTTAGATTTTAGGTTTACATTTGGGGTTAGGTTTAGATTTTAGGTTTAGATTTGGGGTTAGGTTTAGATTTGGGGTTAGGTTTAGATTTTAGGTTTACATTTGGGGTTAGGTTCAGATTTTAGGTTTAGATTTGGGGTTAGGTTTAGATTTGGGGTTAGGTTTAGATTTTAGGTTTAGATTTGGGGTTAGGTTTAGATTTTAGGTTTAGATTTGGGGTTAGGTTTAGATTTGGGGTTAGGTTTAAATTTTAGGTTTAGATTTGGGGTTAGGTTTAGATTTTAAGTTTATATTTGGGGTAAGGTTTAGATTTGGGGTTAGGTTTAGATTTTAGGTTTAGATTTGGGGTTAGGTTTAGATTTGGGGTTAGGTTTAGATTTTAGGTTTAGATTTGGGGTTAGGTTTAGATTTTAGGTTTAGATTTGGGGTTAGGTTTAGACTTGGGGTTAGGTTTAGATTTTAGGTTTAGATTTGGGGTTAGGTTTAGATTTTAGGTTTAGATTTGGGGTTAGGTTTAGATTTGGGGTTAGGTTTAAATTTTAGGTTTAGATTTGGGGTTAGGTTTAGATTTGGGGTTAGGTTTAGATTTTAGGTTTAGATTTGGGGTTAGGTTTAGATTTGGGGTTAGGTTTAGATTTTAGGTTTAGATTTGGGGTTAGGTTTAGATTTTAGGTTTAGATTTGGGGTTAGGTTTAGATTTGGGGTTAGGTTTAGATTTTAGGTTTAGATTTGGGGTTAGGTTTAGATTTTAGGTTTATATTTGGGGTAAGGTTTAGATTTGGGGTTAGGTTTAGATTTTAGGTTTAGATTTGGGGTTAGGTTTAGATTTGGGGTTAGGTTTAGATTTTAGGTTTAGATTTGGGGTTAGGTTTAGATTTTAGGTTTAGATATGGGGTTAGGTTTAGATTTGGGGTTAGGTTTAGATTTTAGGTTTAGATTTGGGGTTAGGTTTAGATTTGTGGTTAGGTTTAGATTTTAGGTTTAGATTTGGGGTTAGGTTTAGATTTTAGGTTTAGATTTTAGGTTTAGATTTGGGGTTAGGTTTAGATTTTAGGTTTAGATTTGGGGTTAGGTTTAGATTTTAGGTTTAGATTTGGGGTTAGGTTTAGATTTGGGGTTAGGTTTAGATTTTAGGTTTAGATTTGGGGTTAGGTTTAGATTTTAGGTTTAGATTTGGGGTTAGGTTTAGATTTGGGGTTAGGTTTAGATTTTAGGTTTAGATTTGGGGTTAGGTTTAGATGTAAGGTTTAGATTTGGGGTTAGGTTTAGATTTGGGGTTAGGTTTAGATTTTAGGTTTAGATTTGGGGTTAGGTTTAGATTTGGGGTTAGGTTTAGATTTTAGGTTTAGATTTGGGGTTAGGTTTAGATTTTAGGTTTAGATTTGGGGTTAGGTTTAGATTTGGGGTTAGGTTTAGATTTTAGGTTTAGATTTGGGGTTAGGTTTAGATTTTAGCTTTAGATTTGGGGTTAGGTTTAGATTTGGGGTTAGGTTTAGATTTTAGGTTTAGATTTGGGGTTAGGTTTAGATTTGGGGTTAGGTTTAGATTTTAGGTTTAGATTTGGGGTTAGGTTTAGATTTTAGGTTTAGATTTGGGGTTAGGTTTAGATTTGGGGTTAGGTTTAGATTTTAGGTTTAGATTTGGGGTTAGGTTTAGATTTAAGGTTTAGATTTGGGGTTAGGTTTAGATTTGGGGTTAGGTTTAGATTTTAGGTTTAGATTTGGGGTTAGGTTTAGATTTTAGGTTTAGTTTTGGGGTTAGGTTTAGATTTGGGGTTAGGTTTAGATTTTAGGTTTAGATTTGGGGTTAGGTTTAGATTTTAGGTTTAGATTCGGGGTTAGGTTTAGATTTTAGGTTTAGATTCGGGGTTAGGTTTAGATTTTAGGTTTAGATTTGGGTTTAGATTTAGATTTGGAGTTAGGTTTAGATTTTAGGTTTAGATTTGGGGTTAGGTTTAGATTTGGGGTTAGGTTTAGATTTTAGGTTTAGATTTGGGGCAAGGTTTAGATTTGGGGTTAGGTTTAGATTTTAGATTTAGATTTGGGGTTAGGTTTAGATTTGGGGTTAGGTTTAGATTTTAGGTTTAGATTTGGGGCAAGGTTTAGATTTGGGGTTAGGTTTAGATTTTAGATTTAGATTTGGGGTTAGGTTTAGATTTGGGGTTAGGTTTAGATTTTAGGTTTAGATTTGGGGTTAGGTTTAGATTTGGGGTTAGGTTTAGATTTTAGGTTTAGATTTGGGGTTAGGTTTAGATTTTAGGTTTAGATTTGGGGTTAGGTTTAGATTTTAGGTTTAGATATGGGGTTAGGTTGAGATTTGGGGTTAGGTTTAGATTTTAGGTTTAGATTTGGGGTTAGGTTTAGATTTGGGGTTAGGTTTAGATTTTAGGTTTAGATTTGGGGTTAGGTTTAGATTTGGGGTTAGGTTTAGATTTTAGGTTTAGATTTGGGGTTAGGTTTAGATTTTAGGTTTAGATTTGGGGTTAGCTTTAGATTTTAGGTTTAGATTTGGGGTTAGGTTTAGATTTGGGGTTAGGTTTAGATTTTAGGTTTAGATTTGGGGTTAGGTTTAGATTTTAGGTTTAGATTTGGGGTTAGGTTTAGATTTTAGGTTTAGATATGGGGTTAGGTTTAGATTTGGGGTTAGGTTTAGATTTTAGGTTTAGATTTGGGGTTAGGTTTAGATTTGGTGTTAGGTTTAGATTTTAGGTTTGGATTTGGGGTTAGGTTCAGATTTTAGGTTTAGATTTGGGGTTAGGTTTAGATTTTAGGTTTAGATTTGGGGTTAGGTTTAGATTTGGGGTTAGGTTTAGATTTTAGGTTTAGATTTGGGGTTAGGTTTAGATTTTAGGTTTAAATTTGGGGTTAGGTTTAGATTTTAGGTTTAGATTTGGGGTTAGGTTTAGATTTGGGGTTAGGTTTAGATTTTAGGTTTAGATCTGGGGTTAGGTTTAGATTTGGGGTTAGGTTTAGATTTTAGGTTTAGATATGGGGTTAGGTTTAGATTTGGGGTTAGGTTTAGATTTTAGGTTTAGATTTGGGGTTAGGTTTAGATTTTAGGTTTAGATTTGGGGTTAGGTTTAGATTTGGGGTTAGGTTTAGATTTTAGGTTTAGATTTGGGGTTAGGTTTAGATTTTAGGTTTAAATTTGGGGTTAGGTTTAGATTTTAGGTTTAGATTTGGGGTTAGGTTTAGATTTGGGGTTAGGTTTAGATTTTAGGTTTAGATCTGGGGTTAGGTTTAGATTTGGGGTTAGGTTTAGATTTTAGGTTTAGATTTGGGGTTAGGTTTAGATTTGGGGTTAGGTTTAGATTTTAGGTTTAGATTTGGGGTTAGGTTTAGATTTTAGGTTTAGATTTGGGGTTAGGTTTAGATTTTAGGTTTAGATTTGGGGTTAGGTTTAGATTTTAGGTTTAGATATGGGGTTAGGTTTAGATTTGGGGTTAGGTTTAGATTTTAGGTTTAGATTTGGGGTTAGGTTTAGATTTTAGGTTTAGATATGAGGTTAGGTTTAGATTTGGGGTTAGGTTTAGATTTTAGCTTTAGATTTGGGGTTAGGTTTAGATTTGGGGTTAGGTTTAGATTTTAGGTTTAGATTTGGGGTTAGGTTTAGATTTGGGTTTAGGTTTAGATTTTAGGTTTAGATTTGGGGTTAGGTTTAGATTTTAGGTTTAGATTTGGGGTTAGGTTTAGATTTGGGGTTAGGTTTAGATTTTAGGTTTAGATTTGGGGTTAGGTTTAGATTTTAGGTTTAGATTTGGGGTTAGGTTTAGACTTGGGTTTAGGTTTAGATTTTAGGTTTAGATTTGGGGTTAGGTTTAGATTTTAGGTTTAGATTTGGGGTTAGCTTTAGATTTTAGGTTTAGATTTGGGGTTAGGTTTAGATTTGGGGTTAGGTTTAGATTTTAGGGTTAGATTTGGGGTTAGGTTTAGATTTTAGGTTTACATTTGGGGTTAGGTTTAGATTTTAGGTTTAGATATGGGGTTAGGTTTAGATTTGGGGTTAGGTTTAGATTTTAGGTTTAGATTTGGGGTTAGGTTTAGATTTGGGGTTAGGTTTAGATTTTAGGTTTAGATTTGGGGTTAGGTTTAGATTTTAGGTTTAGATTCGGGGTTAGGTTTAGATTTTAGGTTTAGATTCGGGGTTAGGTTTAGATTTTAGGTTTAGATTTGGGGTTATGTTTAGATTTGGGGTTAGGTTTAGATTTTAGGTTTAGATTTGGGGTTAGGTTTAGATTTTAGGTTTAGATTTGGGGTTAGGTTTAGATTTTAGGTTTATATTTGGGGTTAGGTTTAGATTTTAGGTTTAGATTTGGGGTTAGGTTTAGATTTGGGGTTAGGTTTAGATTTTAGGTTTAGATTTGGGGTTAGGTTTAGATTTGAGTTTAGGTTTAGATTTTAGGTTTAGATTTGGGGTTAGGTTTAGATTTTAGGTTTAGATTTGGGGTTACGTTTAGATTTGGGGTTAGGTTTAGATTTTAGGTTTAGATTTGGGGTTAGGTTTAGATTTTAGGTTTAGATTCGGGGTTAGGTTTAGATTTTAGGTTTAGATTCGGGGTTAGGTTTAGATTTTAGGTTTAGATTTGGGGTTAGGTTTAGATTTGGGGTTAGGTTTAGATTTTAGGTTTAGATTTGGGGTTAGGTTTAGATTTTAGGTTTAGATTTGGGGTTAGGTTTAGATTTGGGGTTAGGTTTAGATTTTAGGTTTAGATTTGGGGTTAGGTTTAGATTTAAGGTTTAGATTTGGGGTTAGGTTTAGATTTGGGGTTAGGTTTAGATTTTAGGTTTAGATTTGGGGTTAGGTTTAGATTTTAGGTTTAGATTTGGGGTTAGGTTTAGATTTGGGGTTAGGTTTAGATTTTAGGTTTAGATTTGGGGTTAGGTTTAGATTTTAGGTTTAGATTCGGGGTTAGGTTTAGATTTTAGGTTTAGATTCGGGGTTAGGTTTAGATTTTAGGTTTAGATTTGGGGTTAGGTTTAGATTTGGGGTTAGGTTTAGATTTTAGGTTTAGATTTGGGGTTAGGTTTAGATTTGGGGTTAGGTTTAGATTTTAGGTTTAGATTTGGGGCAAGGTTTAGATTTGGGGTTAGGTTTAGATTTTAGATTTAGATTTGGGGTTAGGTTTAGATTTGCGGTTAGGTTTAGATTTTAGGTTTAGATTTGGGGTTAGGTTTAGATTTGGGGTTAGGTTTAGATTTTAGGTTTAGATTTGGGGTTAGGTTTAGATTTTAGGTTTAGATTTGGGGTTAGGTTTAGATTTTAGGTTTAGATATGGGGTTAGGTTTAGATTTGGGGTTAGGTTTAGATTTTAGGTTTAGATTTGGGGTTAGGTTTAGATTTTAGGTTTAGATATGGGGTTAGGTTTAGATTTGGGGTTAGGTTTAGATTTTAGCTTTAGATTTGGGGTTAGGTTTAGATTTGGGGTTAGGTTTAGATTTTAGGTTTAGATTTGGGGTTAGGTTTAGATTTGGGGTTAGGTTTAGATTTTAGGTTTAGATTTGGGGTTAGGTTTAGATTTTAGGTTTAGATTTGGGGTTAGGTTTAGATTTGGGGTTAGGTTTAGATTTTAGGTTTAGATTTGGGGTTAGGTTTAGATTTAAGGTTTAGATTTGGGGTTAGGTTTAGATTTGGGGTTAGGTTTAGATTTTAGGTTTAGATTTGGGGTTAGGTTTAGATTTTAGGTTTAGATTTGGGGTTAGGTTTAGATTTGGGGTTAGGTTTAGATTTTAGGTTTAGATTTGGGGTTAGGTTTAGATTTTAGGTTTAGATTCGGGGTTAGGTTTAGATTTTAGGTTTAGATTCGGGGTTAGGTTTAGATTTTAGGTTTAGATTTGGGGTTAGGTTTAGATTTGGGGTTAGGTTTAGATTTTAGGTTTAGATTTGGGGTTAGGTTTAGATTTGGGGTTAGGTTTAGATTTTAGGTTTAGATTTGGGGCAAGGTTTAGATTTGGGGTTAGGTTTAGATTTTAGATTTAGATTTGGGGTTAGGTTTAGATTTGGGGTTAGGTTTAGATTTTAGGTTTAGATTTGGGGCAAGGTTTAGATTTGGGGTTAGGTTTAGATTTTAGGTTTAGATTTGGGGTTAGTTTTATATTTGGGGTTAGGTTTAGATTTTAGGTTTAGATTTGGGGTTAGGTTTAGATTTGGGGTTAGGTTTAGATTTTAGGTTTAGATTTGGGGTTAGGTTTAGATTTTAGGTTTAGATTTGGGGTTAGCTTTAGATTTTAGGTTTAGATTTGGGGTTAGGTTTAGATTTGGGGTTAGGTTTAGATTTTAGGTTTAGATTTGGGGTTAGGTTTAGATTTTAGGTTTAGATTTGGGGTTAGGTTTAGATTTTAGGTTTAGATATGGGGTTAGGTTTAGATTTGGGGTTAGGTTTAGATTTTAGGTTTAGATTTGGGGTTAGGTTTAGATTTGGTGTTAGGTTTAGATTTTAGGTTTGGATTTGGGGTTAGGTTCAGATTTTAGGTTTAGATTTGGGGTTAGGTTTAGATTTTAGGTTTAGATTTGGGGTTAGGTTTAGATTTGGGGTTAGGTTTAGATTTTAGGTTTAGATTTGGGGTTAGGTTTAGATTTTAGGTTTAAATTTGGGGTTAGGTTTAGATTTTAGGTTTAGATTTGGGGTTAGGTTTAGATTTGGGGTTAGGTTTAGATTTTAGGTTTAGATCTGGGGTTAGGTTTAGATTTGGGGTTAGGTTTAGATTTTAGGTTTAGATATGGGGTTAGGTTTAGATTTGGGGTTAGGTTTAGATTTTAGGTTTAGATTTGGGGTTAGGTTTAGATTTTAGGTTTAGATTTGGGGTTAGGTTTAGATTTGGGGTTAGGTTTAGATTTTAGGTTTAGATTTGGGGTTAGGTTTAGATTTTAGGTTTAAATTTGGGGTTAGGTTTAGATTTTAGGTTTAGATTTGGGGTTAGGTTTAGATTTGGGGTTAGGTTTAGATTTTAGGTTTAGATCTGGGGTTAGGTTTAGATTTGGGGTTAGGTTTAGATTTTAGGTTTAGATTTGGGGTTAGGTTTAGATTTGGGGTTAGGTTTAGATTTTAGGTTTAGATTTGGGGTTAGGTTTAGATTTTAGGTTTAGATTTGGGGTTAGGTTTAGATTTTAGGTTTAGATTTGGGGTTAGGTTTAGATTTTAGGTTTAGATATGGGGTTAGGTTTAGATTTGGGGTTAGGTTTAGATTTTAGGTTTAGATTTGGGGTTAGGTTTAGATTTTAGGTTTAGATATGAGGTTAGGTTTAGATTTGGGGTTAGGTTTAGATTTTAGCTTTAGATTTGGGGTTAGGTTTAGATTTGGGGTTAGGTTTAGATTTTAGGTTTAGATTTGGGGTTAGGTTTAGATTTGGGTTTAGGTTTAGATTTTAGGTTTAGATTTGGGGTTAGGTTTAGATTTTAGGTTTAGATTTGGGGTTAGGTTTAGATTTGGGGTTAGGTTTAGATTTTAGGTTTAGATTTGGGGTTAGGTTTAGATTTTAGGTTTAGATTTGGGGTTAGGTTTAGACTTGGGTTTAGGTTTAGATTTTAGGTTTAGATTTGGGGTTAGGTTTAGATTTTAGGTTTAGATTTGGGGTTAGCTTTAGATTTTAGGTTTAGATTTGGGGTTAGGTTTAGATTTGGGGTTAGGTTTAGATTTTAGGGTTAGATTTGGGGTTAGGTTTAGATTTTAGGTTTACATTTGGGGTTAGGTTTAGATTTTAGGTTTAGATATGGGGTTAGGTTTAGATTTGGGGTTAGGTTTAGATTTTAGGTTTAGATTTGGGGTTAGGTTTAGATTTGGGGTTAGGTTTAGATTTTAGGTTTAGATTTGGGGTTAGGTTTAGATTTTAGGTTTAGTTTTGGGGTTAGGTTTAGATTTGGGGTTAGGTTTAGATTTTAGGTTTGGATTTGGGGTTAGGTTCAGATTTTAGGTTTAGATTTGGGGTTAGGTTTAGACTTGGGGTTAGGTTTAGATTTTAGGTTTAGATTTGGGGTTAGGTTTAGATTTTAGGTTTAGATTTGGGGTTAGGTTTAGATTTTAGGTTTAGATTTGGGGTTAGGTTTAGATTTAAGGTTTAGATTTGGGGTTAGGTTTAGATTTGGGGTTAGGTTTAGATTTTGGGTTTAGATTTGGGGTTAGGTTTAGATTTTAGGTTTAGATTTGGGGTTAGGTTTAGATTTGGGGTTAGGTTTAGATTTTAGGTTTAGATTTGGGTTTAGGTTTAGATTTTAGGTTTAGATTTGGGGTTAGGTTTAGATTTTAGGTTTAGATTTGGGGTTAGGTTTAGATTTTAGGTTTATATTTGGGGTAAGGTTTAGATTTGGGGTTAGGTTTAGATTTTAGGTTTAGATTTGGGGTTAGGTTTAGATTTTAGGTTTAGATTTGGGGTTAGGTTTAGATTTTAGGTTTAGATATGGGGTTAGGTTTAGATTTGGGGTTAGGTTTAGATTTAAGGTTTAGATTTGGGGTTAGGTTTAGATTTGGGGTTAGGTTTAGATTTTAGGTTTAGATTTGGGGTTAGGTTTAGATTTTAGGTTTATATTTGGGGTTAGGTTTAGATTTTAGGTTTAGATTTGGGGTTAGGTTTAGATTTGGGGTTAGGTTTAGATTTTAGGTTTAGATTTGGGGTTAGGTTTAGATTTGAGTTTAGGTTTAGATTTTAGGTTTAGATTTGGGGTTAGGTTTAGATTTTAGGTTTAGATTTGGGGTTACGTTTAGATTTGGGGTTAGGTTTAGATTTTAGGTTTACATTTGGGGTTAGGTTTAGATTTTAGGTTTAGATTTGGGGTTAGGTTTAGATTTGGGGTTAGGTTTAGATTTTAGGTTTACATTTGGGGTTAGGTTCAGATTTTAGGTTTAGATTTGGGGTTAGGTTTAGATTTGGGGTTAGGTTTAGATTTTAGGTTTAGATTTGGGGTTAGGTTTAGATTTTAGGTTTAGATTTGGGGTTAGGTTTAGATTTGGGGTTAGGTTTAAATTTTAGGTTTAGATTTGGGGTTAGGTTTAGATTTTAAGTTTATATTTGGGGTAAGGTTTAGATTTGGGGTTAGGTTTAGATTTTAGGTTTAGATTTGGGGTTAGGTTTAGATTTGGGGTTAGGTTTAGATTTTAGGTTTAGATTTGGGGTTAGGTTTAGATTTTAGGTTTAGATTTGGGGTTAGGTTTAGACTTGGGGTTAGGTTTAGATTTTAGGTTTAGATTTGGGGTTAGGTTTAGATTTTAGGTTTAGATTTGGGGTTAGGTTTAGATTTGGGGTTAGGTTTAAATTTTAGGTTTAGATTTGGGGTTAGGTTTAGATTTGGGGTTAGGTTTAGATTTTAGGTTTAGATTTGGGGTTAGGTTTAGATTTGGGGTTAGGTTTAGATTTTAGGTTTAGATTTGGGGTTAGGTTTAGATTTTAGGTTTAGATTTGGGGTTAGGTTTAGATTTGGGGTTAGGTTTAGATTTTAGGTTTAGATTTGGGGTTAGGTTTAGATTTTAGGTTTATATTTGGGGTAAGGTTTAGATTTGGGGTTAGGTTTAGATTTTAGGTTTAGATTTGGGGTTAGGTTTAGATTTGGGGTTAGGTTTAGATTTTAGGTTTAGATTTGGGGTTAGGTTTAGATTTTAGGTTTAGATATGGGGTTAGGTTTAGATTTGGGGTTAGGTTTAGATTTTAGGTTTAGATTTGGGGTTAGGTTTAGATTTGTGGTTAGGTTTAGATTTTAGGTTTAGATTTGGGGTTAGGTTTAGATTTTAGGTTTAGATTTTAGGTTTAGATTTGGGGTTAGGTTTAGATTTTAGGTTTAGATTTGGGGTTAGGTTTAGATTTGGGGTTAGGTTTAGATTTTAGGTTTAGATTTGGGGTTAGGTTTAGATTTTAGGTTTAGATTTGGGGTTAGGTTTAGATTTGGGGTTAGGTTTAGATTTTAGGTTTAGATTTGGGGTTAGGTTTAGATTTTAGGTTTAGATTTGGGGTTAGGTTTAGATTTGGGGTTAGGTTTAGATTTTAGGTTTAGATTTGGGGTTAGGTTTAGATTTGGGGTTAGGTTTAGATTTTAGGTTTAGATTTGGGGTTAGGTTTAGATTTTAGGTTTAGATTTGGGGTTAGGTTTAGATTTGGGGTTAGGTTTAGATTTTAGGTTTAGATTTGGGGTTAGGTTTAGATTTTAGCTTTAGATTTGGGGTTAGGTTTAGATTTGGGGTTAGGTTTAGATTTTAGGTTTAGATTTGGGGTTAGGTTTAGATTTGGGGTTAGGTTTAGATTTTAGGTTTAGATTTGGGGTTAGGTTTAGATTTTAGGTTTAGATTTGGGGTTAGGTTTAGATTTGGGGTTAGGTTTAGATTTTAGGTTTAGATTTGGGGTTAGGTTTAGATTTAAGGTTTAGATTTGGGGTTAGGTTTAGATTTGGGGTTAGGTTTAGATTTTAGGTTTAGATTTGGGGTTAGGTTTAGATTTTAGGTTTAGTTTTGGGGTTAGGTTTAGATTTGGGGTTAGGTTTAGATTTTAGGTTTAGATTTGGGGTTAGGTTTAGATTTTAGGTTTAGATTCGGGGTTAGGTTTAGATTTTAGGTTTAGATTCGGGGTTAGGTTTAGATTTTAGGTTTAGATTTGGGTTTAGATTTAGATTTGGAGTTAGGTTTAGATTTTAGGTTTAGATTTGGGGTTAGGTTTAGATTTGGGGTTAGGTTTAGATTTTAGGTTTAGATTTGGGGCAAGGTTTAGATTTGGGGTTAGGTTTAGATTTTAGATTTAGATTTGGGGTTAGGTTTAGATTTGGGGTTAGGTTTAGATTTTAGGTTTAGATTTGGGGCAAGGTTTAGATTTGGGGTTAGGTTTAGATTTTAGATTTAGATTTGGGGTTAGGTTTAGATTTGGGGTTAGGTTTAGATTTTAGGTTTAGATTTGGGGTTAGGTTTAGATTTGGGGTTAGGTTTAGATTTTAGGTTTAGATTTGGGGTTAGGTTTAGATTTTAGGTTTAGATTTGGGGTTAGGTTTAGATTTTAGGTTTAGATATGGGGTTAGGTTGAGATTTGGGGTTAGGTTTAGATTTTAGGTTTAGATTTGGGGTTAGGTTTAGATTTGGGGTTAGGTTTAGATTTTAGGTTTAGATTTGGGGTTAGGTTTAGATTTGGGGTTAGGTTTAGATTTTAGGTTTAGATTTGGGGTTAGTTTTATATTTGGGGTTAGGTTTAGATTTTAGGTTTAGATTTGGGGTTAGGTTTAGATTTGGGGTTAGGTTTAGATTTTAGGTTTAGATTTGGGGTTAGGTTTAGATTTTAGGTTTAGATTTGGGGTTAGCTTTAGATTTTAGGTTTAGATTTGGGGTTAGGTTTAGATTTGGGGTTAGGTTTAGATTTTAGGTTTAGATTTGGGGTTAGGTTTAGATTTTAGGTTTAGATTTGGGGTTAGGTTTAGATTTTAGGTTTAGATATGGGGTTAGGTTTAGATTTGGGGTTAGGTTTAGATTTTAGGTTTAGATTTGGGGTTAGGTTTAGATTTGGTGTTAGGTTTAGATTTTAGGTTTGGATTTGGGGTTAGGTTCAGATTTTAGGTTTAGATTTGGGGTTAGGTTTAGATTTTAGGTTTAGATTTGGGGTTAGGTTTAGATTTGGGGTTAGGTTTAGATTTTAGGTTTAGATTTGGGGTTAGGTTTAGATTTTAGGTTTAAATTTGGGGTTAGGTTTAGATTTTAGGTTTAGATTTGGGGTTAGGTTTAGATTTGGGGTTAGGTTTAGATTTTAGGTTTAGATCTGGGGTTAGGTTTAGATTTGGGGTTAGGTTTAGATTTTAGGTTTAGATATGGGGTTAGGTTTAGATTTGGGGTTAGGTTTAGATTTTAGGTTTAGATTTGGGGTTAGGTTTAGATTTTAGGTTTAGATTTGGGGTTAGGTTTAGATTTGGGGTTAGGTTTAGATTTTAGGTTTAGATTTGGGGTTAGGTTTAGATTTTAGGTTTAAATTTGGGGTTAGGTTTAGATTTTAGGTTTAGATTTGGGGTTAGGTTTAGATTTGGGGTTAGGTTTAGATTTTAGGTTTAGATCTGGGGTTAGGTTTAGATTTGGGGTTAGGTTTAGATTTTAGGTTTAGATTTGGGGTTAGGTTTAGATTTGGGGTTAGGTTTAGATTTTAGGTTTAGATTTGGGGTTAGGTTTAGATTTTAGGTTTAGATTTGGGGTTAGGTTTAGATTTTAGGTTTAGATTTGGGGTTAGGTTTAGATTTTAGGTTTAGATATGGGGTTAGGTTTAGATTTGGGGTTAGGTTTAGATTTTAGGTTTAGATTTGGGGTTAGGTTTAGATTTTAGGTTTAGATATGAGGTTAGGTTTAGATTTGGGGTTAGGTTTAGATTTTAGCTTTAGATTTGGGGTTAGGTTTAGATTTGGGGTTAGGTTTAGATTTTAGGTTTAGATTTGGGGTTAGGTTTAGATTTGGGTTTAGGTTTAGATTTTAGGTTTAGATTTGGGGTTAGGTTTAGATTTTAGGTTTAGATTTGGGGTTAGGTTTAGATTTGGGGTTAGGTTTAGATTTTAGGTTTAGATTTGGGGTTAGGTTTAGATTTTAGGTTTAGATTTGGGGTTAGGTTTAGACTTGGGTTTAGGTTTAGATTTTAGGTTTAGATTTGGGGTTAGGTTTAGATTTTAGGTTTAGATTTGGGGTTAGCTTTAGATTTTAGGTTTAGATTTGGGGTTAGGTTTAGATTTGGGGTTAGGTTTAGATTTTAGGGTTAGATTTGGGGTTAGGTTTAGATTTTAGGTTTACATTTGGGGTTAGGTTTAGATTTTAGGTTTAGATATGGGGTTAGGTTTAGATTTGGGGTTAGGTTTAGATTTTAGGTTTAGATTTGGGGTTAGGTTTAGATTTGGGGTTAGGTTTAGATTTTAGGTTTAGATTTGGGGTTAGGTTTAGATTTTAGGTTTAGTTTTGGGGTTAGGTTTAGATTTGGGGTTAGGTTTAGATTTTAGGTTTGGATTTGGGGTTAGGTTCAGATTTTAGGTTTAGATTTGGGGTTAGGTTTAGACTTGGGGTTAGGTTTAGATTTTAGGTTTAGATTTGGGGTTAGGTTTAGATTTTAGGTTTAGATTTGGGGTTAGGTTTAGATTTTAGGTTTAGATTTGGGGTTAGGTTTAGATTTAAGGTTTAGATTTGGGGTTAGGTTTAGATTTGGGGTTAGGTTTAGATTTTGGGTTTAGATTTGGGGTTAGGTTTAGATTTTAGGTTTAGATTTGGGGTTAGGTTTAGATTTGGGGTTAGGTTTAGATTTTAGGTTTAGATTTGGGTTTAGGTTTAGATTTTAGGTTTAGATTTGGGGTTAGGTTTAGATTTTAGGTTTAGATTTGGGGTTAGGTTTAGATTTTAGGTTTATATTTGGGGTAAGGTTTAGATTTGGGGTTAGGTTTAGATTTTAGGTTTAGATTTGGGGTTAGGTTTAGATTTTAGGTTTAGATTTGGGGTTAGGTTTAGATTTTAGGTTTAGATATGGGGTTAGGTTTAGATTTGGGGTTAGGTTTAGATTTAAGGTTTAGATTTGGGGTTAGGTTTAGATTTGGGGTTAGGTTTAGATTTTAGGTTTAGATTTGGGGTTAGGTTTAGATTTTAGGTTTATATTTGGGGTTAGGTTTAGATTTTAGGTTTAGATTTGGGGTTAGGTTTAGATTTGGGGTTAGGTTTAGATTTTAGGTTTAGATTTGGGGTTAGGTTTAGATTTGAGTTTAGGTTTAGATTTTAGGTTTAGATTTGGGGTTAGGTTTAGATTTTAGGTTTAGATTTGGGGTTACGTTTAGATTTGGGGTTAGGTTTAGATTTTAGGTTTACATTTGGGGTTAGGTTTAGATTTTAGGTTTAGATTTGGGGTTAGGTTTAGATTTGGGGTTAGGTTTAGATTTTAGGTTTACATTTGGGGTTAGGTTCAGATTTTAGGTTTAGATTTGGGGTTAGGTTTAGATTTGGGGTTAGGTTTAGATTTTAGGTTTAGATTTGGGGTTAGGTTTAGATTTTAGGTTTAGATTTGGGGTTAGGTTTAGATTTGGGGTTAGGTTTAAATTTTAGGTTTAGATTTGGGGTTAGGTTTAGATTTTAAGTTTATATTTGGGGTAAGGTTTAGATTTGGGGTTAGGTTTAGATTTTAGGTTTAGATTTGGGGTTAGGTTTAGATTTGGGGTTAGGTTTAGATTTTAGGTTTAGATTTGGGGTTAGGTTTAGATTTTAGGTTTAGATTTGGGGTTAGGTTTAGACTTGGGGTTAGGTTTAGATTTTAGGTTTAGATTTGGGGTTAGGTTTAGATTTTAGGTTTAGATTTGGGGTTAGGTTTAGATTTGGGGTTAGGTTTAAATTTTAGGTTTAGATTTGGGGTTAGGTTTAGATTTGGGGTTAGGTTTAGATTTTAGGTTTAGATTTGGGGTTAGGTTTAGATTTGGGGTTAGGTTTAGATTTTAGGTTTAGATTTGGGGTTAGGTTTAGATTTTAGGTTTAGATTTGGGGTTAGGTTTAGATTTGGGGTTAGGTTTAGATTTTAGGTTTAGATTTGGGGTTAGGTTTAGATTTTAGGTTTATATTTGGGGTAAGGTTTAGATTTGGGGTTAGGTTTAGATTTTAGGTTTAGATTTGGGGTTAGGTTTAGATTTGGGGTTAGGTTTAGATTTTAGGTTTAGATTTGGGGTTAGGTTTAGATTTTAGGTTTAGATATGGGGTTAGGTTTAGATTTGGGGTTAGGTTTAGATTTTAGGTTTAGATTTGGGGTTAGGTTTAGATTTGTGGTTAGGTTTAGATTTTAGGTTTAGATTTGGGGTTAGGTTTAGATTTTAGGTTTAGATTTTAGGTTTAGATTTGGGGTTAGGTTTAGATTTTAGGTTTAGATTTGGGGTTAGGTTTAGATTTTAGGTTTAGATTTGGGGTTAGGTTTAGATTTGGGGTTAGGTTTAGATTTTAGGTTTAGATTTGGGGTTAGGTTTAGATTTTAGGTTTAGATTTGGGGTTAGGTTTAGATTTGGGGTTAGGTTTAGATTTTAGGTTTAGATTTGGGGTTAGGTTTAGATGTAAGGTTTAGATTTGGGGTTAGGTTTAGATTTGGGGTTAGGTTTAGATTTTAGGTTTAGATTTGGGGTTAGGTTTAGATTTTAGGTTTAGATTTGGGGTTAGGTTTAGATTTGGGGTTAGGTTTAGATTTTAGGTTTAGATTTGGGGTTAGGTTTAGATTTTAGGTTTAGATTCGGGGTTAGGTTTAGATTTGGGGTTAGGTTTAGATTTTAGGTTTAGATTTGGGGTTACGTTTAGATTTGGGGTTAGGTTTAGATTTTAGGTTTAGATTTGGGGTTACGTTTAGATTTGGGGTTAGGTTTAGATTTTAGGTTTAGATTTGGGGTTACGTTTAGATTTGGGGTTAGGTTTAGATTTTAGGTTTAGATTTGGGGTTACGTTTAGATTTTAGGTTTAGATTCGGGGTTAGGTTTAGATTTTAGGTTTAGATTCGGGGTTAGGTTTAGATTTTAGGTTTAGATTTGGGGTTAGGTTTAGATTTGGGGTTAGGTTTAGATTTTAGGTTTAGATTTGGGGTTAGGTTTAGATTTTAGGTTTAGATTTGGGGTTAGGTTTAGATTTGGGGTTAGGTTTAGATTTTAGGTTTAGATTTGGGGTTAGGTTTAGATTTAAGGTTTAGATTTGGGGTTAGGTTTAGATTTGGGGTTAGGTTTAGATTTTAGGTTTAGATTTGGGGTTAGGTTTAGATTTTAGGTTTAGATTTGGGGTTAGGTTTAGATTTGGGGTTAGGTTTAGATTTTAGGTTTAGATTTGGGGTTAGGTTTAGATTTTAGGTTTAGATTCGGGGTTAGGTTTAGATTTTAGGTTTAGATTCGGGGTTAGGTTTAGATTTTAGGTTTAGATTTGGGGTTAGGTTTAGATTTGGGGTTAGGTTTAGATTTTAGGTTTAGATTTGGGGTTAGGTTTAGATTTGGGGTTAGGTTTAGATTTTAGGTTTAGATTTGGGGCAAGGTTTAGATTTGGGGTTAGGTTTAGATTTTAGATTTAGATTTGGGGTTAGGTTTAGATTTGGGGTTAGGTTTAGATTTTAGGTTTAGATTTGGGGTTAGGTTTAGATTTGGGGTTAGGTTTAGATTTTAGGTTTAGATTTGGGGTTAGGTTTAGATTTTAGGTTTAGATTTGGGGTTAGGTTTAGATTTTAGGTTTAGATATGGGGTTAGGTTTAGATTTGGGGTTAGGTTTAGATTTTAGGTTTAGATTTGGGGTTAGGTTTAGATTTTAGGTTTAGATATGGGGTTAGGTTTAGATTTGGGGTTAGGTTTAGATTTTAGCTTTAGATTTGGGGTTAGGTTTAGATTTGGGGTTAGGTTTAGATTTTAGGTTTAGATTTGGGGTTAGGTTTAGATTTGGGGTTAGGTTTAGATTTTAGGTTTAGATTTGGGGTTAGGTTTAGATTTTAGGTTTAGATTTGGGGTTAGGTTTAGATTTGGGGTTAGGTTTAGATTTTAGGTTTAGATTTGGGGTTAGGTTTAGATTTAAGGTTTAGATTTGGGGTTAGGTTTAGATTTGGGGTTAGGTTTAGATTTTAGGTTTAGATTTGGGGTTAGGTTTAGATTTTAGGTTTAGATTTGGGGTTAGGTTTAGATTTGGGGTTAGGTTTAGATTTTAGGTTTAGATTTGGGGTTAGGTTTAGATTTTAGGTTTAGATTCGGGGTTAGGTTTAGATTTTAGGTTTAGATTCGGGGTTAGGTTTAGATTTTAGGTTTAGATTTGGGTTTAGATTTAGATTTGGGGTTAGGTTTAGATTTTAGGTTTAGATTTGGGGTTAGGTTTAGATTTGGGGTTAGGTTTAGATTTTAGGTTTAGATTTGGGGCAAGGTTTAGATTTGGGGTTAGGTTTAGATTTTAGATTTAGATTTGGGGTTAGGTTTAGATTTGGGGTTAGGTTTAGATTTTAGGTTTAGATTTGGGGCAAGGTTTAGATTTGGGGTTAGGTTTAGATTTTAGATTTAGATTTGGGGTTAGGTTTAGATTTGGGGTTAGGTTTAGATTTTAGGTTTAGATTTGGGGTTAGGTTTAGATTTGGGGTTAGGTTTAGATTTTAGGTTTAGATTTGGGGTTAGGTTTAGATTTTAGGTTTAGATTTGGGGTTAGGTTTAGATTTTAGGTTTAGATATGGGGTTAGGTTTAGATTTGGGGTTAGGTTTAGATTTTAGGTTTAGATTTGGGGTTAGGTTTAGATTTGGGGTTAGGTTTAGATTTTAGGTTTAGATTTGGGGTTAGGTTTAGATTTGGGGTTAGGTTTAGATTTTAGGTTTAGATTTGGGGTTAGGTTTATATTTGGGGTTAGGTTTAGATTTTAGGTTTAGATTTGGGGTTAGGTTTAGATTTGGGGTTAGGTTTAGATTTTAGGTTTAGATTTGGGGTTAGGTTTAGATTTTAGGTTTAGATTTGGGGTTAGCTTTAGATTTTAGGTTTAGATTTGGGGTTAGGTTTAGATTTGGGGTTAGGTTTAGATTTTAGGTTTAGATTTGGGGTTAGGTTTAGATTTTAGGTTTAGATTTGGGGTTAGGTTTAGATTTTAGGTTTAGATATGGGGTTAGGTTTAGATTTGGGGTTAGGTTTAGATTTTAGGTTTAGATTTGGGGTTAGGTTTAGATTTGGTGTTAGGTTTAGATTTTAGGTTTGGATTTGGGGTTAGGTTCAGATTTTAGGTTTAGATTTGGGGTTAGGTTTAGATTTTAGGTTTAGTTTTGGGGTTAGGTTTAGATTTGGTGTTAGGTTTAGATTTTAGGTTTGGATTTGGGGTTAGGTTCAGATTTTAGGTTTAGATTTGGGGTTAGGTTTAGACTTGGGGTTAGGTTTAGATTTTAGGTTTAGATTTGGGGTTAGGTTTAGATTTTAGGTTTAGATTTGGGGTTAGGTTTAGATTTAAGGTTTAGATTTGGGGTTAGGTTTAGATTTGGGGTTAGGTTTAGATTTTAGGTTTAGATTTGGGGTTAGGTTTAGATTTGGGGTTAGGTTTAGATTTTAGGTTTAGATTTGGGGTTAGGTTTAGATTTGGGGTTAGGTTTAGATTTTAGGTTTAGATTTGGGTTTAGGTTTAGATTTTAGGTTTAGATTTGGGGTTAGGTTTAGATTTTAGGTTTAGATTTGGGGTTAGGTTTAGATTTTAGGTTTATATTTGGGGTAAGGTTTAGATTTGGGGTTAGGTTTAGATTTTAGGTTTAGATTTGGGGTTAGGTTTAGATTTTAGGTTTAGATTTGGGGTTAGGTTTAGATTTTAGGTTTAGATATGGGGTTAGGTTAAATTTGGGGTTAGGTTTAGATTTTAGGTTTAGATTTGGGGTTAGGTTTAGATTTGGGGTTAGGTTTAGATTTTAGGTTTAGATTTGGGGTTAGGTTTAGATTTTAGGTTTAGATTTGGGGTTAGGTTTAGATTTGGGGTTAGGTTTAGATTTTAGGTTTAGATTTGCGGTTAGGTTTAGATTTGGGGTTAGGTTTAGATTTTAGGTTTAGATTTGGGGTTAGGTTTAGATTTTAGGTTTAGATTTGGGGTTAGGTTTAGATTTTAGGTTTAGATTTGGGGTTAGGTTTAGATTTGGGGTTAGGTTTATATTTTAGGTTTAGATTTGGGGTTAGGTTTAGATTTTAGGTTTAGATTTGGGGTTAGGTTTAGATTTGGGGTTAGGTTTAGATTTTAGGTTTAGATTTGGGGTTAGGTTTAGATTTAAGGTTTAGATTTGCGGTTAGGTTTAGATTTGGGGTTAGGTTTAGATTTTAGGTTTAGATTTGGGGTTAGGTTTAGATTTTAGGTTTAGATTTGCGGTTAGGTTTAGATTTGGGGTTAGGTTTAGATTTTAGGTTTATATTTGGGGTTAGGTTTAGATTTTAGGTTTAGATTTGGGGTTAGGTTTAGATTTGGGGTTAGGTTTAGATTTTAGGTTTAGATTTGGGGTTAGGTTTAGATTTTAGGTTTAGATTTGGGGTTAGGTTTAGATTTGGGGTTAGGTTTAGATTTTAGGTTTAGATTTGGGGTTAGGTTTAGATTTTAGGTTTAGATTTGGGGTTAGGTTTAGATTTTAGGTTTAGATTTGGGGTTAGGTTTAGATTTTAGGTTTAGATTTGGGGTTAGGTTTAGATTTTAGGTTTAAATTTGGGGTTAGGTTTAGATTTTAGGTTTAGATTTGGGGTTAGGTTTAGATTTGGGGTTAGGTTTAGATTTTAGGTTTAGATCTGGGGTTAGGTTTAGATTTGGGGTTAGGTTTAGATTTTAGGTTTAGATTTGGGGTTAGGTTTAGATTTGGGGTTAGGTTTAGATTTTAGGTTTAGATTTGGGGTTAGGTTTAGATTTGGGGTTAGGTTTAGATTTTAGGTTTAGATTTGGGGTTAGGTTTAGATTTTAGGTTTAGATTTGGGGTTAGGTTTAGATTTTAGGTTTAGATATGGGGTTAGGTTTAGATTTGGGGTTAGGTTTAGATTTTAGGTTTAGATTTGGGGTTAGGTTTAGATTTTAGGTTTAGATATGAGGTTAGGTTTAGATTTGGGGTTAGGTTTAGATTTTAGCTTTAGATTTGGGGTTAGGTTTAGATTTGGGGTTAGGTTTAGATTTTAGGTTTAGATTTGGGGTTAGGTTTAGATTTGGGGTTAGGTTTAGATTTTAGGTTTAGATTTGGGGTTAGGTTTAGATTTTAGGTTTAGATTTGGGGTTAGGTTTAGATTTGGGGTTAGGTTTAGATTTTAGGTTTAGATTTGGGGTTAGGTTTAGATTTTAGGTTTAGATTTGGGGTTAGGTTTAGATTTTAGGTTTAGATTTGGGGTTAGGTTTAGACTTGGGGTTAGGTTTAGATTTTAGGTTTAGATTTGGGGTTAGGTTTAGATTTTAGGTTTAGATTTGGGGTTAGCTTTAGATTTTAGGTTTAGATTTGGGGTTAGGTTTAGATTTGGGGTTAGGTTTAGATTTTAGGGTTAGATTTGGGGTTAGGTTTAGATTTTAGGTTTACATTTGGGGTTAGGTTTAGATTTTAGGTTTAGATATGGGGTTAGGTTTAGATTTGGGGTTAGGTTTAGATTTTAGGTTTAGATTTGGGGTTAGGTTTAGATTTGGGGTTAGGTTTAGATTTTAGGTTTAGATTTGGGGTTAGGTTTAGATTTTAGGTTTAGTTTTGGGGTTAGGTTTAGATTTGGGGTTAGGTTTAGATTTTAGGTTTGGATTTGGGGTTAGGTTCAGATTTTAGGTTTAGATTTGGGGTTAGGTTTAGACTTGGGGTTAGGTTTAGATTTTAGGTTTAGATTTGGGGTTAGGTTTAGATTTTAGGTTTAGATTTGGGGTTAGGTTTAGATTTTAGGTTTAGATTTGGGGTTAGGTTTAGATTTAAGGTTTAGATTTGGGGTTAGGTTTAGATTTGGGGTTAGGTTTAGATTTTGGGTTTAGATTTGGGGTTAGGTTTAGATTTGGGGTTAGGTTTAGATTTTAGGTTTAGATTTGGGGTTAGGTTTAGATTTGGGGTTAGGTTTAGATTTTAGGTTTAGATTTGGGTTTAGGTTTAGATTTTAGGTTTAGATTTGGGGTTAGGTTTAGATTTTAGGTTTAGATTTGGGGTTAGGTTTAGATTTTAGGTTTATATTTGGGGTAAGGTTTAGATTTGGGGTTAGGTTTAGATTTTAGGTTTAGATTTGGGGTTAGGTTTAGATTTTAGGTTTAGATTTGGGGTTAGGTTTAGATTTTAGGTTTAGATATGGGGTTAGGTTTAGATTTGGGGTTAGGTTTAGATTTAAGGTTTAGATTTGGGGTTAGGTTTAGATTTGGGGTTAGGTTTAGATTTTAGGTTTAGATTTGGGGTTAGGTTTAGATTTTAGGTTTATATTTGGGGTTAGGTTTAGATTTTAGGTTTAGATTTGGGGTTAGGTTTAGATTTGGGGTTAGGTTTAGATTTTAGGTTTAGATTTGGGGTTAGGTTTAGATTTGAGTTTAGGTTTAGATTTTAGGTTTAGATTTGGGGTTAGGTTTAGATTTTAGGTTTAGATTTGGGGTTACGTTTAGATTTGGGGTTAGGTTTAGATTTTAGGTTTACATTTGGGGTTAGGTTTAGATTTTAGGTTTAGATTTGGGGTTAGGTTTAGATTTGGGGTTAGGTTTAGATTTTAGGTTTACATTTGGGGTTAGGTTCAGATTTTAGGTTTAGATTTGGGGTTAGGTTTAGATTTGGGGTTAGGTTTAGATTTTAGGTTTAGATTTGGGGTTAGGTTTAGATTTTAGGTTTAGATTTGGGGTTAGGTTTAGATTTGGGGTTAGGTTTAAATTTTAGGTTTAGATTTGGGGTTAGGTTTAGATTTTAAGTTTATATTTGGGGTAAGGTTTAGATTTGGGGTTAGGTTTAGATTTTAGGTTTAGATTTGGGGTTAGGTTTAGATTTGGGGTTAGGTTTAGATTTTAGGTTTAGATTTGGGGTTAGGTTTAGATTTTAGGTTTAGATTTGGGGTTAGGTTTAGACTTGGGGTTAGGTTTAGATTTTAGGTTTAGATTTGGGGTTAGGTTTAGATTTTAGGTTTAGATTTGGGGTTAGGTTTAGATTTGGGGTTAGGTTTAGATTTTAGGTTTAGATTTGGGGTTAGGTTTAGATTTGGGGTTAGGTTTAGATTTTAGGTTTAGATTTGGGGTTAGGTTTAGATTTGGGGTTAGGTTTAGATTTTAGGTTTAGATTTGGGGTTAGGTTTAGATTTTAGGTTTAGATTTGGGGTTAGGTTTAGATTTGGGGTTAGGTTTAGATTTTAGGTTTAGATTTGGGGTTAGGTTTAGATTTTAGGTTTAGATTTGGGGTTAGGTTTAGATTTTAGGTTTATATTTGGGGTAAGGTTTAGATTTGGGGTTAGGTTTAGATTTGGGGTTAGGTTTAGATTTGGGGTTAGGTTTAGATTTGGGGTTAGGTTTAGATTTTAGGTTTAGATTTGGGGTTAGGTTTAGATTTTAGGTTTAGATATGGGGTTAGGTTTAGATTTGGGGTTAGGTTTAGATTTTAGGTTTAGATTTGGGGTTAGGTTTAGATTTGTGGTTAGGTTTAGATTTTAGGTTTAGATTTGGGGTTAGGTTTAGATTTTAGGTTTAGATTTTAGGTTTAGATTTGGGGTTAGGTTTAGATTTTAGGTTTAGATTTGGGGTTAGGTTTAGATTTTAGGTTTAGATTTGGGGTTAGGTTTAGATTTGGGGTTAGGTTTAGATTTTAGGTTTAGATTTGGGGTTAGGTTTAGATTTTAGGTTTAGATTTGGGGTTAGGTTTAGATTTGGGGTTAGGTTTAGATTTTAGGTTTAGATTTGGGGTTAGGTTTAGATTTAAGGTTTAGATTTGGGGTTAGGTTTAGATTTGGGGTTAGGTTTAGATTTTAGGTTTAGATTTGGGGTTAGGTTTAGATTTTAGGTTTAGATTTGGGGTTAGGTTTAGATTTGGGGTTAGGTTTAGATTTTAGGTTTAGATTTGGGGTTAGGTTTAGATTTTAGGTTTAGATTCGGGGTTAGGTTTAGATTTTAGGTTTAGATTCGGGGTTAGGTTTAGATTTTAGGTTTAGATTTGGGGTTAGGTTTAGATTTGGGGTTAGGTTTAGATTTTAGGTTTAGATTTGGGGTTAGGTTTAGATTTGGGGTTAGGTTTAGATTTTAGGTTTAGATTTGGGGCAAGGTTTAGATTTGGGGTTAGGTTTAGATTTTAGATTTAGATTTGGTGTTAGGTTTAGATTTGGGGTTAGGTTTAGATTTTAGGTTTAGATTTGGGGCAAGGTTTAGCTTTGGGGTTAGGTTTAGATTTTAGATTTAGATTTGGGGTTAGGTTTAGATTTGGGGTTAGGTTTAGATTTTAGGTTTAGATTTGGGGTTAGGTTTAGATTTGGGGTTAGGTTTAGATTTTAGGTTTAGATTTGGGGTTAGGTTTAGATTTTAGGTTTAGATTTGTGGTTAGGTTTAGATTTTAGGTTTAGATATGGGGTTAGGTTTAGATTTGGGGTTAGGTTTAGATTTTAGGTTTAGATTTGGGGTTAGGTTTAGATTTTAGGTTTAGATTTGGGGTTAGGTTTAGATTTGGGGTTAGGTTTAGATTTTAGCTTTAGATTTGGGGTTAGGTTTAGATTTGGGGTTAGGTTTAGATTTTAGGTTTAGATTTGGGGTTAGGTTTAGATTTGGGGTTAGGTTTAGATTTTAGGTTTAGATTTGGGGTTAGGTTTATATTTGGGGTTAGGTTTAGATTTTAGGTTTAGATTTGGGGTTAGGTTTAGATTTGGGGTTAGGTTTAGATTTTAGGTTTAGATTTGGGGTTAGGTTTAGATTTTAGGTTTAGATTTGGGGTTAGGTTTAGATTTTAGGTTTAGATTTGGGGTTAGGTTTAGATTTTAGGTTTAGATTTGGGGTTAGGTTTAGATTTTAGGTTTACATTTGGGGTTAGGTTTAGATTTTAGGTTTAGATATGGGGTTAGGTTTAGATTTGGGGTTAGGTTTAGATTTTAGGTTTAGATTTGGGGTTAGGTTTAGATTTGGGGTTAGGTTTAGATTTTAGGTTTAGATTTGGGGTTAGGTTTAGATTTTAGGTTTAGTTTTGGGGTTAGGTTTAGATTTGGTGTTAGGTTTAGATTTTAGGTTTGGATTTGGGGTTAGGTTCAGATTTTAGGTTTAGATTTGGGGTTAGGTTTAGATTTTAGGTTTAGTTTTGGGGTTAGGTTTAGATTTGGTGTTAGGTTTAGATTTTAGGTTTGGATTTGGGGTTAGGTTCAGATTTTAGGTTTAGATTTGGGGTTAGGTTTAGACTTGGGGTTAGGTTTAGATTTTAGGTTTAGATTTGGGGTTAGGTTTAGATTTTAGGTTTAGATTTGGGGTTAGGTTTAGATTTAAGGTTTAGATTTAGGGTTAGGTTTAGATTTGGGGTTAGGTTTAGATTTGGGGTTAGGTTTAGATTTTAGGTTTAGATTTGGGGTTAGGTTTAGATTTGGGGTTAGGTTTAGATTTTAGGTTTAGATTTGGGGTTAGGTTTAGATTTGGGGTTAGGTTTAGATTTTAGGTTTAGATTTGGGGTTAGGTTTAGATTTTAGGTTTAGATTTGGGGTTAGGTTTAGACTTGGGGTTAGGTTTAGATTTTAGGTTTAGATTTGGGGTTAGGTTTAGATTTTAGGTTTAGATTTCGGGTTAGGTTTAGATTTGGGGTTAGGTTTAGATTTTAGGTTTAGATTTGGGGTTAGGTTTAGATTTGGGGTTAGGTTTAGATTTTAGGTTTAGATTTGGGGTTAGGTTTAGATTTGGGGTTAGGTTTAGATTTTAGGTTTAGATTTGGGGTTAGGTTTAGATTTTAGGTTTAGATTTGGGGTTAGGTTTAGATTTGGGGTTAGGTTTAGATTTTAGGTTTAGATTTGGGGTTAGGTTTAGATTTTAGGTTTAGATTTGGGGTTAGGTTTAGATTTTAGGTTTATATTTGGGGTAAGGTTTAGATTTGGGGTTAGGTTTAGATTTTAGGTTTAGATTTGGGGTTAGGTTTAGATTTGGGGTTAGGTTTAGATTTTAGGTTTAGATTTGGGGTTAGGTTTAGATTTTAGGTTTAGATATGGGGTTAGGTTTAGATTTGGGGTTAGGTTTAGATTTTAGGTTTAGATTTGGGGTTAGGTTTAGATTTGTGGTTAGGTTTAGATTTTAGGTTTAGATTTGGGGTTAGGTTTAGATTTTAGGTTTAGATTTTAGGTTTAGATTTGGGGTTAGGTTTAGATTTTAGGTTTAGATTTGGGGTTAGGTTTAGATTTTAGGTTTAGATATGGGGTTAGGTTTAGATTTGGGGTTAGGTTTAGATTTTAGGTTTAGATTTGGGGTTAGGTTTAGATTTTAGGTTTAGATTTGGGGTTAGGTTTAGATTTGGGGTTAGGTTTAGATTTTAGGTTTAGATTTGGGGTTAGGTTTAGATTTAAGGTTTAGATTTGGGGTTAGGTTTAGATTTGGGGTTAGGTTTAGATTTTAGGTTTAGATTTGGGGTTAGGTTTAGATTTTAGGTTTAGATTTGGGGTTAGGTTTATATTTGGGGTTAGGTTTAGATTTTAGGTTTAGATTTGGGGTTAGGTTTAGATTTTAGGTTTAGATTCGGGGTTAGGTTTAGATTTTAGGTTTAGATTCGGGGTTAGGTTTAGATTTTAGGTTTAGATTTGGGGTTAGGTTTAGATTTGGGGTTAGGTTTAGATTTTAGGTTTAGATTTGGGGTTAGGTTTAGATTTGGGGTTAGGTTTAGATTTTAGGTTTAGATTTGGGGCAAGGTTTAGATTTGGGGTTAGGTTTAGATTTTAGATTTAGATTTGGGGTTAGGTTTAGATTTGGGGTTAGGTTTAGATTTTAGGTTTAGATTTGGGGCAAGGTTTAGATTTGGGGTTAGGTTTAGATTTTAGATTTAGATTTGGGGTTAGGTTTAGATTTGGGGTTAGGTTTAGATTTTAGGTTTAGATTTGGGGTTAGGTTTAGATTTGGGGTTAGGTTTAGATTTTAGGTTTAGATTTGGGGTTAGGTTTAGATTTTAGGTTTAGATTTGTGGTTAGGTTTAGATTTTAGGTTTAGATATGGGGTTAGGTTTAGATTTGGGGTTAGGTTTAGATTTTAGGTTTAGATTTGGGGTTAGGTTTAGATTTTAGGTTTAGATTTGGGGTTAGGTTTAGATTTGGGGTTAGGTTTAGATTTTAGCTTTAGATTTGGGGTTAGGTTTAGATTTGGGGTTAGGTTTAGATTTTAGGTTTAGATTTGGGGTTAGGTTTAGATTTGGGGTTAGGTTTAGATTTTAGGTTTAGATTTGGGGTTAGGTTTATATTTGGGGTTAGGTTTAGATTTTAGGTTTAGATTTGGGGTTAGGTTTAGATTTGGGGTTAGGTTTAGATTTTAGGTTTAGATTTGGGGTTAGGTTTAGATTTTAGGTTTAGATTTGGGGTTAGGTTTAGATTTTAGGTTTAGATTTGGGGTTAGGTTTAGATTTTAGGTTTAGATTTGGGGTTAGGTTTAGATTTTAGGTTTACATTTGGGGTTAGGTTTAGATTTTAGGTTTAGATATGGGGTTAGGTTTAGATTTGGGGTTAGGTTTAGATTTTAGGTTTAGATTTGGGGTTAGGTTTAGATTTGGGGTTAGGTTTAGATTTTAGGTTTAGATTTGGGGTTAGGTTTAGATTTTAGGTTTAGATATGGGGTTAGGTTTAGATTTGGGGTTAGGTTTAGATTTTAGGTTTAGATTTGGGGTTAGGTTTAGATTTGGGGTTAGGTTTAGATTTTAGGTTTAGATTTGGGGTTAGGTTTAGATTTTAGGTTTAGTTTTGGGGTTAGGTTTAGATTTGGTGTTAGGTTTAGATTTTAGGTTTGGATTTGGGGTTAGGTTCAGATTTTAGGTTTAGATTTGGGGTTAGGTTTAGATTTTAGGTTTAGTTTTGGGGTTAGGTTTAGATTTGGTGTTAGGTTTAGATTTTAGGTTTGGATTTGGGGTTAGGTTCAGATTTTAGGTTTAGATTTGGGGTTAGGTTTAGACTTGGGGTTAGGTTTAGATTTTAGGTTTAGATTTGGGGTTAGGTTTAGATTTTAGGTTTAGATTTGGGGTTAGGTTTAGATTTAAGGTTTAGATTTAGGGTTAGGTTTAGATTTGGGGTTAGGTTTAGATTTGGGGTTAGGTTTAGATTTTAGGTTTAGATTTGGGGTTAGGTTTAGATTTGGGGTTAGGTTTAGATTTTAGGTTTAGATTTGGGGTTAGGTTTAGATTTGGGGTTAGGTTTAGATTTTAGGTTTAGATTTGGGGTTAGGTTTAGATTTTAGGTTTAGATTTGGGGTTAGGTTTAGATTTTAGGTTTATATTTGGGGTAAGGTTTAGATTTGGGGTTAGGTTTAGATTTTAGGTTTAGATTTGGGGTTAGGTTTAGATTTTAGGTTTAGATTTGGGGTTAGGTTTAGATTTTAGGTTTAGATATGGGGTTAGGTTTAGATTTGGGGTTAGGTTTAGATTTTAGGTTTAGATTTGGGGTTAGGTTTAGATTTGGGGTTAGGTTTAGATTTTAGGTTTAGATTTGGCGTTAGGTTTAGATTTTAGGTTTAGATTTGGGGTTAGGTTTAGATTTGGGGTTAGGTTTAGATTTTAGGTTTAGATTTGGGGTTAGGTTTAGATTTTAGGTTTAGATTTTAGGTTTAGATTTGGGGTTAGGTTTAGATTTTAGGTTTAGATTTTAGGTTTAGATTTGGGGTTAGGTTTAGATTTGGGGTTAGGTTTAGAATTTAGGTTTAGATTTGGGGTTAGGTTTAGATTTTAGGTTTAGATTTGTGGTTAGGTTTAGATTTGGGGTTAGGTTTAGATTTTAGGTTTAGATTTGGGGTTAGGTTTAGATTTAAGGTTTAGATTTGCGGTTAGGTTTAGATTTGGGGTTAGGTTTAGATTTGGGGTTAGGCTTAGATTTTAGGTTTAGATTTGGGGTTAGGTTTAGATTTTAGGTTTAGATTTGGGGTTAGGTTTAGATTTTAGGTTTAGATATGGGGTTAGGTTTAGATTTGGGGTTAGGTTTAGATTTTAGGTTTAGATTTGGGGTTAGGTTTAGATTTGGGGTTAGGTTTAGATTTTAGGTTTAGATTTGGGGTTAGGTTTAGATTTGGGGTTAGGTTTAGATTTTAGGTTTAGATTTGGGGTTAGGTTTAGATTTTAGGTTTAGATTTTAGGTTTAGATTTGGGGTTAGGTTTAGATTTTAGGTTTAGATTTGGGGTTAGGTTTAGATTTTAGGTTTAGATTTGGGGTTAGGTTTAGATTTGGGGTTAGGTTTAGATTTGGGGTTAGGTTTAGATTTTAGGTTTAGATTTGGGGTTAGGTTTAGATTTGGGGTTAGGTTTAGATTTTAGGTTTAGATTTGGGGTTAGGTTTAGATTTGGGGTTAGGTTTAGATTTTAGGTTTAGATTTGGGGTTAGGTTTAGATTTTAGGTTTAGATTTGGGGTTAGGTTTAGATTTTAGGTTTATATTTGGGGTAAGGTTTAGATTTGGGGTTAGGTTTAGATTTTAGGTTTAGATTTGGGGTTAGGTTTAGATTTTAGGTTTAGATTTGGGGTTAGGTTTAGATTTTAGGTTTAGATATGGGGTTAGGTTTAGATTTGGGGTTAGGTTTAGATTTTAGGTTTAGATTTGGGGTTAGGTTTAGATTTGGGGTTAGGTTTAGATTTTAGGTTTAGATTTGGCGTTAGGTTTAGATTTTAGGTTTAGATTTGGGGTTAGGTTTAGATTTGGGGTTAGGTTTAGATTTTAGGTTTAGATTTGGGGTTAGGTTTAGATTTTAGGTTTAGATTTTAGGTTTAGATTTGGGGTTAGGTTTAGATTTTAGGTTTAGATTTTAGGTTTAGATTTGGGGTTAGGTTTAGATTTGGGGTTAGGTTTAGAATTTAGGTTTAGATTTGGGGTTAGGTTTAGATTTTAGGTTTAGATTTGTGGTTAGGTTTAGATTTGGGGTTAGGTTTAGATTTTAGGTTTAGATTTGGGGTTAGGTTTAGATTTAAGGTTTAGATTTGCGGTTAGGTTTAGATTTGGGGTTAGGTTTAGATTTTAGGTTTAGATTTGGGGTTAGGTTTAGATTTTAGGTTTAGATTTGGGGTTAGGTTTAGATTTGGGGTTAGGTTTATATTTTAGGTTTAGATTTGGGGTTAGGTTTAGATTTTAGGTTTAGATTTGGGGTTAGGTTTAGATTTGGGGTTAGGTTTAGATTTTAGGTTTAGATTTGGGGTTAGGTTTAGATTTTAGGTTTATATTTGGGGTTAGGTTTAGATTTTAGGTTTAGATTTGGGGTTAGGTTTAGATTTGGGGTTAGGTTTAGATTTTAGGTTTAGATTTGGGGTTAGGTTTAGATTTTAGGTTTAGATTTGGGGTTAGGTTTAGATTTGGGGTTAGGTTTAGATTTTAGGTTTAGTTTTGGGGTTAGGTTTAGATTTTAGGTTTAGATTTGGGGTTAGGTTTAGATTTTAGGTTTAGATTTGGGGTTAGGTTTAGATTTGGGGTTAGGTTTAGATTTTAGGTTTAGATTTGGGGTTAGGTTTAGATTTTAGGTTTAAATTTGGGGTTAGGTTTAGATTTTAGGTTTAGATTTGGGGTTAGGTTTAGATTTGGGGTTAGGTTTAGATTTTAGGTTTAGATTTGGGGCAAGGTTTAGATTTGGGGTTAGGTTTAGATTTTAGGTTTAGATTTGGGGTTAGGTTTAGATTTGGGGTTAGGTTTAGATTTTAGGTTTAGATTTGGGGTTAGGTTTAGATTTGGGGTTAGGCTTAGATTTTAGGTTTAGATTTGGGGTTAGGTTTAGATTTTAGGTTTAGATTTGGGGTTAGGTTTAGATTTTAGGTTTAGATATGGGGTTAGGTTTAGATTTGGGGTTAGGTTTAGATTTTAGGTTTAGATTTGGGGTTAGGTTTAGATTTGGGGTTAGGTTTAGATTTTAGGTTTAGATTTGGGGTTAGGTTTAGATTTTAGGTTTAGATTTGGGGTTAGGTTTAGATTTTAGGTTTAGATTTGGGGTAGGTTTAGATTTTAGGTTTAGATTTGGGGTTAGGTTTAGATTTTAGGTTTACATTTGGGGTTAGGTTTAGATTTTAGGTTTAGATATGGGGTTAGGTTTAGATTTGGGGTTAGGTTTAGATTTTAGGTTTAGATTTGGGGTTAGGTTTAGATTGGGGTTAGGTTTAGATTTTAGGTTTAGATTTGGGGTTAGGTTTAGATTTTAGGTTTAGATATGGGGTTAGGTTTAGATTTGGGGTTAGGTTTAGATTTTAGGTTTAGATTTGGGGTTAGGTTTAGATTTGGGGTTAGGTTTAGATTTTAGGTTTAGATTTGGGGTTAGGTTTAGATTTTAGGTTTAGTTTTGGGGTTAGGTTTAGATTTGGTGTTAGGTTTAGATTTTAGGTTTGGATTTGGGGTTAGGTTCAGATTTTAGGTTTAGATTTGGGGTTAGGTTTAGATTTTAGGTTTAGTTTTGGGGTTAGGTTTAGATTTGGTGTTAGGTTTAGATTTTAGGTTTGGATTTGGGGTTAGGTTCAGATTTTAGGTTTAGATTTGGGGTTAGGTTTAGACTTGGGGTTAGGTTTAGATTTTAGGTTTAGATTTGGGGTTAGGTTTAGATTTTAGGTTTAGATTTGGGGTTAGGTTTAGATTTAAGGTTTAGATTTAGGGTTAGGTTTAGATTTGGGGTTAGGTTTAGATTTGGGGTTAGGTTTAGATTTTAGGTTTAGATTTGGGGTTAGGTTTAGATTTGGGGTTAGGTTTAGATTTTAGGTTTAGATTTGGGGTTAGGTTTAGATTTGGGGTTAGGTTTAGATTTTAGGTTTAGATTTGGGGTTAGGTTTAGATTTTAGGTTTAGATTTGGGGTTAGGTTTAGATTTTAGGTTTATATTTGGGGTAAGGTTTAGATTTGGGGTTAGGTTTAGATTTTAGGTTTAGATTTGGGGTTAGGTTTAGATTTTAGGTTTAGATTTGGGGTTAGGTTTAGATTTTAGGTTTAGATATGGGGTTAGGTTTAGATTTGGGGTTAGGTTTAGATTTTAGGTTTAGATTTGGGGTTAGGTTTAGATTTGGGGTTAGGTTTAGATTTTAGGTTTAGATTTGGGCGTTAGGTTTAGATTTTAGGTTTAGATTTGGGGTTAGGTTTAGATTTGGGGTTAGGTTTAGATTTTAGGTTTAGATTTGGGGTTAGGTTTAGATTTTAGGTTTAGATTTTAGGTTTAGATTTGGGGTTAGGTTTAGATTTTAGGTTTAGATTTTAGGTTTAGATTTGGGGTTAGGTTTAGAATTTAGGTTTAGATTTGGGGTTAGGTTTAGATTTTAGGTTTAGATTTGTGGTTAGGTTTAGATTTGGGGTTAGGTTTAGATTTTAGGTTTAGATTTGGGGTTAGGTTTAGATTTAAGGTTTAGATTTGCGGTTAGGTTTAGATTTGGGGTTAGGTTTAGATTTGGGGTTAGGCTTAGATTTAGGTTTAGATTTGGGGTTAGGTTTAGATTTTAGGTTTAGATTTGGGGTTAGGTTTAGATTTTAGGTTTAGATATGGGGTTAGGTTTAGATTTGGGGTTAGGTTTAGATTTTAGGTTTAGATTTGGGGTTAGGTTTAGATTTGGGGTTAGGTTTAGATTTTAGGTTTAGATTTGGGGTTAGGTTTAGATTTGGGGTTAGGTTTAGATTTTAGGTTTAGATTTGGGGTTAGGTTTAGATTTTAGGTTTAGATTTTAGGTTTAGATTTGGGGTTAGGTTTAGATTTTAGGTTTAGATTTGGGGTTAGGTTTAGATTTTAGGTTTAGATTTGGGGTTAGGTTTAGATTTGGGGTTAGGTTTAGATTTGGGTTAGGTTTAGATTTTAGGTTTAGATTTGGGGTTAGGTTTAGATTTGGGGTTAGGTTTAGATTTTAGGTTTAGATTTGGGGTTAGGTTTAGATTTGGGGTTAGGTTTAGATTTTAGGTTTAGATTTGGGGTTAGGTTTAGATTTTAGGTTTAGATTTGGGGTTAGGTTTAGATTTTAGGTTTATATTTGGGGTAAGGTTTAGATTTGGGGTTAGGTTTAGATTTTAGGTTTAGATTTGGGGTTAGGTTTAGATTTTAGGTTTAGATTTGGGGTTAGGTTTAGATTTTAGGTTTAGATATGGGGTTAGGTTTAGATTTGGGGTTAGGTTTAGATTTTAGGTTTAGATTTGGGGTTAGGTTTAGATTTGGGGTTAGGTTTAGATTTTAGGTTTAGATTTGGCGTTAGGTTTAGATTTTAGGTTTAGATTTGGGGTTAGGTTTAGATTTGGGGTTAGGTTTAGATTTTAGGTTTAGATTTGGGGTTAGGTTTAGATTTTAGGTTTAGATTTTAGGTTTAGATTTGGGGTTAGGTTTAGATTTTAGGTTTAGATTTTAGGTTTAGATTTGGGGTTAGGTTTAGATTTGGGGTTAGGTTTAGAATTTAGGTTTAGATTTGGGGTTAGGTTTAGATTTTAGTTTAGATTTGTGGTTAGGTTTAGATTTGGGGTTAGGTTTAGATTTTAGGTTTAGATTTGGGGTTAGGTTTAGATTTAAGGTTTAGATTTGCGGTTAGGTTTAGATTTGGGGTTAGGTTTAGATTTTAGGTTTAGATTTGGGGTTAGGTTTAGATTTTAGGTTTAGATTTGGGGTTAGGTTTAGATTTGGGGTTAGGTTTATATTTTAGGTTTAGATTTGGGGTTAGGTTTAGATTTTAGGTTTAGATTTGGGGTTAGGTTTAGATTTGGGGTTAGGTTTAGATTTTAGGTTTAGATTTGGGGTTAGGTTTAGATTTTAGGTTTATATTTGGGGTTAGGTTTAGATTTTAGGTTTAGATTTGGGGTTAGGTTTAGATTTGGGGTTAGGTTTAGATTTTAGGTTTAGATTTGGGGTTAGGTTTAGATTTTAGGTTTAGATTTGGGGTTAGGTTTAGATTTGGGGTTAGGTTTAGATTTTAGGTTTAGTTTTGGGGTTAGGTTTAGATTTTAGGTTTAGATTTGGGGTTAGGTTTAGATTTTAGGTTTAGATTTGGGGTTAGGTTTAGATTTGGGGTTAGGTTTAGATTTTAGGTTTAGATTTGGGGTTAGGTTTAGATTTTAGGTTTAAATTTGGGGTTAGGTTTAGATTTTAGGTTTAGATTTGGGGTTAGGTTTAGATTTGGGGTTAGGTTTAGATTTTAGGTTTAGATTTGGGGCAAGGTTTAGATTTGGGGTTAGGTTTAGATTTTAGGTTTAGATTTGGGGTTAGGTTTAGATTTGGGGTTAGGTTTAGATTTTAGGTTTAGATTTGGGGTTAGGTTTAGATTTGGGGTTAGGCTTAGATTTTAGGTTTAGATTTGGGGTTAGGTTTAGATTTTAGGTTTAGATTTGGGGTTAGGTTTAGATTTTAGGTTTAGATATGGGGTTAGGTTTAGATTTGGGGTTAGGTTTAGATTTTAGGTTTAGATTTGGGGTTAGGTTTAGATTTTAGGTTTAGATATGGGGTTAGGTTTAGATTTGGGGTTAGGTTTAGATTTTAGGTTTAGATTTGGGGTTAGGTTTAGATTTGGGGTTAGGTTTAGATTTTAGGTTTAGATTTGGGGTTAGGTTTAGATTTGGGGTTAGGTTTAGATTTTAGGTTTAGATTTGGGGTTAGGTTTAGATTTTAGGTTTAGATTTGGGGTTAGGTTTAGATTTGGGGTTAGGTTTAGATTTTAGGTTTAGATTTGGGGTTAGGTTTAGATTTTAGGTTTAGATTTGGGGTTAGGTTTAGATTTGGGGTTAGGTTTAGATTTTAGGTTTAGATTTGGGGTTAGGTTTAGATTTTAGGTTTAGTTTTGGGGTTAGGTTTAGATTTGGTGTTAGGTTTAGATTTTAGGTTTGGATTTGGGGTTAGGTTCAGATTTTAGGTTTAGATTTGGGGTTAGGTTTAGACTTGGGGTTAGGTTTAGATTTTAGGTTTAGATTTGGGGTTAGGTTTAGATTTTAGGTTTAGATTTGGGGTTAGGTTTAGATTTAAGGTTTAGATTTGGGGTTAGGTTTAGATTTGGGGTTAGGTTTAGATTTGGGGTTAGGTTTATATTTTGGGTTTAGATTTGGGGTTAGGTTTAGATTTGGGGTTAGGTTTAGATTTTAGGTTTAGATTTGGGGTTAGGTTTAGATTTTAGGTTTAGATTTGGGGTTAGGTTTAGATTTGGGGTTAGGTTTAGATTTTAGGTTTAGATTTGGGGTTAGGTTTAGATTTTAGGTTTAGTTTTGGGGTTAGGTTTAGATTTGGTGTTAGGTTTAGATTTTAGGTTTGGATTTGGGGTTAGGTTCAGATTTTAGGTTTAGATTTGGGGTTAGGTTTAGACTTGGGGTTAGGTTTAGATTTTAGGTTTAGATTTGGGGTTAGGTTTAGATTTTAGGTTTAGATTTGGGGTTAGGTTTAGATTTAAGGTTTAGATTTGGGGTTAGGTTTAGATTTGGGGTTAGGTTTAGATTTGGGGTTAGGTTTATATTTTGGGTTTAGATTTGGGGTTAGGTTTAGATTTGGGGTTAGGTTTAGATTTTAGGTTTAGATTTGGGGTTAGGTTTAGATTTGGGGTTAGGTTTAGATTTTAGGTTTAGATTTGGGTTTAGGTTTAGATTTTAGGTTTAGATTTGGGGTTAGGTTTAGATTTTAGGTTTAGATTTGGGGTTAGGTTTAGATTTTAGGTTTATATTTGGGGTAAGGTTTAGATTTGGGGTTAGGTTTAGATTTCAGGTTTAGATTTGGGGTTAGGTTTAGATTTTAGGTTTAGATTTGGGGTTAGGTTTAGATTTGGGGTTAGGTTTAGATTTTAGGTTTAGATTTGGGGTTAGGTTTAGATTTAAGGTTTAGATTTGCGGTTAGGTTTAGATTTGGGGTTAGGTTTAGATTTTAGGTTTAGATTTGGGGTTAGGTTTAGATTTTAGGTTTATATTTGGGGTTAGGTTTAGATTTTAGGTTTAGATTTGGGGTTAGGTTTAGATTTGGGGTTAGGTTTAGATTTTAGGTTTAGATTTGGGGTTAGGTTTAGATTTGAGTTTAGGTTTAGATTTTAGGTTTAGATTTGGGGTTAGGTTTAGATTTTAGGTTTAGATTTGGGGTTACGTTTAGATTTGGGGTTAGGTTTAGATTTTAGGTTTACATTTGGGGTTAGGTTTAGATTTTAGGTTTAGATTTGGGGTTAGGTTTAGATTTGGGGTTAGGTTTAGATTTTAGGTTTACATTTGGGGTTAGGTTCAGATTTTAGGTTTAGATTTGGGGTTAGGTTTAGATTTGGGGTTAGGTTTAGATTTTAGGTTTAGATTTGGGGTTAGGTTTAGATTTTAGGTTTATATTTGGGGTTAGGTTTAGATTTTAGGTTTAGATTTGGGGTTAGGTTTAGATTTGGGGTTAGGTTTAGATTTTAGGTTTAGATTTGGGGTTAGGTTTAGATTTGAGTTTAGGTTTAGATTTTAGGTTTAGATTTGGGGTTAGGTTTAGATTTTAGGTTTAGATTTGGGGTTACGTTTAGATTTGGGGTTAGGTTTAGATTTTAGGTTTACATTTGGGGTTAGGTTTAGATTTTAGGTTTAGATTTGGGGTTAGGTTTAGATTTGGGGTTAGGTTTAGATTTTAGGTTTACATTTGGGGTTAGGTTCAGATTTTAGGTTTAGATTTGGGGTTAGGTTTAGATTTGGGGTTAGGTTTAGATTTTAGGTTTAGATTTGGGGTTAGGTTTAGATTTTAGGTTTAGATTTGGGGTTAGGTTTAGATTTGGGGTTAGGTTTAAATTTTAGGTTTAGATTTGGGGTTAGGTTTAGATTTGGGGTTAGGTTTAGATTTTAGGTTTAAATTTGGGGTTAGGTTTAGATTTGGGGTTAGGTTTAGATTTTAGGTTTAGATTTGGGGTTAGGTTTAGATTTTAGGTTTAGATTTGGGGTTAGGTTTAGATTTGGGGTTAGGTTTAGATTTTAGGTTTAGATTTGGGGTTAGGTTTAGATTTGGGGTTAGGTTTAGATTTTAGGTTTAGATTTGGGGTTAGGTTTAGATTTGGGGTTAGGTTTAGATTTTAGGTTTAGATTTGGGGTTAGGTTTAGATTTTAAGTTTATATTTGGGGTAAGGTTTAGATTTGGGGTTAGGTTTAGATTTTAGGTTTAGATTTTAGGTTTAGATTTGGGGTTAGGTTTAGATTTTAGGTTTAGATTTGGGGTTAGGTTTAGATTTTAGGTTTAGATTTGGGGTTAGGTTTAGACTTGGGGTTAGGTTTAGATTTTAGGTTTAGATTTGGGGTTAGGTTTAGATTTTAGGTTTAGATCTGGGGTTAGGTTTAGATTTGGGGTTAGGTTTAGATTTTAGGTTTAGATTTGGGGTTAGGTTTAGATTTGGGGTTAGGTTTAGATTTTAGGTTTAGATTTGGGGTTAGGTTTAGATTTGGGGTTAGGTTTAGATTTTAGGTTTAGATTTGGGGTTAGGTTTAGATTTTAGGTTTAGATTTGGGGTTAGGTTTAGATTTGGGGTTAGGTTTAGATTTTAGGTTTAGATTTGGGGTTAGGTTTAGATTTTAGGTTTAGATTTGGGGTTAGGTTTAGATTTTAGGTTTATATTTGGGGTAAGGTTTAGATTTGGGGTTAGGTTTAGATTTTAGGTTTAGATTTGGGGTTAGGTTTAGATTTGGGGTTAGGTTTAGATTTTAGGTTTAGATTTGGGGTTAGGTTTAGATTTTAGGTTTAGATATGGGGTTAGGTTTAGATTTGGGGTTAGGTTTAGATTTTAGGTTTAGATTTGGGGTTAGGTTTAGATTTGTGGTTAGGTTTAGATTTTAGGTTTAGATTTGGGGTTAGGTTTAGATTTTAGGTTTAGATTTTAGGTTTAGATTTGGGGTTAGGTTTAGATTTTAGGTTTAGATTTGGGGTTAGGTATAGATTTGGGGTTAGGTTTAGATTTTAGGTTTAGATTTGGGGTTAGGTTTAGATTTTAGGTTTAGATTTGGGGTTAGGTTTAGATTTGGGGTTAGGTTTAGATTTTAGGTTTAGATTTGGGGTTAGGTTTAGATTTAAGGTTTAGATTTGGGGTTAGGTTTAGATTTGGGGTTAGGTTTAGATTTTAGGTTTAGATTTGGGGTTAGGTTTAGATTTTAGGTTTAGATTTGGGGTTAGGTTTAGATTTGGGGTTAGGTTTAGATTTTAGGTTTAGATTTGGGGTTAGGTTTAGATTTTAGGTTTAGATTCGGGGTTAGGTTTAGATTTTAGGTTTAGATTCGGGGTTAGGTTTAGATTTTAGGTTTAGATTTGGGGTTAGGTTTAGATTTGGGGTTAGGTTTAGATTTTAGGTTTAGATTTGGGGTTAGGTTTAGATTTGGGGTTAGGTTTAGATTTTAGGTTTAGATTTGGGGCAAGGTTTAGATTTGGGGTTAGGTTTAGATTTTAGATTTAGATTTGGGGTTAGGTTTAGATTTGGGGTTAGGTTTAGATTTTAGGTTTAGATTTGGGGCAAGGTTTAGATTTGGGGTTAGGTTTAGATTTTAGATTTAGATTTGGGGTTAGGTTTAGATTTGGGGTTAGGTTTAGATTTTAGGTTTAGATTTGGGGTTAGGTTTAGATTTTAGGTTTAGATTTGGGGTTAGGTTTAGATTTTAGGTTTAGATTTGGGGTTAGGTTTAGATTTTAGGTTTAGATATGGGGTTAGGTTTAGATTTGGGGTTAGGTTTAGATTTTAGGTTTAGATTTGGGGTTAGGTTTAGATTTTAGGTTTAGATATGGGGTTAGGTTTAGATTTGGGGTTAGGTTTAGATTTTAGCTTTAGATTTGGGGTTAGGTTTAGATTTGGGGTTAGGTTTAGATTTTAGGTTTAGATTTGGGGTTAGGTTTAGATTTGGGGTTAGGTTTAGATTTTAGGTTTAGATTTGGGGTTAGGTTTATATTTGGGGTTAGGTTTAGATTTTAGGTTTAGATTTGGGGTTAGGTTTAGATTTGGGGTTAGGTTTAGATTTTAGGTTTAGATTTGGGGTTAGGTTTAGATTTTAGGTTTAGATTTGGGGTTAGGTTTAGATTTTAGGTTTTGATTTGGGGTTAGGTTTAGATTTTAGGTTTAGATTTGGGGTTAGCTTTAGATTTTAGGTTTAGATTTGGGGTTAGGTTTAGATTTGGGGTTAGGTTTAGATTTTAGGTGTAGATTTGGGGTTAGGTTTAGATTTTAGGTTTACATTTGGGGTTAGGTTTAGATTTTAGGTTTAGATATGGGGTTAGGTTTAGATTTGGGGTTAGGTTTAGATTTTAGGTTTAGATTTGGGGTTAGGTTTAGATTTGGGGTTAGGTTTAGATTTTAGGTTTAGATTTGGGGTTAGGTTTAGATTTTAGGTTTAGTTTTGGGGTTAGGTTTAGATTTGGTGTTAGGTTTAGATTTTAGGTTTGGATTTGGGGTTAGGTTCAGATTTTAGGTTTAGATTTGGGGTTAGGTTTAGACTTGGGGTTAGGTTTAGATTTTAGGTTTAGATTTGGGGTTAGGTTTAGATTTTAGGTTTAGATTTGGGGTTAGGTTTAGATTTAAGGTTTAGATTTGGGGTTAGGTTTAGATTTGGGGTTAGGTTTAGATTTGGGGTTAGGTTTAGATTTTAGGTTTAGATTTGGGGTTAGGTTTAGATTTGGGGTTAGGTTTAGATTTTAGGTTTAGATTTGGGGTTAGGTTTAGATTTGGGGTTAGGTTTAGATTTTAGGTTTAGATTTGGGTTTAGGTTTAGATTTTAGGTTTAGATTTGGGGTTAGGTTTAGATTTTAGGTTTAGATTTGGGGTTAGGTTTAGATTTTAGGTTTATATTTGGGGTAAGGTTTAGATTTGGGGTTAGGTTTAGATTTTAGGTTTAGATTTGGGGTTAGGTTTAGATTTTAGGTTTAGATTTGGGGTTAGGTTTAGATTTTAGGTTTAGATATGGGGTTAGGTTTAGATTTGGGGTTAGGTTTAGATTTTAGGTTTAGATTTGGGGTTAGGTTTAGATTTGGGGTTAGGTTTAGATTTTAGGTTTAGATTTGGGGTTAGGTTTAGATTTTAGGTTTAGATTTGGGGTTAGGTTTAGATTTGGGGTTAGGTTTAGATTTTAGGTTTAGATTTGGGGTTAGGTTTAGATTTTAGGTTTAGATTTTAGGTTTAGATTTGGGGTTAGGTTTAGATTTTAGGTTTAGATTTGGGGTTAGGTTTAGATTTTAGGTTTAGATTTGGGGTTAGGTTTAGATTTGGGGTTAGGTTTAGAATTTAGGTTTAGATTTGGGGTTAGGTTTAGATTTTAGGTTTAGATTTGGGGTTAGGTTTAGATTTGGGGTTAGGTTTAGATTTTAGGTTTAGATTTGGGGTTAGGTTTAGATTTAAGGTTTAGATTTGCGGTTAGGTTTAGATTTGGGGTTAGGTTTAGATTTTAGGTTTAGATTTGGGGTTAGGTTTAGATTTTAGGTTTAGATTTGGGGTTAGGTTTAGATTTGGGGTTAGGTTTAGATTTTAGGTTTAGATTTGGGGTTAGGTTTAGATTTTAGGTTTAGATTTGGGGTTAGGTTTAGATTTGGGGTTAGGTTTAGATTTTAGGTTTAGATTTGGGGTTAGGTTTAGATTTAAGGTTTAGATTTGCGGTTAGGTTTAGATTTGGGGTTAGGTTTAGATTTTAGGTTTAGATTTGGGGTTAGGTTTAGATTTTAGGTTTAGATTTGCGGTTAGGTTTAGATTTGGGGTTAGGTTTAGATTTTAGGTTTATATTTGGGGTTAGGTTTAGATTTTAGGTTTAGATTTGGGGTTAGGTTTAGATTTGGGGTTAGGTTTAGATTTTAGGTTTAGATTTGGGGTTAGGTTTAGATTTTAGGTTTAGATTTGGGGTTACGTTTAGATTTGGGGTTAGGTTTAGATTTTAGGTTTAGATTTGGGGTTAGGTTTAGATTTGGGGTTAGGTTTAGATTTTAGGTTTACATTTGGGGTTAGGTTCAGATTTTAGATTTAGATTTGGGGTAAGGTTTAGACTTGGGGTTAGGTTTAGATTTTAGGTTTAGATTTGGGGTTAGGTTTAGATTTTAGGTTTAGATTTGGGGTTAGGTTTAGATTTGGGGTTAGGTTTAGATTTTAGGTTTAGATTTGGGGTTAGGTTTATATTTGGGGTTAGGTTTAGATTTTAGGTTTAGATTTGGGGTTAGGTTTAGATTTGGGGTTAGGTTTAGATTTTAGGTTTAGATTTGGGGTTAGGTTTAGATTTTAGGTTTAGATTTGGGGTTAGGTTTAGATTTTAGGTTTAGATTTGGGGTAAGGTTTAGATTTGGGGTTAGGTTTAGATTTTAGGTTTAGATTTGGGGTTAGGTTTAGATTTGGGGTTAGGTTTAGATTTTAGGTTTAGATTTGGGGTTAGGTTTAGATTTTAGGTTTAGATTTGGGGTTAGGTTTAGACTTGGGGTTAGGTTTAGATTTTAGGTTTAGATTTGGGGTTAGGTTTAGATTTGGGGTTAGGTTTAGATTTTAGGTTTAGATTTGGGGTTAGGTTTAGATTTGGGGTTAGGTTTAGATTTTAGGTTTAGATTTGGGGTTAGGTTTAGATTTTAGGTTTAGATTTGGGGTTAGGTTTAGATTTGGGGTTAGGTTTAGATTTTAGGTTTAGATTTGGGGTTAGGTTTAGATTTTAGGTTTAGATTTGGGGTTAGGTTTAGATTTGGGGTTAGGTTTAGATTTTAGGTTTAGATTTGGGGTTAGGTTTAGATTTAAGGTTTAGATTTGGGGTTAGGTTTAGATTTTAGGTTTAGATTTGGGGTTAGGTTTAGATTTTAGGTTTATATTTGGGGTAAGGTTTAGATTTGGGGTTAGGTTTAGATTTTAGGTTTAGATTTGGGGTTAGGTTTAGATTTGGGGTTAGGTTTAGATTTTAGGTTTAGATTTGGGGTTAGGTTTAGATTTTAGGTTTAGATATGGGGTTAGGTTTAGATTTGGGGTTAGGTTTAGATTTTAGGTTTAGATTTGGGGTTAGGTTTAGATTTTAGGTTTAGATATGGGGTTAGGTTTAGATTTGGGGTTAGGTTTAGATTTTAGGTTTAGATTTGGGGTTAGGTTTAGATTTGGGGTTAGGTTTAGATTTTAGGTTTAGATTTGGGGTTAGGTTTAGATTTTAGGTTTAGATTTTAGGTTTAGATTTGGGGTTAGGTTTAGATTTTAGGTTTAGATTTGGGGTTAGGTTTAGATTTTAGGTTTAGATTTGGGGTTAGGTTTAGATTTTAGGTTTAGATTTGGGGTTAGGTTTAGATTTTAGGTTTAGATTTGGGGTTAGGTTTAGATTTGGGGTTAGGTTTAGATTTTAGGTTTAGATTTGGGGTTAGGTTTAGATTTAAGGTTTAGATTTGGGGTTAGGTTTAGATTTGGGGTTAGGTTTAGATTTTAGGTTTAGATTTGGGGTTAGGTTTAGATTTGGGGTTAGGTTTAGATTTTAGGTTTAGATTTGGGGTTAGGTTTAGATTTGGGGTTAGGTTTAGATTTTAGGTTTAGATTTGGGGTTAGGTTTATATTTGGGGTTAGGTTTAGATTTTAGGTTTAGATTTGGGGTTAGGTTTAGATTTGGGGTTAGGTTTAGATTTTAGGTTTAGATTTGGGGTTAGGTTTAGATTTTAGGTTTAGATTTGGGGTTAGGTTTAGATTTTAGGTTTTGATTTGGGGTTAGGTTTAGATTTTAGGTTTAGATTTGGGGTTAGCTTTAGATTTTAGGTTTAGATTTGGGGTTAGGTTTAGATTTGGGGTTAGGTTTAGATTTTAGGTGTAGATTTGGGGTTAGGTTTAGATTTTAGGTTTACATTTGGGGTTAGGTTTAGATTTTAGGTTTAGATATGGGGTTAGGTTTAGATTTGGGGTTAGGTTTAGATTTTAGGTTTAGATTTGGGGTTAGGTTTAGATTTGGGGTTAGGTTTACATTTTAGGTTTAGATTTGGGGTTAGGTTTAGATTTTAGGTTTAGTTTTGGGGTTAGGTTTAGATTTGGTGTTAGGTTTAGATTTTAGGTTTGGATTTGGGGTTAGGTTCAGATTTTAGGTTTAGATTTGGGGTTAGGTTTAGACTTGGGGTTAGGTTTAGATTTTAGGTTTAGATTTGGGGTTAGGTTTAGATTTTAGGTTTAGATTTGGGGTTAGGTTTAGATTTAAGGTTTAGATTTGGGGTTAGGTTTAGATTTGGGGTTAGGTTTAGATTTGGGGTTAGGTTTAGATTTTAGGTTTAGATTTGGGGTTAGGTTTAGATTTGGGGTTAGGTTTAGATTTTAGGTTTAGATTTGGGGTTAGGTTTAGATTTGGGGTTAGGTTTAGATTTTAGGTTTAGATTTGGGTTTAGGTTTAGATTTTAGGTTTAGATTTGGGGTTAGGTTTAGATTTTAGGTTTAGATTTGGGGTTAGGTTTAGATTTTAGGTTTATATTTGGGGTAAGGTTTAGATTTGGGGTTAGGTTTAGATTTTAGGTTTAGATTTGGGGTTAGGTTTAGATTTTAGGTTTAGATTTGGGGTTAGGTTTAGATTTTAGGTTTAGATATGGGGTTAGGTTTAGATTTGGGGTTAGGTTTAGATTTTAGGTTTAGATTTGGGGTTAGGTTTAGATTTGGGGTTAGGTTTAGATTTTAGGTTTAGATTTGGGGTTAGGTTTAGATTTTAGGTTTAGATTTGAGGTTAGGTTTAGATTTGGGGTTAGGTTTAGATTTTAGGTTTAGATTTGGGGTTAGGTTTAGATTTTAGGTTTAGATTTTAGGTTTAGATTTGGGGTTAGGTTTAGATTTTAGGTTTAGATTTGGGGTTAGGTTTAGATTTTAGGTTTAGATTTGGGGTTAGGTTTAGATTTGGGGTTAGGTTTAGAATTTAGGTTTAGATTTGGGGTTAGGTTTAGATTTTAGGTTTAGATTTGGGGTTAGGTTTAGATTTGGGGTTAGGTTTAGATTTTAGGTTTAGATTTGGGGTTAGGTTTAGATTTAAGGTTTAGATTTGCGGTTAGGTTTAGATTTGGGGTTAGGTTTAGATTTTAGGTTTAGATTTGGGGTTAGGTTTAGATTTTAGGTTTAGATTTGGGGTTAGGTTTAGATTTGGGGTTAGGTTTAGATTTTAGGTTTAGATTTGGGGTTAGGTTTAGATTTTAGGTTTAGATTTGGGGTTAGGTTTAGATTTGGGGTTAGGTTTAGATTTTAGGTTTAGATTTGGGGTTAGGTTTAGATTTAAGGTTTAGATTTGCGGTTAGGTTTAGATTTGGGGTTAGGTTTAGATTTTAGGTTTAGATTTGGGGTTAGGTTTAGATTTTAGGTTTAGATTTGCGGTTAGGTTTAGATTTGGGGTTAGGTTTAGATTTTAGGTTTATATTTGGGGTTAGGTTTAGATTTTAGGTTTAGATTTGGGGTTAGGTTTAGATTTGGGGTTAGGTTTAGATTTTAGGTTTAGATTTGGGGTTAGGTTTAGATTTTAGGTTTAGATTTGGGGTTACGTTTAGATTTGGGGTTAGGTTTAGATTTTAGGTTTAGATTTGGGGTTAGGTTTAGATTTGGGGTTAGGTTTAGATTTTAGGTTTACATTTGGGGTTAGGTTCAGATTTTAGATTTAGATTTGGGGTAAGGTTTAGACTTGGGGTTAGGTTTAGATTTTAGGTTTAGATTTGGGGTTAGGTTTAGATTTTAGGTTTAGATTTGGGGTTAGGTTTAGATTTGGGGTTAGGTTTAGATTTTAGGTTTAGATTTGGGGTTAGGTTTATATTTGGGGTTAGGTTTAGATTTTAGGTTTAGATTTGGGGTTAGGTTTAGATTTGGGGTTAGGTTTAGATTTTAGGTTTAGATTTGGGGTTAGGTTTAGATTTTAGGTTTAGATTTGGGGTTAGGTTTAGATTTTAGGTTTAGATTTGGGGTAAGGTTTAGATTTGGGGTTAGGTTTAGATTTTAGGTTTAGATTTGGGGTTAGGTTTAGATTTGGGGTTAGGTTTAGATTTTAGGTTTAGATTTGGGGTTAGGTTTAGATTTTAGGTTTAGATTTGGGGTTAGGTTTAGACTTGGGGTTAGGTTTAGATTTTAGGTTTAGATTTGGGGTTAGGTTTAGATTTTAGGTTTAGATATGGGGTTAGGTTTAGATTTGGGGTTAGGTTTAGATTTTAGGTTTAGATTTGGGGTTAGGTTTAGATTTGGGGTTAGGTTTAGATTTTAGGTTTAGATTTGGGGTTAGGTTTAGATTTGGGGTTAGGTTTAGATTTTAGGTTTAGATTTGGGGTTAGGTTTAGATTTGGGGTTAGGTTTAGATTTTAGGTTTAGATTTGGGGTTAGGTTTAGATTTAAGGTTTAGATTTGGGGTTAGGTTTAGATTTTAGGTTTAGATTTGGGGTTAGGTTTAGATTTTAGGTTTATATTTGGGGTAAGGTTTAGATTTGGGGTTAGGTTTAGATTTTAGGTTTAGATTTGGGGTTAGGTTTAGATTTGGGGTTAGGTTTAGATTTTAGGTTTAGATTTGGGGTTAGGTTTAGATTTTAGGTTTAGATATGGGGTTAGGTTTAGATTTGGGGTTAGGTTTAGATTTTAGGTTTAGATTTGGGGTTAGGTTTAGATTTTAGGTTTAGATATGGGGTTAGGTTTAGATTTGGGGTTAGGTTTAGATTTTAGGTTTAGATTTGGGGTTAGGTTTAGATTTGGGGTTAGGTTTAGATTTTAGGTTTAGATTTGGGGTTAGGTTTAGATTTTAGGTTTAGATTTTAGGTTTAGATTTGGGGTTAGGTTTAGATTTTAGGTTTAGATTTGGGGTTAGGTTTAGATTTTAGGTTTAGATTTGGGGTTAGGTTTAGATTTGGGGTTAGGTTTAGATTTTAGGTTTAGATTTGGGGTTAGGTTTAGATTTTAGGTTTAGATTTGGGGTTAGGTTTAGATTTGGGGTTAGGTTTAGATTTTAGGTTTAGATTTGGGGTTAGGTTTAGATTTAAGGTTTAGATTTGGGGTTAGGTTTAGATTTGGGGTTAGGTTTAGATTTTAGGTTTAGATTTGGGGTTAGGTTTAGATTTGGGGTTAGGTTTAGATTTTAGGTTTAGATTTGGGGTTAGGTTTAGATTTTAGGTTTAGATTTGGGGTTAGGTTTAGATTTTAGGTTTAGATTTGGGGTTAGGTTTAGATTTTAGGTTTAGATTTGGGGTTAGGTTTAGATTTTAGGTTTAAATTTGGGGTTAGGTTTAGATTTTAGGTTTAGATTTGGGGTTAGGTTTAGATTTGGGGTTAGGTTTAGATTTTAGGTTTAGATTTGGGGCAAGGTTTAGATTTGGGGTTAGGTTTAGATTTTAGGTTTAGATTTGGGGTTAGGTTTAGATTTGGGGTTAGGTTTAGATTTTAGGTTTAGATTTGGGGTTAGGTTTAGATTTGGGGTTAGGTTTAGATTTTAGGTTTAGATTTGGGGTTAGGTTTAGATTTTAGGTTTAGATATGGGGTTAGGTTTAGATTTGGGGTTAGGTTTAGATTTTAGGTTTTGATTTGGGGTTAGGTTTAGATTTTAGGTTTAGATATGGGGTTAGGTTTAGATTTGGGGTTAGGTTTAGATTTTAGCTTTAGATTTGGGGTTAGGTTTAGATTTGGGGTTAGGTTTAGATTTTAGGTTTAGATTTGGGGTTAGGTTTAGATTTGGGGTTAGGTTTAGATTTTAGGTTTAGATTTGGGGTTAGGTTTAGATTTTAGGTTTAGATTTGGGGTTAGGTTTAGATTTGGGGTTAGGTTTAGATTTTAGGTTTAGATTTGGGGTTAGGTTTAGATTTTAGGTTTAGATATGGGGTTAGGTTTAGATTTGGGGTTAGGTTTAGATTTTAGGTTTAGATTTGGGGTTAGGTTTAGATTTGGGGTTAGGTTTAGATTTTAGGTTTAGATTTGGGGTTAGGTTTAGATTTGGGGTTAGGTTTAGATTTTAGGTTTATATTTGGGGTAAGGTTTAGATTTGGGGTTAGGTTTAGATTTTAGGTTTAGATTTGGGGTTAGGTTTAGATTTTAGGTTTAGATATGGGGTTAGGTTTAGATTTGGGGTTAGGTTTAGATTTTAGGTTTAGATTTGGGGTTAGGTTTAGATTTGGGGTTAGGTTTAGATTTTAGGTTTAGATTTGGGGTTAGGTTTAGATTTTAGGTTTAGATTTGGGGTTAGGTTTAGATTTTAGGTTTAGATTTGGGGTTAGGTTTAGATTTGGGGTTAGGTTTAGATTTTAGGTTTAGATTTGGGGTTAGGTTTAGATTTTAGGTTTAGATTTTAGGTTTAGATTTGGGGTTAGGTTTAGATTTTAGGTTTAGATTTGGGGTTAGGTTTAGATTTTAGGTTTAGATTTGGGGTTAGGTTTAGATTTGGGGTTAGGTTTAGATTTTAGGTTTAGATTTGGGGTTAGGTTTAGATTTTAGGTTTAGATTTGGGGTTAGGTTTAGATTTTAGGTTTAGATTTGGGGTTAGGTTTAGATTTGGGGTTAGGTTTAGATTTTAGGTTTAGATTTGGGGTTAGGTTTAGATTTAAGGTTTAGATTTGGGGTTAGGTTTAGATTTTAGGTTTAGATTTGGGGTTAGGTTTAGATTTTAGGTTTATATTTGGGGTAAGGTTTAGATTTGGGGTTAGGTTTAGATTTTAGGTTTAGATTTGGGGTTAGGTTTAGATTTGGGGTTAGGTTTAGATTTTAGGTTTAGATTTGGGGTTAGGTTTAGATTTTAGGTTTAGATATGGGGTTAGGTTTAGATTTGGGGTTAGGTTTAGATTTTAGGTTTAGATTTGGGGTTAGGTTTAGATTTTAGGTTTAGATATGGGGTTAGGTTTAGATTTGGGGTTAGGTTTAGATTTTAGGTTTAGATTTGGGGTTAGGTTTAGATTTGGGTTAGGTTTAGATTTTAGGTTTAGATTTGGGGTTAGGTTTAGATTTTAGGTTTAGATTTTAGGTTTAGATTTGGGGTTAGGTTTAGATTTTAGGTTTAGATTTGGGGTTAGGTTTAGATTTTAGGTTTAGATTTGGGGTTAGGTTTAGATTTGGGGTTAGGTTTAGATTTTAGGTTTAGATTTGGGGTTAGGTTTAGATTTTAGGTTTAGATTTGGGGTTAGGTTTAGATTTGGGGTTAGGTTTAGATTTTAGGTTTAGATTTGGGGTTAGGTTTAGATTTAAGGTTTAGATTTGGGGTTAGGTTTAGATTTGGGGTTAGGTTTAGATTTTAGGTTTAGATTTGGGGTTAGGTTTAGATTTTAGGTTTAGATTTGGGGTTAGGTTTAGATTTGGGGTTAGGTTTAGATTTTAGGTTTAGATTTGGGGTTAGGTTTAGATTTTAGGTTTAGATTTGGGGTTAGGTTTAGATTTTAGGTTTAGATTTGGGGTTAGGTTTAGATTTGGGGTTAGGTTTAGATTTTAGGTTTAGATTTGGGGTTAGGTTTAGATTTTAGGTTTAGATATGGGGTTAGGTTTAGATTTGGGGTTAGGTTTAGATTTTAGCTTTAGATTTGGGGTTAGGTTTAGATTTGGGGTTAGGTTTAGATTTTAGGTTTAGATTTGGGGTTAGGTTTAGATTTGGGGTTAGGTTTAGATTTTAGGTTTAGATTTGGGGTTAGGTTTAGATTTTAGGTTTAGATTTGGGGTTAGGTTTAGATTTGGGGTTAGGTTTAGATTTTAGGTTTAGATTTGGGGTTAGGTTTAGATTTTAGGTTTAGATATGGGGTTAGGCTTAGATTTGGGGTTAGGTTTAGATTTTAGCTTTAGATTTGGGGTTAGGTTTAGATTTGGGGTTAGGTTTAGATTTTAGGTTTAGATTTGGGGTTAGGTTTAGATTTGGGGTTAGGTTTAGATTTTAGGTTTAGATTTGGGGTTAGGTTTAGATTTTAGGTTTAGATTTGGGGTTAGGTTTAGATTTTAGGTTTAGATTTAGGGTTAGCTTTAGATTTTAGGTTTAGATTTGGGGTTAGGTTTAGATTTGGGGTTAGGTTTAGATTTTAGGGTTAGATTTGGGGTTAGGTTAAGATTTTAGGTTTACATTTGGGGTTAGGTTTAGATTTTAGGTTTAGATATGGGGTTAGGTTTAGATTTGGGGTTAGGTTTAGATTTTAGGTTTAGATTTGGGGTTAGGTTTAGATTTGGGGTTAGGTTTAGATTTTAGGTTTAGATTTGGGGTTAGGTTTAGATTTTAGGTTTAGTTTTGGGGTTAGGTTTAGATTTGGTGTTAGGTTTAGATTTTAGGTTTAGATTTGGGGTTAGGTTTAGATTTGGGGTTAGGTTTAGATTTTAGGTTTAGATTTGGGGTTAGGTTTAGATTTAAGGTTTAGATTTGGGGTTAGGTTTAGATTTGGGGTTAGGTTTAGATTTTAGGTTTAGATTTGGGGTTAGGTTTAGATTTTAGGTTTAGATATGGGGTTAGGTTTAGATTTGGGGTTAGGTTTAGATTTTAGCTTTAGATTTGGGGTTAGGTTTAGATTTGGGGTTAGGTTTAGATTTTAGGTTTAGATTTGGGGTTAGGTTTAGATTTGGGGTTAGGTTTAGATTTTAGGTTTAGATTTGGGGTTAGGTTTAGATTTTAGGTTTAGATTTCGGGTTAGGTTTAGATTTGGGGTTAGGTTTAGATTTTAGGTTTAGATTTGGGGTTAGGTTTAGATTTTAGGTTTAGATTTGGGGTTAGGTTTAGATTTTAGGTTTAGATTTGGGGTTAGGTTTAGATTTTAGGTTTAGATTTGGGGTTAGGTTTAGATTTGGGGTTAGGTTTAGATTTTAGGTTTAGATTTGGGGTTAGGTTTAGATTTTAGGTTTAGATATGGGGTTAGGTTTAGATTTGGGGTTAGGTTTAGATTTTAGCTTTAGATTTGGGGTTAGGTTTAGATTTGGGGTTAGGTTTAGATTTTAGGTTTAGATTTGGGGTTAGGTTTAGATTTGGGGTTAGGTTTAGATTTTAGGTTTAGATTTGGGGTTAGGTTTAGATTTTAGGTTTAGATTTCGGGTTAGGTTTAGATTTGGGGTTAGGTTTAGATTTTAGGTTTAGATTTGGGGTTAGGTTTAGATTTTAGGTTTAGATTTGGGGTTAGCTTTAGATTTTAGGTTTAGATTTGGGGTTAGGTTTAGATTTGGGGTTAGGTTTAGATTTTAGGGTTAGATTTGGGGTTAGGTTTAGATTTTAGGTTTACATTTGGGGTTAGGTTTAGATTTTAGGTTTAGATATGGGGTTAGGTTTAGATTTGGGGTTAGGTTTAGATTTTAGCTTTAGATTTGGGGTTAGGTTTAGATTTGGGGTTAGGTTTAGATTTTAGGTTTAGATTTGGGGTTAGGTTTAGATTTTAGGTTTAGTTTTGGGGTTAGGTTTAGATTTGGTGTTAGGTTTAGATTTTAGGTTTAGATTTGGGGTTAGGTTTAGATTTGGGGTTAGGTTTATATTTTAGGTTTAGATTTGGGGTTAGGTTTAGATTTAAGGTTTAGATTTGGGGTTAGGTTTAGATTTGGGGTTAGGTTTAGATTTTAGGTTTAGATTTGGGGTTAGGTTTAGATTTTAGGTTTAGATTTGGGGTTAGGTTTAGATTTGGGGTTAGGTTTAGATTTTAGGTTTAGATTTGGGGTTAGGTTTAGATTTTAGGTTTAGATTTGGGGTTAGGTTTAGATTTTAGGTTTAGATTTGGGGTTAGGTTTAGATTTGGGGTTAGGTTTAGATTTTAGGTTTAGATTTGGGGTTAGGTTTAGATTTTAGGTTTAAATTTGGGGTTAGGTTTAGATTTTAGGTTTAGATTTGGGGTTAGGTTTAGATTTGGGGTTAGGTTTAGATTTTAGGTTTAGATTTGGGGCAAGGTTTAGATTTGGGGTTAGGTTTAGATTTTAGGTTTAGATTTGGGGTTAGGTTTAGATTTGGGGTTAGGTTTAGATTTTAGGTTTAGATTTGGGGTTAGGTTTAGATTTGGGGTTAGGTTTAGATTTTAGGTTTAGATTTGGGGTTAGGTTTAGATTTTAGGTTTAGATTTGGGGTTAGGTTTAGATTTGGGGTTAGGTTCAGATTTTAGGTTTAGATTTGGGGTTAGGTTTAGATTTTAGGTTTAGATTTGGGGTTAGGTTTAGATTTGGGGTTAGGTTTAGATTTTAGGTTTAGATTTGGGGTTAGGTTTAGATTTTAGGTTTAGATATGGGGTTAGGTTTAGATTTGGGGTTAGGTTTAGATTTTAGCTTTAGATTTGGGGTTAGGTTTAGATTTGGGGTTAGGTTTAGATTTTAGGTTTAGATTTGGGGTTAGGTTTAGATTTGGGGTTAGGTTTAGATTTTAGGTTTAGATTTGGGGTTAGGTTTAGATTTTAGGTTTAGATTTCGGGTTAGGTTTAGATTTGGGGTTAGGTTTAGATTTTAGGTTTAGATTTGGGGTTAGGTTTAGATTTTAGGTTTAGATTTGGGGTTATGTTTAGATTTGGGGTTAGGTTTAGATTTTAGGTTTAGATTTGGGGTTAGGTTTAGATTTGGGGTTAGGTTTAGATTTTAGGTTTAGATTTGGGGTTAGGTTTAGATTTTAGGTTTAGATTTCGGGTTAGGTTTAGATTTGGGGTTAGGTTTAGATTTTAGGTTTAGATTTGGGGTTAGGTTTAGATTTTAGGTTTAGATTTGGGGTTAGGTTTAGATTTTAGGTTTAGATATGGGGTTAGGTTTAGATTTGGGGTTAGGTTTAGATTTTAGGTTTAGATTTGGGGTTAGGTTTAGATTTGGGGTTAGGTTTAGATTTTAGGTTTAGATTTGGGGTTAGGTTTAGATTTTAGGTTTAGTTTTGGGGTTAGGTTTAGATTTGGTGTTAGGTTTAGATTTTAGGTTTGGATTTGGGGTTAGGTTCAGATTTTAGGTTTTGATTTGGGGTTAGGTTTAGACTTGGGGTTAGGTTTAGATTTTAGGTTTAGATTTGGGGTTAGGTTTAGATTTTAGGTTTAGATTTGGGGTTAGGTTTAGATTTGGGGTTAGGTTTAGATTTGGGGTTAGGTTTAGATTTTAGGTTTAGATTTGGGTTTAGGTTTAGATTTTAGGTTTAGATTTGGGGTTAGGTTTAGATTTTAGGTTTATATTTGGGGTTAGGTTTAGATTTTAGGTTTATATTTGGGGTAAGGTTTAGATTTGGGGTTAGGTTTAGATTTTAGGTTTAGATTTGGGGTTAGGTTTAGATTTTAGGTTTAGATATGGGGTTAGGTTTAGATTTGGGGTTAGGTTTAGATTTTAGGTTTAGATTTGGGGTTAGGTTTAGATTTGGGGTTAGGTTTAGATTTGGGGTTAGGTTTAGATTTTAGGTTTAGATTTGGGGTTAGGTTTAGATTTTAGGTTTAGATTTGGGGTTAGGTTTAGATTTGGGGTTAGGTTTAGATTTTAGGTTTAGATTTGGGGTTAGGTTTAGATTTTAGGTTTAGATTTTAGGTTTAGATTTGGGGTTAGGTTTAGATTTTAGGTTTAGATTTGGGGTTAGGTTTAGATTTTAGGTTTAGATTTGGGGTTAGGTTTAGATTTGGGGTTAGGTTTAGATTTTAGGTTTAGATTTGGGGTTAGGTTTAGATTTTAGGTTTAGATTTGGGGTTAGGTTTAGATTTTAGGTTTAGATTTGGGGTTAGGTTTAGATCTGGGGTTAGGTTTAGATTTTAGGTTTAGATTTGGGGTTAGGTTTAGATTTAAGGTTTAGATTTGGGGTTAGGTTTAGATTTTAGGTTTAGATTTGGGGTTAGGTTTAGATTTTAGGTTTATATTTGGGGTAAGGTTTAGATTTGGGGTTAGGTTTAGATTTTAGGTTTAGATTTGGGGTTAGGTTTAGATTTGGGGTTAGGTTTAGATTTTAGGTTTAGATTTGGGGTTAGGTTTAGATTTTAGGTTTAGATATGGGGTTAGGTTTAGATTTGGGGTTAGGTTTAGATTTTAGGTTTAGATTTGGGGTTAGGTTTAGATTTTAGGTTTAGATATGGGGTTAGGTTTAGATTTGGGGTTAGGTTTAGATTTTAGGTTTAGATTTGGGGTTAGGTTTAGATTTGGGGTTAGGTTTAGATTTTAGGTTTAGATTTGGGGTTAGGTTTAGATTTTAGGTTTAGATTTTAGGTTTAGATTTGGGGTTAGGTTTAGATTTTAGGTTTAGATTTGGGGTTAGGTTTAGATTTTAGGTTTAGATTTGGGGTTAGGTTTAGATTTGGGGTTAGGTTTAGATTTTAGGTTTAGATTTGGGGTTAGGTTTAGATTTTAGGTTTAGATTTGGGGTTAGGTTTAGATTTGGGGTTAGGTTTAGATTTTAGGTTTAGATTTGGGGTTAGGTTTAGATTTAAGGTTTAGATTTGGGGTTAGGTTTAGATTTGGGGTTAGGTTTAGATTTTAGGTTTAGATTTGGGGTTAGGTTTAGATTTTAAGTTTAGATTTGGGGTTAGGTTTAGATTTGGGGTTAGGTTTAGATTTTAGGTTTAGATTTGGGGTTAGGTTTAGATTTTAGGTTTAGATTTCGGGTTAGGTTTAGATTTGGGGTTAGGTTTAGATTTTAGGTTTAGATTTGGGGTTAGGTTTAGATTTTAGGTTTAGATTTGGGGTTATGTTTAGATTTGGGGTTAGGTTTAGATTTTAGGTTTAGATTTGGGGTTAGGTTTAGATTTGGGGTTAGGTTTAGATTTTAGGTTTAGATTTGGGGTTAGGTTTAGATTTTAGGTTTAGATTTCGGGTTAGGTTTAGATTTGGGGTTAGGTTTAGATTTTAGGTTTAGATTTGGGGTTAGGTTTAGATTTTAGGTTTAGATTTGGGGTTAGGTTTAGATTTTAGGTTTAGATATGGGGTTAGGTTTAGATTTGGGGTTAGGTTTAGATTTTAGGTTTAGATTTGGGGTTAGGTTTAGATTTGGGGTTAGGTTTAGATTTTAGGTTTAGATTTGGGGTTAGGTTTAGATTTTAGGTTTAGTTTTGGGGTTAGGTTTAGATTTGGTGTTAGGTTTAGATTTTAGGTTTGGATTTGGGGTTAGGTTCAGATTTTAGGTTTTGATTTGGGGTTAGGTTTAGACTTGGGGTTAGGTTTAGATTTTAGGTTTAGATTTGGGGTTAGGTTTAGATTTTAGGTTTAGATTTGGGGTTAGGTTTAGATTTGGGGTTAGGTTTAGATTTGGGGTTAGGTTTAGATTTTAGGTTTAGATTTGGGGTTAGGTTTAGATTTGGGGTTAGGTTTAGATTTTAGGTTTAGATTTGGGGTTAGGTTTAGATTTGGGGTTAGGTTTAGATTTTAGGTTTAGATTTGGGTTTAGGTTTAGATTTTAGGTTTAGATTTGGGGTTAGGTTTAGATTTTAGGTTTATATTTGGGGTTAGGTTTAGATTTTAGGTTTATATTTGGGGTAAGGTTTAGATTTGGGGTTAGGTTTAGATTTTAGGTTTAGATTTGGGGTTAGGTTTAGATTTTAGGTTTAGATATGGGGTTAGGTTTAGATTTGGGGTTAGGTTTAGATTTTAGGTTTAGATTTGGGGTTAGGTTTAGATTTGGGGTTAGGTTTAGATTTTAGGTTTAGATTTGGGGTTAGGTTTAGATTTTAGGTTTAGATTTGGGGTTAGGTTTAGATTTTAGGTTTAGATTTGGGGTTAGGTTTAGATTTGGGGTTAGGTTTAGATTTTAGGTTTAGATTTGGGGTTAGGTTTAGATTTTAGGTTTAGATTTTAGGTTTAGATTTGGGGTTAGGTTTAGATTTTAGGTTTAGATTTGGGGTTAGGTTTAGATTTTAGGTTTAGATTTGGGGTTAGGTTTAGATTTGGGGTTAGGTTTAGATTTTAGGTTTAGATTTGGGGTTAGGTTTAGATTTTAGGTTTAGATTTGGGGTTAGGTTTAGATTTTAGGTTTAGATTTGGGGTTAGGTTTAGATCTGGGGTTAGGTTTAGATTTTAGGTTTAGATTTGGGGTTAGGTTTAGATTTAAGGTTTAGATTTGGGGTTAGGTTTAGATTTTAGGTTTAGATTTGGGGTTAGGTTTAGATTTTAGGTTTATATTTGGGGTAAGGTTTAGATTTGGGGTTAGGTTTAGATTTTAGGTTTAGATTTGGGGTTAGGTTTAGATTTGGGGTTAGGTTTAGATTTTAGGTTTAGATTTGGGGTTAGGTTTAGATTTTAGGTTTAGATATGGGGTTAGGTTTAGATTTGGGGTTAGGTTTAGATTTTAGGTTTAGATTTGGGGTTAGGTTTAGATTTTAGGTTTAGATATGGGGTTAGGTTTAGATTTGGGGTTAGGTTTAGATTTTAGGTTTAGATTTGGGGTTAGGTTTAGATTTGGGGTTAGGTTTAGATTTTAGGTTTAGATTTGGGGTTAGGTTTAGATTTTAGGTTTAGATTTTAGGTTTAGATTTGGGGTTAGGTTTAGATTTTAGGTTTAGATTTGGGGTTAGGTTTAGATTTTAGGTTTAGATTTGGGGTTAGGTTTAGATTTGGGGTTAGGTTTAGATTTTAGGTTTAGATTTGGGGTTAGGTTTAGATTTTAGGTTTAGATTTGGGGTTAGGTTTAGATTTGGGGTTAGGTTTAGATTTTAGGTTTAGATTTGGGGTTAGGTTTAGATTTAAGGTTTAGATTTGGGGTTAGGTTTAGATTTGGGGTTAGGTTTAGATTTTAGGTTTAGATTTGGGGTTAGGTTTAGATTTTAAGTTTAGATTTGGGGTTAGGTTTAGATTTGGGGTTAGGTTTAGATTTTAGGTTTAGATTTGGGGTTAGGTTTAGATTTTAGGTTTAGATTTGGGCTTAGGTTTAGATTTTAGGTTTAGATTTGGGGTTAGGTTTAGATTTGGGGTTAGGTTTAGATTTTAGGTTTAAATTTGGGGTTAGGTTTAGATTTGGGGTTAGGTTTAGATTTTAGGTTTAGATTTGGGGTTAGGTTTAGATTTGGGGTTAGGTTTAGATTTTAGGTTTAGATTTGGGGTTAGGTTTAGATTTGGGGTTAGGTTTAGATTTTAGGTTTAGATTTGGGGTTAGGTTTAGATTTTAGGTTTAGATATGGGGTTAGGTTTAGATTTGGGGTTAGGTTTAGATTTTAGGTTTTGATTTGGGGTTAGGTTTAGATTTTAGGTTTAGATATGGGGTTAGGTTTAGATTTGGGGTTAGGTTTAGATTTTAGCTTTAGATTTGGGGTTAGGTTTAGATTTGGGGTTAGGTTTAGATTTTAGGTTTAGATTTGGGGTTAGGTTTAGATTTGGGGTTAGGTTTAGATTTTACGTTTAGATTTGGGGTTAGGTTTAGATTTTAGGTTTAGATTTGGGGTTAGGTTTAGATTTGGGGTTAGGTTTAGATTTTAGGTTTAGATTTGGGGTTAGGTTTAGATTTTAGGTTTAGATATGGGGTTAGGTTTAGATTTGGGGTTAGGTTTAGATTTTAGCTTTAGATTTGGGGTTAGGTTTAGATTTGGGGTTAGGTTTAGATTTTAGGTTTAGATTTGGGGTTAGGTTTAGATTTGGGGTTAGGTTTAGATTTTAGGTTTAGATTTGGGGTTAGGTTTAGATTTTAGGTTTAGATTTCGGGTTAGGTTTAGATTTGGGGTTAGGTTTAGATTTTAGGTTTAGATTTGGGGTTAGGTTTAGATTTTAGGTTTAGATTTGGGGTTAGGTTTAGATTTTAGGTTTAGATTTGGGGTTAGCTTTAGATTTTAGGTTTAGATTTGGGGTTAGGTTTAGATTTGGGGTTAGGTTTAGATTTTAGGGTTAGATTTGGGGTTAGGTTTAGATTTTAGGTTTACATTTGGGGTTAGGTTTAGATTTTAGGTTTAGATATGGGGTTAGGTTTAGATTTGGGGTTAGGTTTAGATTTTAGGTTTAGATTTGGGGTTAGGTTTAGATTTGGGGTTAGGTTTAGATTTTAGGTTTAGATTTGGGGTTAGGTTTAGATTTGGGGTTAGGTTTAGATTTTAGGTTTAGATTTGGGGTTAGGTTTAGATTTTAGGTTTAGTTTTGGGGTTAGGTTTTGGGGTTAGGTTCAGATTTTAGGTTTTGATTTGGGGTTAGGTTTAGACTTGGGGTTAGGTTTAGATTTTAGGTTTAGATTTGGGGTTAGGTTTAGATTTTAGGTTTAGATTTGGGGTTAGGTTTAGATTTTAGGTTTAGATTTGGGGTTAGGTTTAGATTTAAGGTTTAGATTTGGGGTTAGGTTTAGATTTGGGGTTAGGTTTAGATTTGGGGTTAGGTTTAGATTTTAGGTTTAGATTTGGGGTTAGGTTTAGATTTGGGGTTAGGTTTAGATTTTAGGTTTAGATTTGGGGTTAGGTTTAGATTTGGGGTTAGGTTTAGATTTTAGGTTTAGATTTGGGTTTAGGTTTAGATTTTAGGTTTAGATTTGGGGTTAGGTTTAGATTTTAGGTTTATATTTGGGGTTAGGTTTAGATTTTAGGTTTATATTTGGGGTAAGGTTTAGATTTGGGGTTAGGTTTAGATTTTAGGGTTAGATTTGGGGTTAGGTTTAGATTTGGGGTTAGGTTTAGATTTGGGGTTAGGTTTAGATTTTAGGTTAGATTTGGGGTTAGGTTTAGATTTGGGGTTAGGTTTAGATTTTAGGTTTAGATTTGGGGTTAGGTTTAGATTTGGGGTTAGGTTTAGATTTTAGGTTTAGATTTGGGTTTAGGTTTAGATTTTAGGTTTAGATTTGGGGTTAGGTTTAGATTTTAGGTTTATATTTGGGGTTAGGTTTAGATTTTAGGTTTATATTTGGGGTTAGGTTTAGATTTGGGGTTAGGTTTAGATTTTAGGTTTAGATTTGGGGTTAGGTTTAGATTTTAGGTTTAGATTTGGGGTTAGGTTTAGATTTGGGGTTAGGTTTAGATTTTAGGTTTAGATTTGGGGTTAGGTTTAGATTTGGGGTTAGGTTTAGATTTTAGGTTTAGATTTGGGGTTAGGTTTAGATTTGGGGTTAGGTTTAGATTTTAGGTTTAGATTTGGGGTTAGGTTAGATTTTAAGTTTATATTTGGGGTAAGGTTTAGATTTGGGGTTAGGTTTAGATTTTAGGTTTAGATTTGGGGTTAGGTTTAGATTTGGGGTTAGGTTTAGATTTTAGGTTTAGATTTGGGGTTAGGTTTAGATTTGGGGTTAGGTTTAGATTTTAGGTTTAGATTTGGGGTTAGGTTTAGATTTTAGGTTTAGATTTGGGGTTAGGTTTAGATTTGGGTTAGGTTTAGATTTTAGGTTTAGATTTGGGGTTAGGTTTAGATTTTAGGTTTAGATTTGGGGTTAGGTTTAGATTTTAGGTTTATATTTGGGGTAAGGTTTAGATTTGGGGTTAGGTTTAGATTTTAGGTTTAGATTTGGGGTTAGGTTTAGATTTGGGGTTAGGTTTAGATTTTAGGTTTAGATTTGGGGTTAGGTTTAGATTTTAGGTTTAGATATGGGTTAGGTTTAGATTTGGGGTTAGGTTTAGATTTTAGGTTTAGATTGGGGTTAGGTTTAGATTTGTGGTTAGGTTTAGATTTTAGGTTTAGATTTGGGGTTAGGTTTAGATTTTAGGTTTAGATTTTAGGTTTAGATTTGGGGTTAGGTTTAGATTTTAGGTTTAGATTTGGGGTTAGGTTTAGATTTGGGGTTAGGTTTAGATTTTAGGTTTAGATTTGGGGTTAGGTTTAGATTTGGGGTTAGGTTTAGATTTTAGGTTTAGATTTGGGGTTAGGTTTAGATTTAAGGTTTAGATTTGGGGTTAGGTTTAGATTTGGGGTTAGGTTTAGATTTAGGTTTAGATTTGGGGTTAGGTTTAGATTTTAGGTTTAGATTTGGGGTTAGGTTTAGATTTGGGGTTAGGTTTAGATTTTAGGTTTAGATTTGGGGTTAGGTTTAGATTTTAGGTTTAGATTCGGGGTTAGGTTTAGATTTTAGGTTTAGATTCGGGGTTAGGTTTAGATTTTAGGTTTAGATTTGGGGTTAGGTTTAGATTTGGGGTTAGGTTTAGATTTTAGGTTTAGATTTGGGGTTAGGTTTAGATTTGGGGTTAGGTTTAGATTTTAGGTTTAGATTTGGGGCAAGGTTTAGATTTGGGGTTAGGTTTAGATTTTAGATTTAGATTTGGGGTTAGGTTTAGATTTGGGGTTAGGTTTAGATTTTAGGTTTAGATTTGGGGCAAGGTTTAGATTTGGGGTTAGGTTTAGATTTTAGATTTAGATTTGGGGTTAGGTTTAGATTTGGGGTTAGGTTTAGATTTTAGGTTTAGATTTGGGGTTAGGTTTAGATTTGGGGTTAGGTTTAGATTTTAGGTTTAGATTTGGGGTTAGGTTTAGATTTAGGTTTAGATTTGGGGTTAGGTTTAGATTTTAGGTTTAGATATGGGGTTAGGTTTAGATTTGGGGTTAGGTTTAGATTTTAGGTTTAGATTTGGGGTTAGGTTTAGATTTTAGGTTTAGATATGGGGTTAGGTTTAGATTTGGGGTTAGGTTTAGATTTTAGCTTTAGATTTGGGGTTAGGTTTAGATTTGGGGTTAGGTTTAGATTTTAGGTTTAGATTTGGGGTTAGGTTTAGATTTGGGGTTAGGTTTAGATTTTAGGTTTAGATTTGGGGTTAGGTTTATATTTGGGTTAGGTTTAGATTTTAGGTTTAGATTTGGGGTTAGGTTTAGATTTGGGGTTAGGTTTAGATTTTAGGTTTAGATTTGGGGTTAGGTTTAGATTTTAGGTTTAGATTTGGGGTTAGGTTTAGATTTTAGGTTTTGATTTGGGGTTAGGTTTAGATTTTAGGTTTAGATTTGGGGTTAGCTTTAGATTTTAGGTTTAGATTTGGGGTTAGGTTTAGATTTGGGGTTAGGTTTAGATTTTAGGTTTAGATTTGGGGTTAGGTTTAGATTTTAGGTTTACATTTGGGGTTAGGTTTAGATTTTAGGTTTAGATATGGGTTAGGTTTAGATTTGGGGTTAGGTTTAGATTTTAGGTTTAGATTTGGGGTTAGGTTTAGATTTGGGTTAGGTTTAGATTTTAGGTTTAGATTTGGGGTTAGGTTTAGATTTTAGGTTTAGTTTTGGGGTTAGGTTTAGATTTGGTGTTAGGTTTAGATTTTAGGTTTGGATTTGGGGTTAGGTTCAGATTTTAGGTTTAGATTTGGGGTTAGGTTTAGATTTTAGGTTTAGTTTTGGGGTTAGGTTTAGATTTGGTGTTAGGTTTAGATTTTAGGTTTGGATTTGGGGTTAGGTTCAGATTTTAGGTTTAGATTTGGGGTTAGGTTTAGACTTGGGGTTAGGTTTAGATTTTAGGTTTAGATTTGGGGTTAGGTTTAGATTTTAGGTTTAGATTTGGGGTTAGGTTTAGATTTAAGGTTTAGATTTGGGGTTAGGTTTAGATTTGGGGTTAGGTTTAGATTTGGGGTTAGGTTTAGATTTTAGGTTTAGATTTGGGGTTAGGTTTAGATTTGGGGTTAGGTTTAGATTTTAGGTTTAGATTTGGGGTTAGGTTTAGATTTGGGGTTAGGTTTAGATTTTAGGTTTAGATTTGGGTTTAGGTTTAGATTTTAGGTTTAGATTTGGGGTTAGGTTTAGATTTTAGGTTTAGATTTGGGGTTAGGTTTAGATTTTAGGTTTATATTTGGGGTAAGGTTTAGATTTGGGGTTAGGTTTAGATTTTAGGTTTAGATTTGGGGTTAGGTTTAGATTTTAGGTTTAGATTTGGGGTTAGGTTTAGATTTTAGGTTTAGATATGGGGTTAGGTTTAGATTTGGGGTTAGGTTTAGATTTTAGGTTTAGATTTGGGGTTAGGTTTAGATTTGGGGTTAGGTTTAGATTTTAGGTTTAGATTTGGGGTTAGGTTTAGATTTTAGGTTTAGATTTGGGGTTAGGTTTAGATTTGGGGTTAGGTTTAGATTTTAGGTTTAGATTTGGGGTTAGGTTTAGATTTTAGGTTTAGATTTTAGGTTTAGATTTGGGGTTAGGTTTAGATTTTAGGTTTAGATTTGGGGTTAGGTTTAGATTTTAGGTTTAGATTTGGGGTTAGGTTTAGATTTGGGGTTAAGTTTAGAATTTAGGTTTAGATTTGGGGTTAGGTTTAGATTTTAGGTTTAGATTTGGGGTTAGGTTTAGATTTGGGGTTAGGTTTAGATTTTAGGTTTAGATTTGGGGTTAGGTTTAGATTTAAGGTTTAGATTTGCGGTTAGGTTTAGATTTGGGGTAAGGTTTAGATTTTAGGTTTAGATTTGGGGTTAGGTTTAGATTTTAGGTTTAGATTTGGGGTTAGGTTTAGATTTGGGGTTAGGTTTATATTTTAGGTTTAGATTTGGGGTTAGGTTTAGATTTTAGGTTTAGATTTGGGGTTAGGTTTAGATTTGGGGTTAGGTTTAGATTTTAGGTTTAGATTTGGGGTTAGGTTTAGATTTTAGGTTTAGATTTGGGGTTAGGTTTAGATTTGGGGTTAGGTTTAGATTTTAGGTTTAGATTTGGGGTTAGGTTTAGATTTTAGGTTTAGATTTGCGGTTAGGTTTAGATTTGGGGTTAGGTTTAGATTTTAGGTTTATATTTGGGGTTAGGTTTAGATTTTAGGTTTAGATTTGGGGTTAGGTTTAGATTTGGGGTTAGGTTTAGATTTTAGGTTTAGATTTGGGGTTAGGTTTAGATTTTAGGTTTAGATTTGGGGTTACGTTTAGATTTGGGGTTAGGTTTAGATTTTAGGTTTAGATTTGGGGTTAGGTTTAGATTTGGGGTTAGGTTTAGATTTTAGGTTTACATTTGGGGTTAGGTTCAGATTTTAGATTTAGATTTGGGGTTAGGTTTAGACTTGGGGTTAGGTTTAGATTTTAGGTTTAGATTTGGGGTTAGGTTTAGATTTTAGGTTTAGATTTGGGGTTAGGTTTAGATTTGGGGTTAGGTTTAGATTTTAGGTTTAGATTTGGGGTTAGGTTTATATTTGGGGTTAGGTTTAGATTTTAGGTTTAGATTTGGGGTTAGGTTTAGATTTGGGGTTAGGTTTAGATTTTAGGTTTAGATTTGGGGTTAGGTTTAGATTTTAGGTTTAGATTTGGGGTTAGGTTTAGATTTTAGGTTTAGATTTGGGGTAAGGTTTAGATTTGGGGTTAGGTTTAGATTTTAGGTTTAGATTTGGGGTTAGGTTTAGATTTGGGGTTAGGTTTAGATTTTAGGTTTAGATTTGGGGTTAGGTTTAGATTTTAGGTTTAGATTTGGGGTTAGGTTTAGACTTGGGGTTATTTTAGATTTTAGGTTTAGATTTGGGGTTAGGTTTAGATTTGGGGTTAGGTTTAGATTTTAGGTTTAGATTTGGGGTTAGGTTTAGATTTTAGGTTTAGATTTGGGGTTACGTTTAGATTTGGGGTTAGGTTTAGATTTTAGGTTTACATTTGGGGTTAGGTTTAGATTTTAGGTTTAGATTTGGGGTTAGGTTTAGATTTGGGGTTAGGTTTAGTTTTTAGGTTTAGATTTGGGGTTAGGTTTAGATTTAAGGTTTAGATTTGGGGTTAGGTTTAGATTTTAGGTTTAGATTTGGGGTTAGGTTTAGATTTTAGGTTTATATTTGGGGTAAGGTTTAGATTTGGGGTTAGGTTTAGATTTTAGGTTTAGATTTGGGGTTAGGTTTAGATTTGGGGTTAGGTTTAGATTTTAGGTTTAGATTTGGGGTTAGGTTTAGATTTTAGGTTTAGATATGGGGTTAGGTTTAGATTTGGGGTTAGGTTTAGATTTTAGGTTTAGATTTGGGGTTAGGTTTAGATTTTAGGTTTAGATATGGGGTTAGGTTTAGATTTGGGGTTAGGTTTAGATTTTAGGTTTAGATTTGGGGTTAGGTTTAGATTTGGGGTTAGGTTTAGATTTTAGGTTTAGATTTGGGGTTAGGTTTAGATTTTAGGTTTAGATTTTAGGTTTAGATTTGGGGTTAGGTTTAGATTTTAGGTTTAGATTTGGGGTTAGGTTTAGATTTTAGGTTTAGATTTGGGGTTAGGTTTAGATTTTAGGTTTAGATTTCGGGTTAGGTTTAGATTTGGGGTTAGGTTTAGATTTTAGGTTTAGATTTGGGGTTAGGTTTAGATTTGGGGTTAGGTTTAGATTTTAGGTTTAGATTTGGGGTTAGGTTTAGATTTTAGGTTTAGATTTTAGGTTTAGATTTGGGGTTAGGTTTAGATTTTAGGTTTAGATTTGGGGTTAGCTTTAGATTTTAGGTTTAGATTTGGGGTTAGGTTTAGATTTGGGGTTAGGTTTAGATTTTAGGGTTAGATTTGGGGTTAGGTTTAGATTTTAGGTTTACATTTGGGGTTAGGTTTAGATTTTAGGTTTAGATATGGGGTTAGGTTTAGATTTGGGGTTAGGTTTAGATTTTAGGTTTAGATTTGGGGTTAGGTTTAGATTTGGGGTTAGGTTTAGATTTTAGGTTTAGATTTGGGGTTAGGTTTAGATTTGGGGTTAGGTTTAGATTTTAGGTTTAGATTTGGGGTTAGGTTTAGATTTTAGGTTTAGTTTTGGGGTTAGGTTTAGATTTGGTGTTAGGTTTAGATTTTAGGTTTGGATTTGGGGTTAGGTTCAGATTTTAGGTTTTGATTTGGGGTTAGGTTTAGACTTGGGGTTAGGTTTAGATTTTAGGTTTAGATTTGGGGTTAGGTTTAGATTTTAGGTTTAGATTTGGGGTTAGGTTTAGATTTTAGGTTTAGATTTGGGGTTAGGTTTAGATTTAAGGTTTAGATTTGGGGTTAGGTTTAGATTTGGGGTTAGGTTTAGATTTGGGGTTAGGTTTAGATTTTAGGTTTAGATTTGGGGTTAGGTTTAGATTTGGGGTTAGGTTTAGATTTTAGGTTTAGATTTGGGGTTAGGTTTAGATTTGGGGTTAGGTTTAGATTTTAGGTTTAGATTTGGGTTTAGGTTTAGATTTTAGGTTTAGATTTGGGGTTAGGTTTAGATTTTAGGTTTATATTTGGGGTTAGGTTTAGATTTTAGGTTTATATTTGGGGTAAGGTTTAGATTTGGGGTTAGGTTTAGATTTTAGGGTTAGATTTGGGGTTAGGTTTAGATTTGGGGTTAGGTTTAGATTTGGGGTTAGGTTTAGATTTTAGGTTTAGATTTGGGGTTAGGTTTAGATTTGGGTTTAGGTTTAGATTTTAGGTTTAGATTTGGGGTTAGGTTTAGATTTGGGGTTAGGTTTAGATTTTAGGTTTAGATTTGGGGTTAGGTTTAGATTTTAGGTTTAGATTTGGGGTTAGGTTTAGATTTTAGGTTTATATTTGGGGTTAGGTTTAGATTTTAGGTTTATATTTGGGGTTAGGTTTAGATTTGGGGTTAGGTTTAGATTTTAGGTTTAGATTTGGGGTTAGGTTTAGATTTTAGGTTTAGATTTGGGGTTAGGTTTAGATTTGGGGTTAGGTTTAGATTTTAGGTTTAGATTTGGGGTTAGGTTTAGATTTGGGGTTAGGTTTAGATTTTAGGTTTAGATTTGGGGTTAGGTTTAGATTTGGGGTTAGGTTTAGATTTTAGGTTTAGATTTGGGGTTAGGTTTAGATTTTAAGTTTATATTTGGGGTAAGGTTTAGATTTGGGGTTAGGTTTAGATTTTAGGTTTAGATTTGGGGTTAGGTTTAGATTTGGGGTTAGGTTTAGATTTTAGGTTTAGATTTGGGGTTAGGTTTAGATTTGGGGTTAGGTTTAGATTTTAGGTTTAGATTTGGGGTTAGGTTTAGATTTTAGGTTTAGATTTGGGGTTAGGTTTAGATTTGGGGTTAGGTTTAGATTTTAGGTTTAGATTTGGGGTTAGGTTTAGATTTTAGGTTTAGATTTGGGGTTAGGTTTAGATTTTAGGTTTATATTTGGGGTAAGGTTTAGATTTGGGGTTAGGTTTAGATTTTAGGTTTAGATTTGGGGTTAGGTTTAGATTTGGGGTTAGGTTTAGATTTTAGGTTTAGATTTGGGGTTAGGTTTAGATTTTAGGTTTAGATATGGGGTTAGGTTTAGATTTGGGGTTAGGTTTAGATTTTAGGTTTAGATTTGGGGTTAGGTTTAGATTTGTGGTTAGGTTTAGATTTTAGGTTTAGATTTGGGGTTAGGTTTAGATTTTAGGTTTAGATTTTAGGTTTAGATTTGGGGTTAGGTTTAGATTTTAGGTTTAGATTTGGGGTTAGGTTTAGATTTGGGGTTAGGTTTAGATTTTAGGTTTAGATTTGGGGTTAGGTTTAGATTTGGGGTTAGGTTTAGATTTTAGGTTTAGATTTGGGGTTAGGTTTAGATTTAAGGTTTAGATTTGGGGTTAGGTTTAGATTTGGGGTTAGGTTTAGATTTTAGGTTTAGATTTGGGGTTAGGTTTAGATTTTAGGTTTAGATTTGGGGTTAGGTTTAGATTTGGGGTTAGGTTTAGATTTTAGGTTTAGATTTGGGGTTAGGTTTAGATTTTAGGTTTAGATTCGGGGTTAGGTTTAGATTTTAGGTTTAGATTCGGGGTTAGGTTTAGATTTTCGGTTTAGATTTGGGGTTAGGTTTAGATTTGGGGTTAGGTTTAGATTTTAGGTTTAGATTTGGGGTTAGGTTTAGATTTGGGGTTAGGTTTAGATTTTAGGTTTAGATTTGGGGCAAGGTTTAGATTTGGGGTTAGGTTTAGATTTTAGATTTAGATTTGGGGTTAGGTTTAGATTTGGGGTTAGGTTTAGATTTTAGGTTTAGATTTGGGGCAAGGTTTAGATTTGGGGTTAGGTTTAGATTTTAGATTTAGATTTGGGGTTAGGTTTAGATTTGGGGTTAGGTTTAGATTTTAGGTTTAGATTTGGGGTTAGGTTTAGATTTGGGGTTAGGTTTAGATTTTAGGTTTAGATTTGGGGTTAGGTTTAGATTTTAGGTTTAGATTTGGGGTTAGGTTTAGATTTTAGGTTTAGATATGGGGTTAGGTTTAGATTTGGGGTTAGGTTTAGATTTTAGGTTTAGATTTGGGGTTAGGTTTAGATTTTAGGTTTAGATATGGGGTTAGGTTTAGATTTGGGGTTAGGTTTAGATTTTAGCTTTAGATTTGGGGTTAGGTTTAGATTTGGGGTTAGGTTTAGATTTTAGGTTTAGATTTGGGGTTAGGTTTAGATTTGGGGTTAGGTTTAGATTTTAGGTTTAGATTTGGGGTTAGGTTTATATTTGGGGTTAGGTTTAGATTTTAGGTTTAGATTTGGGGTTAGGTTTAGATTTGGGGTTAGGTTTAGATTTTAGGTTTAGATTTGGGGTTAGGTTTAGATTTTAGGTTTAGATTTGGGGTTAGGTTTAGATTTTAGGTTTTGATTTGGGGTTAGGTTTAGATTTTAGGTTTAGATTTGGGGTTAGCTTTAGATTTTAGGTTTAGATTTGGGGTTAGGTTTAGATTTGGGGTTAGGTTTAGATTTTAGGTTTAGATTTGGGGTTAGGTTTAGATTTTAGGTTTACATTTGGGGTTAGGTTTAGATTTTAGGTTTAGATATGGGGTTAGGTTTAGATTTGGGGTTAGGTTTAGATTTTAGGTTTAGATTTGGGGTTAGGTTTAGATTTGGGGTTAGGTTTAGATTTTAGGTTTAGATTTGGGGTTAGGTTTAGATTTTAGGTTTAGTTTTGGGGTTAGGTTTAGATTTGGTGTTAGGTTTAGATTTTAGGTTTGGATTTGGGGTTAGGTTCAGATTTTAGGTTTAGATTTGGGGTTAGGTTTAGATTTTAGGTTTAGTTTTGGGGTTAGGTTTAGATTTGGTGTTAGGTTTAGATTTTAGGTTTGGATTTGGGGTTAGGTTCAGATTTTAGGTTTAGATTTGGGGTTAGGTTTAGACTTGGGGTTAGGTTTAGATTTTAGGTTTAGATTTGGGGTTAGGTTTAGATTTTAGGTTTAGATTTGGGGTTAGGTTTAGATTTAAGGTTTAGATTTGGGGTTAGGTTTAGATTTGGGGTTAGGTTTAGATTTGGGGTTAGGTTTAGATTTTAGGTTTAGATTTGGGGTTAGGTTTAGATTTGGGGTTAGGTTTAGATTTTAGGTTTAGATTTGGGGTTAGGTTTAGATTTGGGGTTAGGTTTAGATTTTAGGTTTAGATTTGGGTTTAGGTTTAGATTTTAGGTTTAGATTTGGGGTTAGGTTTAGATTTTAGGTTTAGATTTGGGGTTAGGTTTAGATTTTAGGTTTATATTTGGGGTAAGGTTTAGATTTGGGGTTAGGTTTAGATTTTAGGTTTAGATTTGGGGTTAGGTTTAGATTTTAGGTTTAGATTTGGGGTTAGGTTTAGATTTTAGGTTTAGATATGGGGTTAGGTTTAGATTTGGGGTTAGGTTTAGATTTTAGGTTTAGATTTGGGGTTAGGTTTAGATTTGGGGTTAGGTTTAGATTTTAGGTTTAGATTTGGGGTTAGGTTTAGATTTTAGGTTTAGATTTGGGGTTAGGTTTAGATTTGGGGTTAGGTTTAGATTTTAGGTTTAGATTTGGGGTTAGGTTTAGATTTTAGGTTTAGATTTTAGGTTTAGATTTGGGGTTAGGTTTAGATTTTAGGTTTAGATTTGGGGTTAGGTTTAGATTTTAGGTTTAGATTTGGGGTTAGGTTTAGATTTGGGGTTAGGTTTAGAATTTAGGTTTAGATTTGGGGTTAGGTTTAGATTTTAGGTTTAGATTTGGGGTTAGGTTTAGATTTGGGGTTAGGTTTAGATTTTAGGTTTAGATTTGGGGTTAGGTTTAGATTTAAGGTTTAGATTTGCGGTTAGGTTTAGATTTGGGGTTAGGTTTAGATTTTAGGTTTAGATTTGGGGTTAGGTTTAGATTTTAGGTTTAGATTTGGGGTTAGGTTTAGATTTGGGGTTAGGTTTATATTTTAGGTTTAGATTTGGGGTTAGGTTTAGATTTTAGGTTTAGATTTGGGGTTAGGTTTAGATTTGGGGTTAGGTTTAGATTTTAGGTTTAGATTTGGGGTTAGGTTTAGATTTTAGGTTTAGATTTGGGGTTAGGTTTAGATTTGGGGTTAGGTTTAGATTTTAGGTTTAGATTTGGGGTTAGGTTTAGATTTTAGGTTTAGATTTGCGGTTAGGTTTAGATTTGGGGTTAGGTTTAGATTTTAGGTTTATATTTGGGGTTAGGTTTAGATTTTAGGTTTAGATTTGCGGTTAGGTTTAGATTTGGGGTTAGGTTTAGATTTTAGGTTTATATTTGGGGTTAGGTTTAGATTTTAGGTTTAGATTTGGGGTTAGGTTTAGATTTGGGGTTAGGTTTAGATTTTAGGTTTAGATTTGGGGTTAGGTTTAGATTTTAGGTTTAGATTTGGGGTTACGTTTAGATTTGGGGTTAGGTTTAGATTTTAGGTTTAGATTTGGGGTTAGGTTTAGATTTGGGGTTAGGTTTAGATTTTAGGTTTAGATTTGGGGTTAGGTTTATATTTGGGGTTAGGTTTAGATTTTAGGTTTAGATTTGGGGTTAGGTTTAGATTTGGGGTTAGGTTTAGATTTTAGGTTTAGATTTGGGGTTAGGTTTAGATTTTAGGTTTAGATTTGGGGTTAGGTTTAGATTTTAGGTTTAGATTTGGGGTAAGGTTTAGATTTGGGGTTAGGTTTAGATTTTAGGTTTAGATTTGGGGTTAGGTTTAGATTTGGGGTTAGGTTTAGATTTTAGGTTTAGATTTGGGGTTAGGTTTAGATTTTAGGTTTAGATTTGGGGTTAGGTTTAGACTTGGGGTTATTTTAGATTTTAGGTTTAGATTTGGGGTTAGGTTTAGATTTGGGGTTAGGTTTAGATTTTAGGTTTAGATTTGGGGTTAGGTTTAGATTTGGGGTTAGGTTTAGATTTTAGGTTTAGATTTGGGGTTAGGTTTAGATTTTAGGTTTAGATTTGGGGTTAGGTTTAGATTTGGGGTTAGGTTTAGATTTTAGGTTTAGATTTGGGGTTAGGTTTAGATTTTAGGTTTAGATTTGGGGTTAGGTTTAGATTTGGGGTTAGGTTTAGATTTTAGGTTTAGATTTGGGGTTAGGTTTAGATTTAAGGTTTAGATTTGGGGTTAGGTTTAGATTTTAGGTTTAGATTTGGGGTTAGGTTTAGATTTTAGGTTTATATTTGGGGTAAGGTTTAGATTTGGGGTTAGGTTTAGATTTTAGGTTTAGATTTGGGGTTAGGTTTAGATTTGGGGTTAGGTTTAGATTTTAGGTTTAGATTTGGGGTTAGGTTTAGATTTTAGGTTTAGATATGGGGTTAGGTTTAGATTTGGGGTTAGGTTTAGATTTTAGGTTTAGATTTGGGGTTAGGTTTAGATTTTAGGTTTAGATATGGGGTTAGGTTTAGATTTGGGGTTAGGTTTAGATTTTAGGTTTAGATTTGGGGTTAGGTTTAGATTTGGGGTTAGGTTTAGATTTTAGGTTTAGATTTGGGGTTAGGTTTAGATTTTAGGTTTAGATTTTAGGTTTAGATTTGGGGTTAGGTTTAGATTTTAGGTTTAGATTTGGGGTTAGGTTTAGATTTTAGGTTTAGATTTGGGGTTAGGTTTAGATTTGGGGTTAGGTTTAGATTTTAGGTTTAGATTTGGGGTTAGGTTTAGATTTTAGGTTTAGATTTGGGGTTAGGTTTAGATTTGGGGTTAGGTTTAGATTTTAGGTTTAGATTTGGGGTTAGGTTTAGATTTAAGGTTTAGATTTGGGGTTAGGTTTAGATTTTAGGTTTAGATTTGGGGTTAGGTTTAGATTTTAGGTTTAGATTTGGGGTTAGGTTTAGATTTTAGGTTTAAATTTGGGGTTAGGTTTAGATTTTAGGTTTAGATTTGGGGTTAGGTTTAGATTTGGGGTTAGGTTTAGATTTTAGGTTTAGATTTGGGGCAAGGTTTAGATTTGGGGTTAGGTTTAGATTTTAGGTTTAGATTTGGGGTTAGGTTTAGATTTGGGGTTAGGTTTAGATTTTAGGTTTAGATTTGGGGTTAGGTTTAGATTTGGGGTTAGGTTTAGATTTTAGGTTTAGATTTGGGGTTAGGTTTAGATTTTAGGTTTAGATATGGGGTTAGGTTTAGATTTGGGGTTAGGTTTAGATTTTAGGTTTTGATTTGGGGTTAGGTTTAGATTTTAGGTTTAGATATGGGGTTAGGTTTAGATTTGGGGTTAGGTTTAGATTTTAGCTTTAGATTTGGGGTTAGGTTTAGATTTGGGGTTAGGTTTAGATTTTAGGTTTAGATTTGGGGTTAGGTTTAGATTTGGGGTTAGGTTTAGATTTTAGGTTTAGATTTGGGGTTAGGTTTAGATTTTAGGTTTAGATTTGGGGTTAGGTTTAGATTTGGGGTTAGGTTTAGATTTTAGGTTTAGATTTGGGGTTAGGTTTAGATTTTAGGTTTAGATATGGGGTTAGGTTTAGATTTGGGGTTAGGTTTAGATTTTAGGTTTAGATTTGGGGTTAGGTTTAGATTTGGGGTTAGGTTTAGATTTTAGGTTTAGATTTGGGGTTAGGTTTAGATTTGGGGTTAGGTTTAGATTTTAGGTTTAGATTTGGGGTTAGGTTTAGATTTTAGGTTTAGATTTCGGGTTAGGTTTAGATTTGGGGTTAGGTTTAGATTTTAGGTTTAGATTTGGGGTTAGGTTTAGATTTTAGGTTTAGATTTGGGGTTAGGTTTAGATTTTAGGTTTAGATTTGGGGTTAGCTTTAGATTTTAGGTTTAGATTTGGGGTTAGGTTTAGATTTGGGGTTAGGTTTAGATTTTAGGGTTAGATTTGGGGTTAGGTTTAGATTTTAGGTTTACATTTGGGGTTAGGTTTAGATTTTAGGTTTAGATATGGGGTTAGGTTTAGATTTGGGGTTAGGTTTAGATTTTAGGTTTAGATTTGGGGTTAGGTTTAGATTTGGGGTTAGGTTTAGATTTTAGGTTTAGATTTGGGGTTAGGTTTAGATTTTAGGTTTAGTTTTGGGGTTAGGTTTAGATTTGGTGTTAGGTTTAGATTTTAGGTTTGGATTTGGGGTTAGGTTCAGATTTTAGGTTTTGATTTGGGGTTAGGTTTAGACTTGGGGTTAGGTTTAGATTTTAGGTTTAGATTTGGGGTTAGGTTTAGATTTTAGGTTTAGATTTGGGGTTAGGTTTAGATTTGGGGTTAGGTTTAGATTTGGGGTTAGGTTTAGATTTTAGGTTTAGATTTGGGGTTAGGTTTAGATTTGGGGTTAGGTTTAGATTTTAGGTTTAGATTTGGGGTTAGGTTTAGATTTGGGGTTAGGTTTAGATTTTAGGTTTAGATTTGGGTTTAGGTTTAGATTTTAGGTTTAGATTTGGGGTTAGGTTTAGATTTTAGGTTTAGATTTGGGGTTAGGTTTAGATTTTAGGTTTATATTTGGGGTAAGGTTTAGATTTGGGGTTAGGTTTAGATTTTAGGTTTAGATTTGGGGTTAGGTTTAGATTTTAGGTTTAGATATGGGGTTAGGTTTAGATTTGGGGTTAGGTTTAGATTTTAGGTTTAGATTTGGGGTTAGGTTTAGATTTGGGGTTAGGTTTAGATTTAGGTTTAGATTTGGGGTTAGGTTTAGATTTTAGGTTTAGATTTGGGGTTAGGTTTAGATTTTAGGTTTAGATTTGGGGTTAGGTTTAGATTTGGGGTTAGGTTTAGATTTTAGGTTTAGATTTGGGGTTAGGTTTAGATTTTAGGTTTAGATTTTAGGTTTAGATTTGGGGTTAGGTTTAGATTTTAGGTTTAGATTTGGGGTTAGGTTTAGATTTTAGGTTTAGATTTGGGGTTAGGTTTAGATTTGGGGTTAGGTTTAGATTTTAGGTTTAGATTTGGGGTTAGGTTTAGATTTTAGGTTTAGATTTGGGGTTAGGTTTAGATTTTAGGTTTAGATTTGGGGTTAGGTTTAGATTTGGGGTTAGGTTTAGATTTTAGGTTTAGATTTGGGGTTAGGTTTAGATTTAAGGTTTAGATTTGGGGTTAGGTTTAGATTTTAGGTTTAAATTTGGGGTTAGGTTTAGATTTTAGGTTTATATTTGGGGTAAGGTTTAGATTTGGGGTTAGGTTTAGATTTTAGGTTTAGATTTGGGGTTAGGTTTAGATTTGGGGTTAGGTTTAGATTTTAGGTTTAGATTTGGGGTTAGGTTTAGATTTTAGGTTTAGATATGGGGTTAGGTTTAGATTTGGGGTTAGGTTTAGATTTTAGGTTTAGATTTGGGGTTAGGTTTAGATTTTAGGTTTAGATATGGGGTTAGGTTTAGATTTGGGGTTAGGTTTAGATTTTAGGTTTAGATTTGGGGTTAGGTTTAGATTTGGGGTTAGGTTTAGATTTTAGGTTTAGATTTGGGGTTAGGTTTAGATTTTAGGTTTAGATTTTAGGTTTAGATTTGGGGTTAGGTTTAGATTTTAGGTTTAGATTTGGGGTTAGGTTTAGATTTTAGGTTTAGATTTGGGGTTAGGTTTAGATTTGGGGTTAGGTTTAGATTTTAGGTTTAGATTTGGGGTTAGGTTTAGATTTTAGGTTTAGATTTGGGGTTAGGTTTAGATTTGGGGTTAGGTTTAGATTTTAGGTTTAGATTTGGGGTTAGGTTTAGATTTAAGGTTTAGATTTGGGGTTAGGTTTAGATTTGGGGTTAGGTTTAGATTTTAGGTTTAGATTTGGGGTTAGGTTTAGATTTTAGGTTTAGATTTGGGGTTAGGTTTAGATTTGGGGTTAGGTTTAGATTTTAGGTTTAGATTTGGGGTTAGGTTTAGATTTTAGGTTTAGATTTGGGGTTAGGTTTAGATTTTAGGTTTAGATTTGGGGTTAGGTTTAGATTTGGGGTTAGGTTTAGATTTTAGGTTTAGATTTGGGGTTAGGTTTAGATTTTAGGTTTAGATATGGGGTTAGGTTTAGATTTGGGGTTAGGTTTAGATTTTAGCTTTAGATTTGGGGTTAGGTTTAGATTTGGGGTTAGGTTTAGATTTTAGGTTTAGATTTGGGGTTAGGTTTAGATTTGGGGTTAGGTTTAGATTTTAGGTTTAGATTTGGGGTTAGGTTTAGATTTTAGGTTTAGATTTGGGGTTAGGTTTAGATTTGGGGTTAGGTTTAGATTTTAGGTTTAGATTTGGGGTTAGGTTTAGATTTTAGGTTTAGATATGGGGTTAGGCTTAGATTTGGGGTTAGGTTTAGATTTTAGCTTTAGATTTGGGGTTAGGTTTAGATTTGGGGTTAGGTTTAGATTTTAGGTTTAGATTTGGGGTTAGGTTTAGATTTGGGGTTAGGTTTAGATTTTAGGTTTAGATTTGGGGTTAGGTTTAGATTTTAGGTTTAGATTTCGGGTTAGGTTTAGATTTGGGGTTAGGTTTAGATTTTAGGTTTAGATTTGGGGTTAGGTTTAGATTTTAGGTTTAGATTTGGGGTTAGGTTTAGATTTTAGGTTTAGATTTAGGGTTAGCTTTAGATTTTAGGTTTAGATTTGGGGTTAGGTTTAGATTTGGGGTTAGGTTTAGATTTTAGGGTTAGATTTGGGGTTAGGTTAAGATTTTAGGTTTACATTTGGGGTTAGGTTTAGATTTTAGGTTTAGATATGGGTTAGGTTTAGATTTGGGGTTAGGTTTAGATTTTAGGTTTAGATTTGGGGTTAGGTTTAGATTTGGGGTTAGGTTTAGATTTTAGGTTTAGATTTGGGGTTAGGTTTAGATTTTAGGTTTAGTTTTGGGGTTAGGTTTAGATTTGGTGTTAGGTTTAGATTTTAGGTTTAGATTTGGGTTAGGTTTAGATTTGGGGTTAGGTTTAGATTTTAGGTTTAGATTGGGGTTAGGTTTAGATTTAAGGTTTAGATTTGGGGTTAGGTTTAGATTTGGGTTAGGTTTAGATTTTAGGTTTAGATTTGGGGTTAGGTTTAGATTTAAGGTTTAGATTTGGGGTTAGGTTTAGATTTGGGGTTAGGTTTAGATTTTAGGTTTAGATTTGGGGTTAGGTTTAGATTTTAGGTTTAGATTTGGGGTTAGGTTAGATTTGGGGTTAGGTTTAGATTTTAGGTTTAGATTTGGGGTTAGGTTTAGATTTTAGGTTTAGATTTGGGGTTAGGTTTAGATTTGGGGTTAGGTTTAGATTTTAGGTTTAGATTTGGGGTTAGGTTTAGATTTTAGGTTTAGATTTGGGGTTAGGTTTAGATTTGGGGTTAGGTTTAGATTTTAGCTTTAGATTTGGGGTTAGGTTTAGATTTGGGGTTAGGTTTAGATTTTAGGTTTAGATTTGGGGTTAGGTTTAGATTTGGGGTTAGGTTTAGATTTTAGGTTTAGATTTGGGGTTAGGTTTAGATTTTAGGTTTAGATTTGGGTTAGGTTTAGATTTGGGGTTAGGTTTAGATTTTAGGTTTAGATTTGGGGTTAGGTTTAGATTTTAGGTTTAGATATGGGGTTAGGCTTAGATTTGGGGTTAGGTTTAGATTTTAGCTTTAGATTTGGGGTTAGGTTTAGATTTGGGGTTAGGTTTAGATTTTAGGTTTAGATTTGGGGTTAGGTTTAGATTTGGGGTTAGGTTTAGATTTTAGGTTTAGATTTGGGGTTAGGTTTAGATTTTAGGTTTAGATTTCGGGTTAGGTTAGATTTGGGGTTAGGTTTAGATTTTAGGTTTAGATTTGGGGTTAGGTTTAGATTTTAGGTTTAGATTTGGGTTAGGTTTAGATTTTAGGTTTAGATTTAGGGTTAGCTTTAGATTTTAGGTTAGATTTGGGGTTAGGTTTAGATTTGGGGTTAGGTTTAGATTTAGGGTTAGATTTGGGGTTAGGTTAAGATTTTAGGTTTACATTTGGGTTAGGTTTAGATTTTAGGTTTAGATATGGGGTTAGGTTTAGATTTGGGGTTAGGTTTAGATTTTAGGTTTAGATTTGGGGTTAGGTTTAGATTTGGGGTTAGGTTTAGATTTTAGGTTTAGATTTGGGGTTAGGTTTAGATTTTAGGTTTAGTTTTGGGGTTAGGTTTAGATTTGGTGTTAGGTTTAGATTTTAGGTTTAGATTTGGGGTTAGGTTTAGATTTGGGTTAGGTTTAGATTTTAGGTTTAGATTTGGGGTTAGGTTTAGATTTAAGGTTTAGATTTGGGGTTAGGTTTAGATTTGGGGTTAGGTTTAGATTTTAGGTTTAGATTTGGGGTTAGGTTTAGATTTTAGGTTTAGATATGGGGTTAGGTTTAGATTTGGGGTTAGGTTTAGATTTTAGCTTTAGATTTGGGGTTAGGTTTAGATTTGGGGTTAGGTTTAGATTTTTAGGTTTAGATTTGGGGTTAGGTTTAGATTTGGGGTTAGGTTTAGATTTTAGTTTAGATTTGGGGTTAGGTTTAGATTTTAGGTTAGATTTCGGGTTAGGTTTAGATTTGGGTTAGGTTTAGATTTTAGGTTTAGATTTGGGTTAGGTTTAGATTTTAGGTTTAGATTTGGGGTTAGGTTTAGATTTTAGGTTTAGATTTGGGTTAGGTTTAGATTTTAGGTTTAGATTTGGGTTAGGTTTAGATTTGGGGTTAGGTTTAGATTTTAGGTTTAGATTTGGGTTAGGTTTAGATTTTAGGTTAGATATGGGGTTAGGTTTAGATTTGGGGTTAGGTTAGATTTTAGCTTTAGATTTGGGTTAGGTTTAGATTGGGTTAGGTTTAGATTTTAGGTTTAGATTTGGGGTTAGGTTTAGATTTGGGGTTAGGTTTAGATTTTAGGTTTAGATTTGGGGTTAGGTTTAGATTTTAAGGTTTAGATTTCGGGTTAGGTTTAGATTTGGGGTTAGGTTTAGATTTTAGGTTTAGATTTGGGGTTAGGTTTAGATTTTAGGTTTAGATTTGGGGTTAGCTTTAGATTTTAGGTTTAGATTTGGGGTTAGGTTTAGATTTGGGGGTAGGTGGGTAGGTTAGATTTTAGGTTTAGATTTGGGGTTAGGTTTAGATTTTAGGTTTAGATTTGGGGTTAGGTTTAGATTTGGTAGGTTTAGATAGTTGGGGTTAGGTTTAGATTTGGGGTTGGTTTAGATTTAGGTTTAGATTTGGGGTTAGGTTTAGTTAGGTTTTGGGGTTAGGTTTAGATTTGGGGTTAGGTTTAGATTTGGGTTTAGGTTTGGGGTTAGGTTTAGATTTGGGGTTAGGTTTGGGTTTAGGTTTAGATTTGGGTAGGTTTAGATTTTAGGTTTAGTTTGGGGTTAGGTTTAGATTGGGGTTAGGTTAGATTTTAGGTTTAGATTTGGGGTTAGGTTTAGATTTAGGTTTAGATTTGGGGTTAGGTTTAGATTTGGGTTAGGTTAGATTAGGTTTAGATTGGGTTAGGTTTAGATTTGGGTTAGGTTTAGGGTTTAGGTTTAGATTTGGGGTTAGGTTTAGATTTTAGGTTTAGATTTGGGGTTAGGTTTAGATTTGGGGTTGGTTTAGATTTTAGGTTTAGATTTGGGGTTAGGTTTAGATTTAGGTTTAATTTGGGGTTAGGTTTAGATTTTAGGTTTAGATTTGGGGTTAGGTTTAGATTTTAGGTTTAGATTTGGGGATAGGTTTAGATTTGGGGTTAGGTTTAGATTTAGGTTTAGATTTGGGGTTAGGTTTAGATTTGGGGTTAGGTTTAGATTTTAGGTTTAGATTTGGGGTAGGTTTAGATTTGGGGTTAGGTTTAGATTTTGGTTTAGATTTGGGGTTAGGTTTAGATTTTAGGTTTAGATATGGGGTTAGGTTTAGATTTGGGGTTAGGTTTAGATTTTAGGTTTTGATTTGGGGTTAGGTTTAGATTTTAGGTTTAGATATGGGGTTAGGTTTAGATTTGGGGTTAGGTTTAGATTTTAGCTTTAGATTTGGGGTTAGGTTTAGATTTAGGTTTAGATTTGGGGTTAGGTTTAGATTTGGGGTTAGGTTTAGATTTTAGGTTTAGATTTGGGGTTAGGTTTAGATTTTAGGTTTAGATTTGGGGTTAGGTTTAGATTTGGGGTTAGGTTAGATTTTAGGTTTAGATTTGGGGTTAGGTTTAGATTTTAGGTTTAGATATGGGGTTAGGTTTAGATTTGGGGTTAGGTTTAGATTTTAGCTTTAGATTTGGGGTTAGGTTTAGATTTGGGGTTAGGTTTAGATTTTAGGTTTAGATTTGGGGTTAGGTTTAATTTGGGGTTAGGTTTAGATTTTAGGTTTAGATTTGGGGTTAGGTTTAGATTTTAGGTTTAGATTTCGGGTTAGGTTAGATTTGGGGTTAGGTTAGATTTTAGGTTTAGATTTGGGGTTAGGTTTAGATTTTAGGTTTAGATATGGGGTTAGGTTTAGATTTGGGGTTAGGTTTAGATTTTAGGTTTAGATTTGGGTTAGGTTTAGATTTGGGGTTAGGTTTAGATTTTAGGTTTAGATTTGGGGTTAGGTTTAGATTTTAGGTTTAGTTTTGGGGTTAGGTTTAGATTTGGTGTTAGGTTTAGATTTTAGGTTTGGATTTGGGGTTAGGTTCAGATTTTAGGTTTTGATTTGGGGTTAGGTTTAGACTTGGGGTTAGGTTTAGATTTTAGGTTTAGATTTGGGGTTAGGTTTAGATTTTAGGTTTAGATTTGGGGTTAGGTTTAGATTTGGGGTTAGGTTTAGATTGGGGTTAGGTTTAGATTTTAGGTTTAGATTTGGGGTTAGGTTTAGATTTGGGGTTAGGTTTAGATTTTAGGTTTAGATTTGGGGTTAGGTTTAGATTTGGGGTTAGGTTTAGATTTTAGGTTTAGATTTGGGTTTAGGTTTAGATTTTAGGTTTAGATTTGGGGTTAGGTTTAGATTTTAGGTTTATATTTGGGGTTAGTTTAGATTTTAGGTTTATATTTGGGGTAAGGTTTAGATTTGGGGTTAGGTTTAGATTTTAGGTTTAGATTTGGGGTTAGGTTTAGATTTTAGGTTTAGATATGGGGTTAGGTTTAGATTTGGGGTTAGGTTTAGATTTAGGTTTAGATTTGGGGTTAGGTTTAGATTTGGGGTTAGGTTTAGATTTTAGGTTTAGATTTGGGGTTAGGTTTAGATTTTAGGTTTAGATTTGGGGTTAGGTTTAGATTTTAGGTTTAGATTTGGGGTTAGGTTTAGATTTGGGGTTAGGTTAGATTTTAGGTTTAGATTTGGGGTTAGGTTTAGATTTTAGGTTTAGATTTTAGGTTTAGATTTGGGGTTAGGTTTAGATTTTAGGTTTAGATTTGGGTTAGGTTTAGATTTTAGGTTTAGATTTGGGGTTAGGTTTAGATTTGGGGTTAGGTTTAGATTTTAGGTTTAGATTGGGGTTAGGTTAGATTTTAGGTTTAGATTTGGGGTTAGGTTAGATTTTAGGTTTAGATTTGGGGTTAGGTTTAGATTTTAGGTTTAGATTTGGGGTTAGGTTTAGATCTGGGGTTAGGTTTAGATTTTAGGTTTAGATTTGGGGTTAGGTTTAGATTTAAGGTTTAGATTTGGGTTAGGTTTAGATTTTAGGTTTAGATTTGGGGTTAGGTTTAGATTTTAGGTTTATATTTGGGGTAAGGTTTAGATTTGGGGTTAGGTTTAGATTTTAGGTTTAGATTTGGGGTTAGGTTTAGATTTGGGGTTAGGTTTAGATTTTAGGTTTAGATTTGGGGTTAGGTTTAGATTTTAGGTTTAGATATGGGGTTAGGTTTAGATTTGGGGTTAGGTTTAGATTTTAGGTTTAGATTTGGGGTTAGTTTAGATTTTAGGTTTAGATATGGGGTTAGGTTTAGATTTGGGGTTAGGTTTAGATTTTAGGTTTAGATTTGGGTTAGGTTTAGATTTGGGGTTAGGTTAGATTTTAGGTTTAGATTTGGGGTTAGGTTTAGATTTTAGGTTAGATTTTAGGTTTAGATTTGGGGTTAGGTTTAGATTTTAGGTTTAGATTTGGGGTTAGGTTTAGATTTTAGGTTTAGATTTGGGTTAGGTTTAGATTTGGGGTTAGGTTTAGATTTTAGGTTTAGATTTGGGGTTAGGTTTAGATTTTAGGTTTAGATTTGGGGTTAGGTTTAGATTTGGGGTTAGGTTTAGATTTTAGGTTTAGATTTGGGGTTAGGTTTAGATTTTAGGTTTAGATTTGGGGTTAGGTTTAGATTTGGGGTTAGGTTTAGATTTTAGGTTTAGATTTGGGGTTAGGTTTAGATTTTAGTTAGATTTGGGGTTAGGTTTAGATTTGGGGTTAGGTTTAGATTTTAGGTTTAGATTTGGGGTTAGGTTTAGATTTTAGGTTTAGATTTGGGCTTAGGTTTAGATTTTAGGTTTAGATTTGGGGTTAGGTTTAGATTTGGGGTTAGGTTTAGATTTTAGGTTTAAATTTGGGGTTAGGTTTAGATTTGGGGTTAGGTTTAGATTTTAGGTTTAGATTTGGGGTTAGGTTTAGATTTGGGGTTAGGTTTAGATTTTAGGTTTAGATTTGGGGTTAGGTTTAGATTTGGGGTTAGGTTTAGATTTTAGGTTTAGATTTGGGGTTAGGTTTAGATTTTAGGTTTAGATATGGGGTTAGGTTTAGATTTGGGGTTAGGTTTAGATTTTAGGTTTTGATTTGGGGTTAGGTTTAGATTTTAGGTTAAGATATGGGGTTAGGTTTAGATTTGGGGTTAGGTTTAGATTTTAGCTTTAGATTTGGGGTTAGGTTTAGATTTGGGGTTAGGTTTAGATTTTAGGTTTAGATTTGGGGTTAGGTTTAGATTTGGGGTTAGGTTTAGATTTTAGGTTTAGATTTGGGGTTAGGTTTAGATTTTAGGTTTAGATTTGGGGTTAGGTTTAGATTTGGGGTTAGGTTTAGATTTTAGGTTTAGATTTGGGGTTAGGTTTAGATTTTAGGTTTAGATATGGGGTTAGGTTTAGATTTGGGGTTAGGTTTAGATTTTAGCTTTAGATTTGGGGTTAGGTTTAGATTTGGGGTTAGGTTTAGATTTTAGGTTTAGATTTGGGGTTAGGTTTAGATTTGGGGTTAGGTTTAGATTTTAGGTTTAGATTTGGGGTTAGGTTTAGATTTTAGGTTTAGATTTCGGGTTAGGTTTAGATTTGGGGTTAGGTTTAGATTTTAGGTTTAGATTTGGGGTTAGGTTTAGATTTTAGGTTTAGATTTGGGGTTAGGTTTAGATTTTAGGTTTAGATTTGGGGTTAGCTTTAGATTTTAGGTTTAGATTTGGGGTTAGGTTTAGATTTGGGGTTAGGTTTAGATTTTAGGGTTAGATTTGGGGTTAGGTTTAGATTTTAGGTTTACATTTGGGGTTAGGTTTAGATTTTAGGTTTAGATATGGGGTTAGGTTTAGATTTGGGGTTAGGTTTAGATTTTAGGTTTAGATTTGGGGTTAGGTTTAGATTTGGGGTTAGGTTTAGATTTTAGGTTTAGATTTGGGGTTAGGTTTAGATTTGGGGTTAGGTTTAGATTTTAGGTTTAGATTTGGGGTTAGGTTTAGATTTTAGGTTTAGTTTTGGGGTTAGGTTTAGATTTGGTGTTAGGTTTAGATTTTAGGTTTGGATTTGGGGTTAGGTTCAGATTTTAGGTTTTGATTTGGGGTTAGGTTTAGACTTGGGGTTAGGTTTAGATTTTAGGTTTAGATTTGGGGTTAGGTTTAGATTTTAGGTTTAGATTTGGGGTTAGGTTTAGATTTAAGGTTTAGATTTGGGGTTAGGTTTAGATTTGGGGTTAGGTTTAGATTTGGGGTTAGGTTTAGATTTTAGGTTTAGATTTGGGGTTAGGTTTAGATTTGGGGTTAGGTTTAGATTTTAGGTTTAGATTTGGGGTTAGGTTTAGATTTGGGGTTAGGTTTAGATTTTAGGTTTAGATTTGGGTTTAGGTTTAGATTTTAGGTTTAGATTTGGGGTTAGGTTTAGATTTTAGGTTTATATTTGGGGTAAGGTTTAGATTTGGGGTTAGGTTTAGATTTTAGGTTTAGATTTGGGGTTAGGTTTAGATTTTAGGTTTAGATTTGGGGTTAGGTTTAGATTTGGGGTTAGGTTTAGATTTTAGGTTTAGATTTGCGGTTAGGTTTAGATTTTAGGTTTAGATTTGGGGTTAGGTTTAGATTTTAGGTTTAGATTTGGGGTTAGGTTTAGATTTGGGGTTAGGTTTAGATTTTAGGTTTTGATTTGGGGTTAGGTTTAGATTTTAGGTTTAGATATGGGGTTAGGTTTAGATTTGGCGTTAGGTTTAGATTTTAGCTTTAGATTTGGGGTTAGGTTTAGATTTGGGGTTAGGTTTAGATTTTAGGTTTAGATTTGGGGTTAGGTTTAGATTTGGGCTTAGGTTTAGATTTTAGGTTTAAATTTGGGGTTAGGTTTAGATTTGGGGTTAGGTTTAGATTTGGGGTTAGGTTTAGATTTTAGGTTTAGATTTGGGGTTAGGTTTAGATTTGGGGTTAGGTTTAGATTTTAGGTTTAGATTTGGGGTTAGGTTTAGATTTTAGGTTTAGATATGGGGTTAGGTTTAGATTTGGGGTTAGGTTTAGATTTTAGGTTTTGATTTGGGGTTAGGTTTAGATTTTAGGTTTAGATATGGGGTTAGGTTTAGATTTGGGGTTAGGTTTAGATTTTAGCTTTAGATTTGGGGTTAGGTTTAGATTTGGGGTTAGGTTTAGATTTTAGGTTTAGATTTGGGGTTAGGTTTAGATTTGGGGTTAGGTTTAGATTTTAGGTTTAGATTTGGGGTTAGGTTTAGATTTTAGGTTTAGATTTGGGGTTAGGTTTAGATTTGGGGTTAGGTTTAGATTTTAGGTTTAGATTTGGGGTTAGGTTTAGATTTTAGGTTTAGATATGGGGTTAGGTTTAGATTTGGGGTTAGGTTTAGATTTTAGCTTTAGATTTGGGGTTAGGTTTAGATTTGGGGTTAGGTTTAGATTTTAGGTTTAGATTTGGGGTTAGGTTTAGATTTGGGGTTAGGTTTAGATTTTAGGTTTAGATTTGGGGTTAGGTTTAGATTTTAGGTTTAGATATGGGGTTAGGTTTAGATTTGGGGTTAGGTTTAGATTTTAGGTTTTGATTTGGGGTTAGGTTTAGATTTTAGGTTTAGATATGGGGTTAGGTTTAGATTTGGGGTTAGGTTTAGATTTTAGCTTTAGATTTGGGGTTAGGTTTAGATTTGGGGTTAGGTTTAGATTTTAGGTTTAGATTTGGGGTTAGGTTTAGATTTGGGGTTAGGTTTAGATTTTAGGTTTAGATTTGGGGTTAGGTTTAGATTTTAGGTTTAGATTTGGGGTTAGGTTTAGATTTGGGGTTAGGTTTAGATTTTAGGTTTAGATTTGGGGTTAGGTTTAGATTTTAGGTTTAGATATGGGGTTAGGTTTAGATTTGGGGTTAGGTTTAGATTTTAGCTTTAGATTTGGGGTTAGGTTTAGATTTGGGGTTAGGTTTAGATTTTAGGTTTAGATTTGGGGTTAGGTTTAGATTTGGGGTTAGGTTTAGATTTTAGGTTTAGATTTGGGGTTAGGTTTAGATTTTAGGTTTAGATTTCGGGTTAGGTTTAGATTTGGGGTTAGGTTTAGATTTTAGGTTTAGATTTGGGGTTAGGTTTAGATTTTAGGTTTAGATTTGGGGTTAGGTTTAGATTTTAGGTTTAGATTTGGGGTTAGCTTTAGATTTTAGGTTTAGATTTGGGGTTAGGTTTAGATTTGGGGTTAGGTTTAGATTTTAGGGTTAGATTTGGGGTTAGGTTTAGATTTTAGGTTTACATTTGGGGTTAGGTTTAGATTTTAGGTTTAGATATGGGGTTAGGTTTAGATTTGGGGTTAGGTTTAGATTTTAGGTTTAGATTTGGGGTTAGGTTTAGATTTGGGGTTAGGTTTAGATTTTAGGTTTAGATTTGGGGTTAGGTTTAGATTTGGGGTTAGGTTTAGATTTTAGGTTTAGATTTGGGGTTAGGTTTAGATTTTAGGTTTAGTTTTGGGGTTAGGTTTAGATTTGGTGTTAGGTTTAGATTTTAGGTTTGGATTTGGGGTTAGGTTCAGATTTTAGGTTTTGATTTGGGGTTAGGTTTAGACTTGGGGTTAGGTTTAGATTTTAGGTTTAGATTTGGGGTTAGGTTTAGATTTTAGGTTTAGATTTGGGGTTAGGTTTAGATTTTAGGTTTAGATTTGGGGTTAGGTTTAGATTTAAGGTTTAGATTTGGGGTTAGGTTTAGATTTGGGGTTAGGTTTAGATTTGGGGTTAGGTTTAGATTTTAGGTTTAGATTTGGGGTTAGGTTTAGATTTGGGGTTAGGTTTAGATTTTAGGTTTAGATTTGGGGTTAGGTTTAGATTTGGGGTTAGGTTTAGATTTTAGGTTTAGATTTGGGTTTAGGTTTAGATTTTAGGTTTAGATTTGGGGTTAGGTTTAGATTTTAGGTTTATATTTGGGGTTAGGTTTAGATTTTAGGTTTATATTTGGGGTAAGGTTTAGATTTGGGGTTAGGTTTAGATTTTAGGTTTAGATTTGGGGTTAGGTTTAGATTTTAGGTTTAGATTTGGGGTTAGGTTTAGATTTTAGGTTTAGATATGGGGTTAGGTTTAGATTTGGGGTTAGGTTTAGATTTTAGGTTTAGATTTGGGGTTAGGTTTAGATTTGGGGTTAGGTTTAGATTTTAGGTTTAGATTTGCGGTTAGGTTTAGATTTTAGGTTTAGATTTGGGGTTAGGTTTAGATTTTAGGTTTAGATTTGGGGTTAGGTTTAGATTTGGGGTTAGGTTTAGATTTTAGGTTTAGATTTGGGGTTAGGTTTAGATTTTAGGTTTAGATTTTAGGTTTAGATTTGGGGTTAGGTTTAGATTTTAGGTTTAGATTTGGGGTTAGGTTTAGATTTGGGGTTAGGTTTAGATTTTAGGTTTAGATTTGGGGTTAGGTTTAGATTTTAGGTTTAGATTTTAGGTTTAGATTTGGGGTTAGGTTTAGATTTGGGGTTAGGTTTAGATTTTAGGTTTAGATTTGGGGTTAGGTTTAGATTTTAGGTTTAGATTTGGGGTTAGGTTTAGATTTGGGGTTAGGTTTAGATTTTAGGTTTAGATTTGGGGTTAGGTTTAGATTTAAGGTTTAGATTTGCGGTTAGGTTTAGATTTGGGGTTAGGTTTAGATTTTAGGTTTATATTTGGGGTTAGGTTTAGATTTTAGGTTTAGATTTGGGGTTAGGTTTAGATTTGGGGTTAGGTTTAGATTTTAGGTTTAGATTTGGGGTTAGGTTTAGATTTTAGGTTTAGATTTGGGATTAGGTTTAGATTTGGGGTTAGGTTTAGATTTTAGGTTTAGATTTGGGGTTAGGTTTAGATTTTAGGTTTATATTTGGGGTAAGGTTTAGATTTGGGGTTAGGTTTAGATTTTAGGTTTAGATTTGGGGTTAGGTTTAGATTTGGGGTTAGGTTTAGATTTTAGGTTTAGATTTGGGGTTAGGTTTAGATTTTAGGTTTAGATTTGGGGTTACGTTTAGATTTGGGGTTAAGTTTAGATTTTAGGTTTAGATTTGGTGTTAGGTTTAGATTTTAGGTTTAGATTTGGGGTTAGGTTTAGATTTGGGGTTAGGTTTAGATTTTAGGTTTACATTTGGGGTTAGGTTCAGATTTTAGATTTAGATTTGGGGTTAGGTTTAGACTTGGGGTTAGGTTTAGATTTTAGGTTTAGATTTGGGGTTAGGTTTAGATTTTAGGTTTAGATTTGGGGTTAGGTTTAGATTTGGGGTTAGGTTTAGATTTTAGGTTTAGATTTGGGGTTAGGTTTAGATTTGGGGTTAGGTTTAGATTTTAGGTTTAGATTTGGGGTTAGGTTTAGATTTTAGGTTTAGATTTGGGGTTAGGTTTAGATTTTAGGTTTAGATTTGGGGTTAGGTTTAGATTTGGGGTTAGGTTTAGATTTTAGGTTTAGATTTGGGGTTAGGTTTAGATTTTAGGTTTAGATTTCGGGTTAGGTTTAGATTTGGGGTTAGGTTTAGATTTTAGGTTTAGATTTGGGGTTAGGTTTAGATTTTAGGTTTATATTTGGGGTAAGGTTTAGATTTGGGGTTAGGTTTAGATTTTAGGTTTAGATTTGGGGTTAGGTTTAGATTTGGGGTTAGGTTTAGATTTTAGGTTTAGATTTGGGGTTAGGTTTAGATTTTAGGTTTAGATTTGGGGTTAGGTTTACATTTGGGGTTAGGTTTAGATTTTAGGTTTAGATTTGGGTTAGGTTTAGATTTTAGGTTTAGATTTGGGGTTAGCTTTAGATTTGGGGTTAGGTTTAGATTTTAGGTTTGGATTTGGGGTTAGGTTTAGATTTAAGGTTTAGATTCGGGGTTAGGTTTAGATTTTAGCTTTAGATTTGGGGTTAGGTTTAGATTTTAGGTTTATATTTGGGGTAAGGTTTAGATTTGGGGTTAGGTTTAGATTTTAGCTTTAGATTTGGGGTTAGGTTTAGATTTGGGGTTAGGTTTAGATTTTAGGTTTAGATTTGGGGTTAGGTTTAGATTTTAGGTTTAGATATGGGGTTAGGTTTAGATTTGGGGTTAGGTTTAGATTTTAGGTTTAGATTTGGGGTTAGGTTTAGATTTGTGGTTAGGTTTAGATTTTAGGTTTAGATTTGGGGTTAGGTTTAGATTTTAGGTTTAGATTTTAGGTTTAGATTTGGGGTTAGGTTTAGATTTGGGGTTAGGTTTAGATTTTAGGTTTAGATTTGGGGTTAGGTTTAGATTTTAGGTTTAGATATGGGGTTAGGTTTAGATTTGGGGTTAGGTTTAGATTTTAGGTTTAGATTTGGGGTTAGGTTTAGATTTTAGGTTTAGATATGGGGTTAGGTTTAGATTTGGGGTTAGGTTTAGATTTTAGGTTTAGATTTGGGGTTAGGTTTAGATTTGGGGTTAGGTTTAGATTTTAGGTTTAGATTTGGGGTTAGGTTTAGATTTGGGGTTAGGTTTAGATTTTAGGTTTAGATTTGGGGTTAGGTTTAGATTTTAGGTTTAGATTTGGGGTTAGGTTTAGATTTGGGGTTAGGTTTAGATTTTAGGTTTAGATTTGGGGTTAGGTTTAGATTTTAGGTTTAGATTTGGGGTTAGGTTTAGACTTGGGGTTAGGTTTAGATTTTAGGTTTAGTTTTGGGGTTAGGTTTAGATTTTAGGTTTAGATTTGGGGTTAGGTTTAGATTTTAGGTTTAGATTTGGGGTTAGCTTTAGATTTTAGGTTTAGATTTGGGGTTAGGTTTAGATTTGGGGTTAGGTTTAGATTTTAGGGTTAGATTTGGGGTTAGGTTTAGATTTTAGGTTTACATTTGGGGTTAGGTTTAGATTTTAGGTTTAGATATGGGGTTAGGTTTAGATTTGGGGTTAGGTTTAGATTTTAGGTTTAGATTTGGGGTTAGGTTTAGATTTGGGGTTAGGTTTAGATTTTAGGTTTAGATTTGGGGTTAGGTTTAGATTTTAGGTTTAGTTTTGGGGTTAGGTTTAGATTTGGTGTTAGGTTTAGATTTTAGGTTTGGATTTGGGGTTAGGTTTAGATTTTAGGTTTAGATTTGGGGTTAGGTTTAGATTTTAGGTTTAGATTTGGGGTTAGCTTTAGATTTTAGGTTTAGATTTGGGGTTAGGTTAAGATTTGGGGTTAGGTTTAGATTTTAGGGTTAGATTTGGGGTTAGGTTTAGATTTTAGGTTTACATTTGGGGTTAGGTTTAGATTTTAGGTTTAGATATGGGGTTAGGTTTAGATTTGGGGTTAGGTTTAGATTTTAGGTTTAGATTTGGGGAGATTTTAGGTTTAGATATGGGGTTAGGTTTAGATTTGGGGTTAGGTTTAGATTTTAGGTTTAGATTTGGGGTTAGGTTTAGATTTGGGGTTAGGTTTAGATTTTAGGTTTAGATTTGCGGTTAGGTTTAGATTTTAGGTTTAGTTTTGGGGTTAGGTTTAGATTTGGTGTTAGGTTTAGATTTTAGGTTTGGATTTGGGGTTAGGTTCAGATTTTAGGTTTAGATTTGGGGTTAGGTTTAGACTTGGGGTTAGGTTTAGATTTTAGGTTTAGATTTGGGGTTAGGTTTAGATTTTAGGTTTAGATTTGGGGTTAGGTTTAGATGTTAGGTTTAGATTTGGGGTTAGGTTTAGATTTAAGGTTTAGATTTGGGGTTAGGTTTAGATTTGGGGTTAGGTTTAGATTTGGGGTTAGGTTTAGATTTTAGGTTTAGATTTGGGGTTAGGTTTAGATTTGGGGTTAGGTTTAGATTTGGGGTTAGGTTTAGATTTTAGGTTTAGATTTGGGTTTAGGTTTAGATTTTAGGTTTAGATTTGGGGTTAGGTTTAGATTTTAGGTTTATATTTGGGGTTAGGTTTAGATTTTAGGTTTATATTTGGGGTAAGGTTTAGATTTGGGGTTAGGTTTAGATTTTAGGTTTAGATTTGGGGTTAGGTTTAGATTTTAGGTTTAGATTTGGGGTTAGGTTTAGATTTTAGGTTTAGATATGGGGTTAGGTTTAGATTTTGGGTTAGGTTTAGATTTTAGGTTTAGATTTGGGGTTAGGTTTAGATTTGGGGTTAGGTTTAGATTTTAGGTTTAGATTTGGGGTTAGGTTTAGATTTTAGGTTTAGATTTGGGGTTAGGTTTAGATTTTAGGTTTAGATTTGGGGTTAGGTTTAGATTTGGGGTTAGGTTTAGATTTTAGGTTTAGATTTGGGGTTAGGTTTAGATTTTAGGTTTAGATTTGGGGTTAGGTTTAGATTTTAGGTTTAGATTTGGGGTTAGGTTTAGATTTTAGGTTTAGATTTGGGGTTAGGTTTAGATTTGGGGTTAGGTTTAGATTTTAGGTTTAGATTTGGGGTTAGGTTTAGATTTTAGGTTTAGATTTGGGGTTAGGTTTAGATTTTAGGTTTAGATTTGGGGTTAGCTTTAGATTTAAGGTTTAGAATTGCGGTTAGGTTTAGATTTGGGGTTAGGTTTAGATTTTAGGTTTAGATTTGGGGTTAGGTTTAGATTTGGGGTTAGGTTTAGATTTTAGGTTTAGATTTGGGGTTAGGTTTAGATTTTAGGTTTAGATTTGGGGTTAGGTTTAGATTTTAGGTTTATATTTGGGGTAAGGTTTAGATTTTAGGTTTACATTTGGGGTTAGGTTCAGATTTTAGATTTAGATTTGGGGTTAGGTTTAGACTTGGGGTTAGGTTTAGATTTTAGGTTTAGATTTGGGGTTAGGTTTAGATTTTAGGTTTAGATTTGGGGTTAGGTTTAGATTTTAGGTTTAGATTTGGGGTTAGGTTTAGATTTGGGGTTAGGTTTAGATTTTAGGTTTAGATTTGGGGTTAGGTTTAGATTTGGGGTTAGGTTTAGATTTTAGGTTTAGATTTGGGGTTAGGTTTAGATTTTAGGTTTAGATTTGGGGTTAGGTTTAGATTTGGGGTTAGGTTTAGATTTTAGGTTTAGATTTGGGGTTAGGTTTAGATTTTAGGTTTAGATTTGGGGTTAGGTTTAGATTTGGGGTTAGGTTTAGATTTTAGGTTTAGATTTGGGGTTAGGTTTAGATTTTAGGTTTAGATTTGGGGTTAGGTTTAGATTTTAGGTTTATATTTGGGGTAAGGTTTAGATTTGGGGTTAGGTTTAGATTTTAGGTTTAGATTTGGGGTTAGGTTTAGATTTGGGGTTAGGTTTAGATTTTAGGTTTAGATTTGGGGTTAGGTTTAGATTTTAGGTTTAGATTTGGGGTTAGGTTTAGATTTTAGGTTTAGATTTTAGGTTTAGATTTGGGGTTAGGTTTAGATTTGGGGTTAGGTTTAGATTTTAGGTTTAGATTTGGGGTTAGGTTTAGATTTAAGGTTTAGATTTGGGGTTAGGTTTAGATTTTAGGTTTAGATTTGGGGTTAGGTTTAGATTTTAGGTTTATATTTGGGGTAAGGTTTAGATTTGGGGTTAGGTTTAGATTTTAGGTTTAGATTTGGGGTTAGGTTTAGATTTGGGGTTAGGTTTAGATTTTAGGTTTAGATTTGGGGTTAGGTTTAGATTTTAGGTTTAGATATGGGGTTAGGTTTAGATTTGGGGTTAGGTTTAGATTTTAGGTTTAGATTTGGGGTTAGGTTTAGATTTGTGGTTAGGTTTAGATTTTAGATTTAGATTTGGGGTTAGGTTTAGATTTTAGGTTTAGATTTGGGGTTAGGTTTAGATTTGGGGTTAGGTTTAGATTTTAGGTTTAGATTTGGGGTTAGGTTTAGATTTTAGGTTTAGATTTGGGGTTAGGTTTAGATTTGGGGTTTAGATTTGGGGTTAGGTTTAGATTTGGGGTTAGGTTTAGATTTTAGGTTTAGATTTGGGGTTAGGTTTAGATTTGGGGTTAGGTTTAGATTTTAGGTTTAGATTTGGGGTTAGGTTTAGATTTTAGGTTTAAATTTGGGGTTAGGTTTAGATTTTAGGTTTAGATTTGGGGTTAGGTTTAGATTTGGGGTTAGGTTTAGATTTTAGGTTTAGATTTGGGGTTAGGTTTAGATTTTAGGTTTAGATTTGGGGTTAGGTTTAGATTTGGGGTTAGGTTTAGATTTTAGGTTTAGATTTGGGGTTAGGTTTAGATTTTAGGTTTAGATTTGGGGTTAGGTTTAGATTTAAGGTTTAGATTTGGGGTTAGGTTTAGATTTGGGGTTAGGTTTAGATTTTAGGTTTAGATTTGGGGCAAGGTTTAGATTTGGGGTTAGGTTTAGATTTTAGGTTTAGATTTGGGGTTAGGTTTAGATTTGGGGTTAGGTTTAGATTTTAGGTTTAGATTTGGGGTTAGGTTTAGATTTGGGGTTAGGTTTAGATTTTAGGTTTAGATTTGGGGTTAGGTTTAGATTTTAGGTTTAGATATGGGGTTAGGTTTAGATTTGGGGTTAGGTTTAGATTTTAGGTTTAGATTTGGGGTTAGGTTTAGATTTTAGGTTTAGATTTGGGGTTAGGTTTAGATTTGGGGTTAGGTTTAGATTTTAGGTTTAGATTTGGGGTTAGGTTTAGATTTTAGGTTTAGATTTGGGGTTAGGTTTAGACTTGGGGTTAGGTTTAGATTTTAGGTTTAGATTTGGGGTTAGGTTTAGATTTTAGGTTTAGATTTGGGGTTAGGTTTAGATTTTAGGTTTAGATTTGGGGTTAGGTTTAGATTTTAGGTTTAGATTTGGGGTTAGGTTTAGATTTGGGGTTAGGTTTAGATTTTAGGGTTAGATTTGGGGTTAGGTTTAGATTTTAGGTTTACATTTGGGGTTAGGTTTAGATTTTAGGTTTAGATATGGGGTTAGGTTTAGATTTGGGGTTAGGTTTAGATTTTAGGTTTAGATTTGGGGTTAGGTTTAGATTTGGTGTTAGGTTTAGATTTTAGGTTTAGATTTGGGGTTAGGTTTAGATTTTAGGTTTAGTTTTGGGGTTAGGTTTAGATTTGGGGTTAGGTTTAGATTTTAGGTTTGGATTCGGGGTTAGGTTCAGATTTTAGGTTTAGATTTGGGGTTAGGTTTAGACTTGGGGTTAGGTTTAGATTTTAGGTTTAGATTTGGGGTTAGGTTTAGATTTTAGGTTTAGATTTGGGGTTAGGTTTAGATTTTAGGTTTAGATTTGGGGTTAGGTTTAGATTTGGGGTTAGGTTTAGATTTTAGGTTTAGATTTGGGGTTAGGTTTAGATTTTAGGTTTAGATTTGGGGTTAGGTTTAGATTTGGGGTTAGGTTTAGATTTTAGGTTTAGATTTGGGGTTAGGTTTAGATTTAAGGTTTAGATTTGGGGTTAGGTTTAGATTTTAGGTTTAGATTTGGGGTTAGGTTTAGATTTGGGGTTAGGTTTAGATTTTAGGTTTTGATTTGGGGTTAGGTTTAGATTTTAGGTTTAGATATGTGGTTAGGTTTAGATTTGGGGTTAGGTTTAGATTTTAGGTTTTGATTTGGGGTTAGGTTTAGATTTTAGGTTTAGATATGGGGTTAGGTTTAGATTTGGGGTTAGGTTTAGATTTTAGCTTTAGATTTGGGGTTAGGTTTAGATTTGGGGTTAGGTTTAGATTTTAGGTTTAGATTTGGGTTTAGGTTTAGATTTTAGGTTTAGATTTGGGGTTAGGTTTAGATTTTAGGTTTATATTTGGGGTTAGGTTTAGATTTTAGGTTTATATTTGGGGTAAGGTTTAGATTTGGGGTTAGGTTTAGATTTTAGGTTTAGATTTGGGGTTAGGTTTAGATTTTAGGTTTAGATTTGGGGTTAGGTTTAGATTTTAGGTTTAGATATGGGGTTAGGTTTAGATTTTGGGTTAGGTTTAGATTTTAGGTTTAGATTTGGGGTTAGGTTTAGATTTGGGGTTAGGTTTAGATTTTAGGTTTAGATTTGGGGTTAGGTTTAGATTTTAGGTTTAGATTTGGGGTTAGGTTTAGATTTTAGGTTTAGATTTGGGGTTAGGTTTAGATTTGGGGTTAGGTTTCGATTTTAGGTTTAGATTTGGGGTTAGGTTTAGATTTTAGGTTTAGATTTTAGGTTTAGATTTGGGGTTAGGTTTAGATTTTAGGTTTAGATTTGGGGTTAGGTTTAGATTTTAGGTTTAGATTTGGGGTTAGGTTTAGATTTGGGGTTAGGTTTAGATTTTAGGTTTAGATTTGGGGTTAGGTTTAGATTTTAGGTTTAGATTTGGGGTTAGGTTTAGATTTTAGGTTTAGATTTGGGGTTAGGTTTAGATTTAAGGTTTAGAATTGCGGTTAGGTTTAGATTTGGGGTTAGGTTTAGATTTTAGGTTTAGATTTGGGGTTAGGTTTAGATTTGGGGTTAGGTTTAGATTTTAGGTTTAGATTTGGGGTTAGGTTTAGATTTTAGGTTTATATTTGGGGTAAGGTTTAGATTTGGGGTTAGGTTTAGATTTTAGGTTTACATTTGGGGTTAGGTTCAGATTTTAGATTTAGATTTGGGGTTAGGTTTAGACTTGGGGTTAGGTTTAGATTTTAGGTTTAGATTTGGGGTTAGGTTTAGATTTTAGGTTTAGATTTGGGGTTAGGTTTAGATTTGGGGTTAGGTTTAGATTTTAGGTTTAGATTTGGGGTTAGGTTTAGATTTTAGGTTTAGATTTGGGGTTAGGTTTAGATTTGGGGTTAGGTTTAGATTTTAGGTTTAGATTTGGGGTTAGGTTTAGATTTGGGGTTAGGTTTAGATTTTAGGTTTAGATTTGGGGTTAGGTTTAGATTTGGGGTTAGGTTTAGATTTTAGGTTTAGATTTGGGGTTAGGTTTAGATTTTAGGTTTAGATTTGGGGTTAGGTTTAGATTTGGGGTTAGGTTTAGATTTTAGGTTTAGATTTGGGGTTAGGTTTAGATTTTAGGTTTAGATTTGGGGTTAGGTTTAGATTTGGGGTTAGGTTTAGATTTTAGGTTTAGATTTGGGGTTAGGTTTAGATTTTAGGTTTAGATTTGGGGTTAGGTTTAGATTTTAGGTTTATATTTGGGGTAAGGTTTAGATTTGGGGTTAGGTTTAGATTTTAGGTTTAGATTTGGGGTTAGGTTTAGATTTGGGGTTAGGTTTAGATTTTAGGTTTAGATTTGGGGTTAGGTTTAGATTTTAGGTTTAGATTTGGGGTTAGGTTTAGATTTTAGGTTTAGATTTTAGGTTTAGATTTGGGGTTAGGTTTAGATTTGGGGTTAGGTTTAGATTTTAGGTTTAGATTTGGGGTTAGGTTTAGATTTAAGGTTTAGATTTGGGGTTAGGTTTAGATTTTAGGTTTAGATTTGGGGTTAGGTTTAGATTTTAGGTTTATATTTGGGGTAAGGTTTAGATTTGGGGTTAGGTTTAGATTTTAGGTTTAGATTTGGGGTTAGGTTTAGATTTGGGGTTAGGTTTAGATTTTAGGTTTAGATTTGGGGTTAGGTTTAGATTTTAGGTTTAGATATGGGGTTAGGTTTAGATTTGGGGTTAGGTTTAGATTTTAGGTTTAGATTTGGGGTTAGGTTTAGATTTGTGGTTAGGTTTAGATTTTAGATTTAGATTTGGGGTTAGGTTTAGATTTTAGGTTTAGATTTGGGGTTAGGTTTAGATTTGGGGTTAGGTTTAGATTTTAGGTTTAGATTTGGGGTTAGGTTTAGATTTTAGGTTTAGATTTGGGGTTAGGTTTAGATTTGGGGTTTAGATTTGGGGTTAGGTTTAGATTTGGGGTTAGGTTTAGATTTTAGGTTTAGATTTGGGGTTAGGTTTAGATTTGGGGTTAGGTTTAGATTTTAGGTTTAGATTTGGGGTTAGGTTTAGATTTTAGGTTTAAATTTGGGGTTAGGTTTAGATTTTAGGTTTAGATTTGGGGTTAGGTTTAGATTTGGGGTTAGGTTTAGATTTTAGGTTTAGATTTGGGGTTAGGTTTAGATTTTAGGTTTAGATTTGGGGTTAGGTTTAGATTTGGGGTTAGGTTTAGATTTTAGGTTTAGATTTGGGGTTAGGTTTAGATTTTAGGTTTAGATTTGGGGTTAGGTTTAGATTTAAGGTTTAGATTTGGGGTTAGGTTTAGATTTGGGGTTAGGTTTAGATTTTAGGTTTAGATTTGGGGCAAGGTTTAGATTTGGGGTTAGGTTTAGATTTTAGGTTTAGATTTGGGGTTAGGTTTAGATTTGGGGTTAGGTTTAGATTTTAGGTTTAGATTTGGGGTTAGGTTTAGATTTGGGGTTAGGTTTAGATTTTAGGTTTAGATTTGGGGTTAGGTTTAGATTTTAGGTTTAGATATGGGGTTAGGTTTAGATTTGGGGTTAGGTTTAGATTTTAGGTTTAGATTTGGGGTTAGGTTTAGATTTTAGGTTTAGATTTGGGGTTAGGTTTAGATTTGGGGTTAGGTTTAGATTTTAGGTTTAGATTTGGGGTTAGGTTTAGATTTTAGGTTTAGATTTGGGGTTAGGTTTAGACTTGGGGTTAGGTTTAGATTTTAGGTTTAGATTTGGGGTTAGGTTTAGATTTTAGGTTTAGATTTGGGGTTAGGTTTAGATTTTAGGTTTAGATTTGGGGTTAGGTTTAGATTTTAGGTTTAGATTTGGGGTTAGGTTTAGATTTGGGGTTAGGTTTAGATTTTAGGGTTAGATTTGGGGTTAGGTTTAGATTTTAGGTTTACATTTGGGGTTAGGTTTAGATTTTAGGTTTAGATATGGGGTTAGGTTTAGATTTGGGGTTAGGTTTAGATTTTAGGTTTAGATTTGGGGTTAGGTTTAGATTTGGTGTTAGGTTTAGATTTTAGGTTTAGATTTGGGGTTAGGTTTAGATTTTAGGTTTAGTTTTGGGGTTAGGTTTAGATTTGGGGTTAGGTTTAGATTTTAGGTTTGGATTCGGGGTTAGGTTCAGATTTTAGGTTTAGATTTGGGGTTAGGTTTAGACTTGGGGTTAGGTTTAGATTTTAGGTTTAGATTTGGGGTTAGGTTTAGATTTTAGGTTTAGATTTGGGGTTAGGTTTAGATTTTAGGTTTAGATTTGGGGTTAGGTTTAGATTTGGGGTTAGGTTTAGATTTTAGGTTTAGATTTGGGGTTAGGTTTAGATTTTAGGTTTAGATTTGGGGTTAGGTTTAGATTTGGGGTTAGGTTTAGATTTTAGGTTTAGATTTGGGGTTAGGTTTAGATTTAAGGTTTAGATTTGGGGTTAGGTTTAGATTTTAGGTTTAGATTTGGGGTTAGGTTTAGATTTTAGGTTTAGATTTGGGGTAAGGTTTAGATTTGGGGTTAGGTTTAGATTTTAGGTTTAGATTTGGGGTTAGGTTTAGATTTGGGGTTAGGTTTAGATTTTAGGTTTAGATTTGGGGTTAGGTTTAGATTTTAGGTTTAGATATGGGGTTAGGTTTAGATTTGGGGTTAGGTTTAGATTTTAGGTTTAGATTTGGGGTTAGGTTTAGATTTGTGGTTAGGTTTAGATTTTAGGTTTAGATTTGGGGTTAGGTTTAGATTTTAGGTTTAGATTTTAGGTTTAGATTTGGGGTTAGGTTTAGATTTTAGGTTTAGATTTGGGGTTAGGTTTAGATTTTAGGTTTAGATTTGGGGTTAGGTTTAGATTTGGGGTTAGGTTTAGATTTTAGGTTTAGATTTGGGGTTAGGTTTAGATTTTAGGTTTAGATTTGGGGTTAGGTTTAGATTTGGGGTTAGGTTTAGATTTTAGGTTTAGATTTGGGGTTAGGTTTAGATTTTAGGTTTAGATTTGGGGTTAGGTTTAGATTTGGGGTTAGGTTTAGATTTTAGGTTTAGATTTGGGGTTAGGTTTAGATTTTAGGTTTAGATTTGGGGTTAGGTTTAGATTTTAGGTTTAGATTTGGGGTTAGGTTTAGATTTGGGGTTAGGTTTAGATTTTAGGTTTAGATTTGGGGTTAGGTTTAGATTTTAGGTTTAAATTTGGGGTTAGGTTTAGATTTTAGGTTTAGATTTGGGGTTAGGTTTAGATTTGGGGTTAGGTTTAGATTTTAGGTTTAGATTTGGGGCAAGGTTTAGATTTCGGGTTAGGTTTAGATTTTAGGTTTAGATTTGGGGTTAGGTTTAGATTTGGGGTTAGGTTTAGATTTTAGGTTTAGATTTGGGGTTAGATTTAGATTTGGGGTTAGGTTTAGATTTTAGGTTTAGATTTGGGGTTAGGTTTAGATTTTAGGTTTAGATATGGGGTTAGGTTTAGATTTGGGGTTAGGTTTAGATTTGGGGTTAGGTTTAGATTTTAGATTTAGATTTGGGGTTAGGTTTAGATTTTCGGTTTAGATTTGGGGTTAGGTTTAGATTTTCGGTTTAGATTTGGGGTTAGGTTTAGATTTGGCGTTAGGTTTAGATTTTAGGTTTAGATTTGGGGTTAGGTTTAGATTTGGGGTTAGGTTTAGATTTTAGGTTTAGATTTGGGGTTAGGTTTAGATTTGGGGTTAGGTTTAGATTTTAGGTTTAGATTTGGGGTTAGGTTTAGATTTTAGGTTTAGATTTGGGGTTAGGTTTAGACTTGGGGTTAGGTTTAGATTTTAGATTTAGATTTGGGGTTAGGTTTAGATTTGGGGTTAGGTTTAGATTTTAGGTTTAGATTTGGGGTTAGGTTTAGATTTGGGGTTATGTTTAGATTTTAGGTTTAGATTTGGGTTTAGGTTTAGATTTTAGGTTTAGATTTGGGGTTAGGTTTAGATTTTAGGTTTAGATTTGGGGTTAGGTTTAGATTTTAGGTTTAGATTTGGGGTTAGGTTTAGATTTTAGGTTTAGATTTGGGGTTAGGTTTAGATTTTAGGTTTAGATATGGGGTTAGGTTTAGATTTGGGGTTAGGGTTAGATTTTAGGTTTAGATTTGGGGTTAGGTTTAGATTTGGGGTTAGGTTTAGATTTTAGGTTTAGATTTGGGGTTAGGTTTAGATTTGGGGTTAGGTTTAGATTTTAGGTTTAGATTTGGGGTTAGGTTTAGATTTTAGGTTTAGATTTTAGGTTTAGATTTGGGGTTAGGTTTAGATTTTAGGTTTAGATTTGGGGTTAGGTTTAGATTTTAGGTTTAGATTTGGGGTTAGGTTTAGACTTGGGGTTAGGTTTAGATTTTAGGTTTAGATTTGGGGTTAGGTTTAGATTTTAGGTTTAGATTTGGGGTTAGGTTTAGATTTTAGGTTTAGATTTGGGGTTAGGTTTAGATTTTAGGTTTAGATTTGGGGTTAGGTTTAGATTTGGGGTTAGGTTTAGATTTTAGGGTTAGATTTGGGGTTAGGTTTAGATTTTAGGTTTACATTTGGGGTTAGGTTTAGATTTTAGGTTTAGATATGGGGTTAGGTTTAGATTTGGGGTTAGGTTTAGATTTTAGGTTTAGATTTGGGGTTAGGTTTAGATTTGGTGTTAGGTTTAGATTTTAGGTTTAGATTTGGGGTTAGGTTTAGATTTTAGGTTTAGTTTTGGGGTTAGGTTTAGATTTGGGGTTAGGTTTAGATTTTAGGTTTGGATTCGGGGTTAGGTTCAGATTTTAGGTTTAGATTTGGGGTTAGGTTTAGACTTGGGGTTAGGTTTAGATTTTAGGTTTAGATTTGGGGTTAGGTTTAGATTTTAGGTTTAGATTTGGGGTTAGGTTTAGATTTTAGGTTTAGATTTGGGGTTAGGTTTAGATTTGGGGTTAGGTTTAGATTTTAGGTTTAGATTTGGGGTTAGGTTTAGATTTTAGGTTTAGATTTGGGGTTAGGTTTAGATTTGGGGTTAGGTTTAGATTTTAGGTTTAGATTTGGGGTTAGGTTTAGATTTAAGGTTTAGATTTGGGGTTAGGTTTAGATTTTAGGTTTAGATTTGGGGTTAGGTTTAGATTTTAGGTTTAGATTTGGGGTAAGGTTTAGATTTGGGGTTAGGTTTAGATTTTAGGTTTAGATTTGGGGTTAGGTTTAGATTTGGGGTTAGGTTTAGATTTTAGGTTTAGATTTGGGGTTAGGTTTAGATTTTAGGTTTAGATATGGGGTTAGGTTTAGATTTGGGGTTAGGTTTAGATTTTAGGTTTAGATTTGGGGTTAGGTTTAGATTTGTGGTTAGGTTTAGATTTTAGGTTTAGATTTGGGGTTAGGTTTAGATTTTAGGTTTAGATTTTAGGTTTAGATTTGGGGTTAGGTTTAGATTTTAGGTTTAGATTTGGGGTTAGGTTTAGATTTTAGGTTTAGATTTGGGGTTAGGTTTAGATTTGGGGTTAGGTTTAGATTTTAGGTTTAGATTTGGGGTTAGGTTTAGATTTTAGGTTTAGATTTGGGGTTAGGTTTAGATTTGGGGTTAGGTTTAGATTTTAGGTTTAGATTTGGGGTTAGGTTTAGATTTAAGGTTTAGATTTGGGGTTAGGTTTAGATTTGGGGTTAGGTTTAGATTTTAGGTTTAGATTTGGGGTTAGGTTTAGATTTTAGGTTTAGATTTGGGGTTAGGTTTAGATTTGGGGTTAGGTTTAGATTTTAGGTTTAGATTTGGGGTTAGGTTTAGATTTTAGGTTTAGATTTGGGGTTAGGTTTAGATTTTAGGTTTAGATTTGGGGTTAGGTTTAGATTTGGGGTTAGGTTTAGATTTTAGGTTTAGATTTGGGGTTAGGTTTAGATTTTAGGTTTAAATTTGGGGTTAGGTTTAGATTTTAGGTTTAGATTTGGGGTTAGGTTTAGATTTGGGGTTAGGTTTAGATTTTAGGTTTAGATTTGGGGCAAGGTTTAGATTTCGGGTTAGGTTTAGATTTTAGGTTTAGATTTGGGGTTAGGTTTAGATTTGGGGTTAGGTTTAGATTTTAGGTTTAGATTTGGGGTTAGATTTAGATTTGGGGTTAGGTTTAGATTTTAGGTTTAGATTTGGGGTTAGGTTTAGATTTTAGGTTTAGATATGGGGTTAGGTTTAGATTTGGGGTTAGGTTTAGATTTGGGGTTAGGTTTAGATTTTAGATTTAGATTTGGGGTTAGGTTTAGATTTTCGGTTTAGATTTGGGGTTAGGTTTAGATTTTCGGTTTAGATTTGGGGTTAGGTTTAGATTTGGCGTTAGGTTTAGATTTTAGGTTTAGATTTGGGGTTAGGTTTAGATTTGGGGTTAGGTTTAGATTTTAGGTTTAGATTTGGGGTTAGGTTTAGATTTGGGGTTAGGTTTAGATTTTAGGTTTAGATTTGGGGTTAGGTTTAGATTTTAGGTTTAGATTTGGGGTTAGGTTTAGACTTGGGGTTAGGTTTAGATTTTAGATTTAGATTTGGGGTTAGGTTTAGATTTGGGGTTAGGTTTAGATTTTAGGTTTAGATTTGGGGTTAGGTTTAGATTTGGGGTTATGTTTAGATTTTAGGTTTAGATTTGGGTTTAGGTTTAGATTTTAGGTTTAGATTTGGGGTTAGGTTTAGATTTTAGGTTTAGATTTGGGGTTAGGTTTAGATTTTAGGTTTATATTTGGGGTAAGGTTTAGATTTGGGGTTAGGTTTAGATTTTAGGTTTAGATTTGGGGTTAGGTTTAGATTTTAGGTTTAGATATGGGGTTAGGTTTAGATTTGGGGTTAGGGTTAGATTTTAGGTTTAGATTTGGGGTTAGGTTTAGATTTGGGGTTAGGTTTAGATTTTAGGTTTAGATTTGGGGTTAGGTTTAGATTTGGGGTTAGGTTTAGATTTTAGGTTTAGATTTGGGGTTAGGTTTAGATTTTAGGTTTAGATTTTAGGTTTAGATTTGGGGTTAGGTTTAGATTTTAGGTTTAGATTTGGGGTTAGGTTTAGATTTTAGGTTTAGATTTGGGGTTAGGTTTAGATTTGGGGTTAGGTTTAGATTTTAGGTTTAGATTTGGGGTTAGGTTTAGATTTGGGGTTAGGTTTAGATTTTAGGTTTAGATTTGGGGTTAGGTTTAGATTTAAGGTTTAGATTTGGGGTTAGGTTTAGATTTGGGGTTAGGTTTAGATTTTAGGTTTAGATTTGGGGTTAGGTTTAGATTTGGGGTTAGGTTTAGATTTTAGGTTTAGATTTGGGATTAGGTTTAGATTTTAGGTTTAGATTTGGGGTTAGGTTTAGATTTTAGGTTTAGATTTGGGGTAAGGTTTAGATTTGGGGTTAGGTTTAGATTTTAGGTTTAGATTTGGGGTTAGGTTTAGATTTGGGGTTAGGTTTAGATTTTAGGTTTAGATTTGGGGTTAGGTTTAGATTTTAGGTTTAGATTTGGGGTTAGGTTTAGACTTGGGGTTAGGTTTAGATTTTAGGTTTAGATTTGGGGTTAGGTTTAGATTTTAGGTTTAGATTTGGGGTTAGGTTTAGATTTTAGGTTTAGATTTGGGGTTAGGTTTAGATTTTAGGTTTAGATTTGGGGTTAGGTTTAGATTTGGGGTTAGGTTTAGATTTTAGGTTTAGATTTGGGGTTAGGTTTAGATTTAAGGTTTAGATTTGGGGTTAGGTTTAGATTTGGGGTTAGGTTTAGATTTTAGGTTTAGATTTGGGGTTAGGTTTAGATTTTAGGTTTATATTTGGGGTAAGGTTTAGATTTGGGGTTAGGTTTAGATTTTAGGTTTAGATTTGGGGTTAGGTTTAGATTTGGGGTTAGGTTTAGATTTTAGGTTTAGATTTGGGGTTAGGTTTAGATTTTAGGTTTAGATATGGGGTTAGGTTTAGATTTGGGGTTAGGTTTAGATTTTAGGTTTAGATTTGGGGTTAGGTTTAGATTTGGGGTTAGGTTTAGATTTTAGGTTTAGATTTGGGGTTAGGTTTAGATTTTAGGTTTAGATATGGGGTTAGGTTTAGATTTGGGGTTAGGTTTAGATTTTAGGTTTAGATTTGGGGTTAGGTTTAGATTTGGGGTTAGGTTTAGATTTTAGGTTTAGATTTGGGGTTAGGTTTAGATTTTAGGTTTAGATTTGGGGTTAGGTTTAGATTTTAGGTTTAGATTTGGGGTTAGGTTTAGATTTTAGGTTTATATTTGGGGTAAGGTTTAGATTTGGGGTTAGGTTTAGATTTTAGGTTTAGATTTGGGGTTAGGTTTAGATTTTAGGTTTAGATTTGGGGTTAGGTTTAGATTTTAGGTTTAAATTTGGGGTTAGGTTTAGATTTTAGGTTTAGATTTGGGGTTAGGTTTAGATTTTAGGTTTAGATTTGGGGTTAGGTTTAGACTTGGGGTTAGGTTTAGATTTTAGGTTTAGATTTGGGGTTAGGTTTAGATTTTAGGTTTAGATTTGGGGTTAGGTTTAGATTTGGGGTTAGGTTTAGATTTTAGGTTTATATTTGGGGTTAGGTTTAGATTTGGGGTTAGGTTTAGATTTTAGGTTTACATTTGGGGTTAGGTTTAGATTTTAGGTTTAGATTTGGGGTTAGGTTTAGATTTGGGGTTAGGTTTAGATTTTAGGTTTAGATTTGGGGTTAGGTTTAGATTTTAGGTTTAGATTTTAGGTTTAGATTTGGGGTTAGGTTTAGATTTTAGGTTTAGATTTGGGGTTAGGTTTAGATTTAAGGTTTAGATTTGGGGTTAGGTTTAGATTTTAGGTTTATATTTGGGGTAAGGTTTAGATTTGGGGTTAGGTTTAGATTTTAGGTTTAGATTTGGGGTTAGGTTTAGATTTTAGGTTTAGATTTGGGGTTAGGTTTAGACTTGGGGTTAGGTTTAGATTTTAGGTTTAGATTTGGGGTTAGGTTTAGATTTTAGGTTTAAATTTGGGGTTAGGTTTAGATTTTAGGTTTAGATTTGGGGTTAGGTTTAGATTTTAGGTTTAGATTTGGGGTTAGGTTTAGATTTGGGGTTAGGTTTAGATTTTAGGTTTAGATTTGGGGTTAGGTTTAGATTTGGGGTTAGGTTTAGATTTTAGGTTTAGATTTGGGGTTAGGTTTAGATTTTAGGTTTAGATTTGGGGTTAGGTTTAGACTTGGGGTTAGGTTTAGATTTTAGGTTTAGATTTGGGGTTAGGTTTAGATTTTAGGTTTAGATTTGGGGTTAGGTTTAGATTTGGGGTTAGGTTTAGATTTTAGGTTTATATTTGGGGTTAGGTTTAGATTTGGGGTTAGGTTTAGATTTTAGGTTTACATTTGGGGTTAGGTTTAGATTTTAGGTTTAGATTTGGGGTTAGGTTTAGATTTGGGGTTAGGTTTAGATTTTAGGTTTAGATTTGGGGTTAGGTTTAGATTTTAGGTTTAGATTTTAGGTTTAGATTTGGGGTTAGGTTTAGATTTTAGGTTTAGATTTGGGGTTAGGTTTAGATTTAAGGTTTAGATTTGGCGTTAGGTTTAGATTTGGGGTTAGGTTTAGATTTTAGGTTTAGATTTGGGGTTAGGTTTAGATTTTAGGTTTATATTTGGGGTAAGGTTTAGATTTGGGGTTAGGTTTAGATTTTAGGTTTAGGTTTGGGGTTAGGTTTAGATTTTAGGTTTACATTTGGGGTTAGGTTCAGATTTTAGGTTTAGATTTGTGGTTAGGTTTAGACTTGGGGTTAGGTTTAGATTTTAGGTTTAGATTTGGGGTTAGGTTTAGATTTTAGGTTTAGATTTGGGGTTAGGTTTAGATTTGGGGTTAGGTTTAGATTTTAGGTTTAGATTTGGGGTTAGGTTATAGATTTGGGGTTAGGTTTAGATTTTAGGTTTAGATTTGGGGTTAGGTTTAGATTTTAGGTTTAAATTTGGGGTTAGGTTTAGATTTTAGGTTTAGATTTGGGGTTAGGTTTAGATTTTAGGTTTAGATTTGGGGTTAGGTTTAGATTTGGGGTTAGGTTTAGATTTTAGGTTTAGATTTGGGGTTAGGTTTAGATTTGGGATTAGGTTTAGATTTTAGGTTTAGATTTAGGGTTAGGTTTAGATTTTAGGTTTAGATTTGGGGTTAGGTTTAGATTTTAGGTTTATATTTGGGGTAAGGTTTAGATTTGGGGTTAGGTTTAGATTTTAGGTTTAGATTTGGGGTTGGGTTTAGATTTGGGGTTAGGTTTAGATTTTAGGTTTAGATTTGGGGTTAGGTTTAGATTTTAGGTTTAGATTTGGGGTTAGGTTTAGACTTGGGGTTAGGTTTAGATTTTAGGTTTAGATTTGGGGTTAGGTTTAGATTTTAGGTTTAGATTTGGGGTTAGGTTTAGATTTGGGGTTAGGTTTAGATTTTAGGTTTATATTTGGGGTTAGGTTTAGATTTGGGGTTAGGTTTAGATTTTAGGTTTACATTTGGGGTTAGGTTTAGATTTTAGGTTTAGATTTGGGGTTAGGTTTAGATTTGGGGTTAGGTTTAGATTTTAGGTTTAGATTTGGGGTTAGGTTTAGATTTTAGGTTTAGATTTGGGGTTAGGTTTAGATTTTAGGTTTAGATTTTAGGTTTAGATTTGGGGTTAGGTTTAGATTTAAGGTTTAGATTTGGCGTTAGGTTTAGATTTGGGGTTAGGTTTAGATTTTAGGTTTAGATTTGGGGTTAGGTTTAGATTTTAGGTTTATATTTGGGGTAAGGTTTAGATTTGGGGTTAGGTTTAGATTTTAGGTTTAGGTTTGGGGTTAGGTTTAGATTTTAGGTTTATATATGGGGTTAGGTTTAGATTTGGGGATAGGTTTAGATTTTAGGTTTAGATATGGGGTTAGGTTTAGATTTGGGGTTAGGTTTAGATTTTAGGTTTAGATTTGGGGTTAGGTTTAGATTTGGGGTTAGGTTTAGATTTTAGGTTTAGATTTGGGGTTAGGTTTAGATTTTAGGTTTATATTTGGGGTAAGGTTTAGATTTGGGGTTAGGTTTAGATTTTCGGTTTAGATTTGGGGTTAGGTTTAGATTTGGGGTTAGGTTTAGATTTTAGGTTTAGATTTGGGGTTAGGTTTAGATTTTAGGTTTAGATATGGGGTTAGGTTTAGATTTGGGGTTAGGTTTAGATTTTAGGTTTAGATTTGGGGTTAGGTTTAGATTTGTGGTTAGGTTTAGATTTTAGGTTTAGATTTGGGGTTAGGTTTAGATTTGGGGTTAGGTTTAGATTTTAGGTTTAGATTTGGGGTTAGGTTTAGATTTTAGGTTTAGATATGGGGTTAGGTTTAGATTTGGGGTTAGGTTTAGATTTTAGGTTTAGATTTGGGGTTAGGTTTAGATTTGGGGTTAGGTTTAGATTTTAGGTTTAGATTTGGGGTTAGGTTTAGATTTTAGGTTTAGATTTGGGGTTAGGTTTAGATTTGGGGTTAGGTTTAGATTTTAGGTTTAGATTTGGGGTTAGGTTTAGATTTTAGGTTTAGATTTTAGGTTTAGATTTGGGGTTAGGTTTAGATTTTAGGTTTAGATTTGGGGTTAGGTTTAGATTTGGGGTTAGGTTTAGATTTGGGGTTAGGTTTAGATTTTAGGTTTAGATTTGGGGTTAGGTTTAGATTTTAGGTTTAGATTTGGGGTTAGGTTTAGATTTTAGGTTTAGATTTGGGGTTAGGTTTAGATTTGGGGTTAGGTTTAGATTTTAGGTTTAGATTTGGGGTTAGGTTTAGATTTTAGGTTTAGATTTGGGGTTAGGTTTAGATTTGGGGTTAGGTTTAGATTTTAGGTTTAGATTTGGGGTTAGGTTTAGATTTTAGGTTTAGATTTGGGGTTAGGTTTAGATTTTAGGTTTAGATTTGGGGTTAGGTTTAGATTTGGGGTTAGGTTTAGATTTTAGGTTTAGATTTGGGGTTAGGTTTAGATTTTAGGTTTAAATTTGGGGTTAGGTTTAGATTTTAGGTTTAGATTTGGGGTTAGGTTTAGATTTGGGGTTAGGTTTAGATTTTAGGTTTAGATTTGGGGCAAGGTTTAGATTTCGGGTTAGGTTTAGATTTTAGGTTTAGATTTGGGGTTAGGTTTAGATTTGGGGTTAGGTTTAGATTTTAGGTTTAGATTTGGGGTTAGATTTAGATTTGGGGTTAGGTTTAGATTTTAGGTTTAGATTTGGGGTTAGGTTTAGATTTTAGGTTTAGATATGGGGTTAGGTTTAGATTTGGGGTTAGGTTTAGATTTGGGGTTAGGTTTAGATTTTAGATTTAGATTTGGGGTTAGGTTTAGATTTTCGGTTTAGATTTGGGGTTAGGTTTAGATTTTCGGTTTAGATTTGGGGTTAGGTTTAGATTTGGGGTTAGGTTTAGATTTTAGGTTTAGATTTGGGGTTAGGTTTAGATTTGGGGTTAGGTTTAGATTTTAGGTTTAGATTTGGGGTTAGGTTTAGATTTTAGGTTTAGATTTGGGGTTAGGTTTAGACTTGGGGTTAGGTTTAGATTTTAGATTTAGATTTGGGGTTAGGTTTAGATTTGGGGTTAGGTTTAGATTTTAGGTTTAGATTTGGGGTTAGGTTTAGATTTGGGGTTAGGTTTAGATTTTAGGTTTAGATTTGGGTTTAGGTTTAGATTTTAGGTTTAGATTTGGGGTTAGGTTTAGATTTTAGGTTTAGATTTGGGGTTAGGTTTAGATTTTAGGTTTATATTTGGGGTAAGGTTTAGATTTGGGGTTAGGTTTAGATTTTAGGTTTAGATTTGGGGTTAGGTTTAGATTTTAGGTTTAGATTTGGGGTTAGGTTTAGATTTTAGGTTTAGATATGGGGTTAGGTTTAGATTTGGGGTTAGGGTTAGATTTTAGGTTTAGATTTGGGGTTAGGTTTAGATTTGGGGTTAGGTTTAGATTTTAGGTTTAGATTTGGGGTTAGGTTTAGATTTGGGGTTAGGTTTAGATTTTAGGTTTAGATTTGGGGTTAGGTTTAGATTTTAGGTTTAGATTTTAGGTTTAGATTTGGGGTTAGGTTTAGATTTTAGGTTTAGATTTGGGGTTAGGTTTAGATTTTAGGTTTAGATTTGGGGTTAGGTTTAGATTTGGGGTTAGGTTTAGATTTTAGGTTTAGATTTGGGGTTAGGTTTAGATTTGGGGTTAGGTTTAGATTTTAGGTTTAGATTTGGGGTTAGGTTTAGATTTAAGGTTTAGATTTGGGGTTAGGTTTAGATTTGGGGTTAGGTTTAGATTTTAGGTTTAGATTTGGGGTTAGGTTTAGATTTGGGGTTAGGTTTAGATTTTAGGTTTAGATTTGGGATTAGGTTTAGATTTTAGGTTTAGATTTGGGGTTAGGTTTAGATTTTAGGTTTAGATTTGGGGTAAGGTTTAGATTTGGGGTTAGGTTTAGATTTTAGGTTTAGATTTGGGGTTAGGTTTAGATTTGGGGTTAGGTTTAGATTTTAGGTTTAGATTTGGGGTTAGGTTTAGACTTGGGGTTAGGTTTAGATTTTAGGTTTAGATTTGGGGTTAGGTTTAGATTTTAGGTTTAGATTTGGGGTTAGGTTTAGAATTTAGGTTTAGATTTGGGGTTAGGTTTAGATTTGGGGTTAGGTTTAGATTTTAGGTTTAGATTTGGGGTTAGGTTTAGATTTTAGGTTTAGATTTGGGGTTAGGTTTAGATTTTAGGTTTAGATTTGGGGTTAGGTTTAGATTTTAGGTTTAGATTTGGGGTTAGGTTTAGATTTGGGGTTAGGTTTAGATTTTAGGTTTAGATTTGGGGTTAGGTTTAGATTTAAGGTTTAGATTTGGGGTTAGGTTTAGATTTGGGGTTAGGTTTAGATTTTAGGTTTAGATTTGGGGTTAGGTTTAGATTTTAGGTTTATATTTGGGGTAAGGTTTAGATTTGGGGTTAGGTTTAGATTTTAGGTTTAGATTTGGGGTTAGGTTTAGATTTGGGGTTAGGTTTAGATTTTAGGTTTAGATTTGGGGTTAGGTTTAGATTTTAGGTTTAGATATGGGGTTAGGTTTAGATTTGGGGTTAGGTTTAGATTTTAGGTTTAGATTTGGGGTTAGGTTTAGATTTGGGGTTAGGTTTAGATTTTAGGTTTAGATTTGGGGTTAGGTTTAGATTTTAGGTTTAGATATGGGGTTAGGTTTAGATTTGGGGTTAGGTTTAGATTTTAGGTTTAGATTTGGGGTTAGGTTTAGATTTGGGGTTAGGTTTAGATTTTAGGTTTAGATTTGGGGTTAGGTTTAGATTTTAGGTTTAGATTTGGGGTTAGGTTTAGATTTTAGGTTTAGATTTGGGGTTAGGTTTAGATTTTAGGTTTATATTTGGGGTAAGGTTTAGATTTGGGGTTAGGTTTAGATTTTAGGTTTAGATTTGGGGTTAGGTTTAGATTTTAGGTTTAGATTTGGGGTTAGGTTTAGATTTTAGGTTTAAATTTGGGGTTAGGTTTAGATTTTAGGTTTAGATTTGGGGTTAGGTTTAGATTTTAGGTTTATATTTGGGGTTAGGTTTAGATTTGGGGTTAGGTTTAGATTTTAGGTTTAGATTTGGGGTTAGGTTTAGATTTGGGGTTAGGTTTAGATTTTAGGTTTAGATTTGGGGTTAGGTTTAGATTTTAGGTTTAGATTTGGGGTTAGGTTTAGATTTTAGGTTTATATTTGGGGTAAGGTTTAGATTTGGGGTTAGGTTTAGATTTTAGGTTTAGATTTGGGGTTAGGTTTAGATTTTAGGTTTAGATTTGGGGTTAGGTTTAGACTTGGGGTTAGGTTTAGATTTTAGGTTTAGATTTGGGGTTAGGTTTAGATTTTAGGTTTAAATTTGGGGTTAGGTTTAGATTTTAGGTTTAGATTTGGGGTTAGGTTTAGATTTTAGGTTTAGATTTGGGGTTAGGTTTAGATTTGGGGTTAGGTTTAGATTTTAGGTTTAGATTTGGGGTTAGGTTTAGATTTGGGGTTAGGTTTAGATTTTAGGTTTAGATTTGGGGTTAGGTTTAGATTTTAGGTTTAGATTTGGGGTTAGGTTTAGACTTGGGGTTAGGTTTAGATTTTAGGTTTAGATTTGGGGTTAGGTTTAGATTTTAGGTTTAGATTTGGGGTTAGGTTTAGATTTGGGGTTAGGTTTAGATTTTAGGTTTATATTTGGGGTTAGGTTTAGATTTGGGGTTAGGTTTAGATTTTAGGTTTACATTTGGGGTTAGGTTTAGATTTTAGGTTTAGATTTGGGGTTAGGTTTAGATTTGGGGTTAGGTTTAGATTTTAGGTTTAGATTTGGGGTTAGGTTTAGATTTTAGGTTTAGATTTTAGGTTTAGATTTGGGGTTAGGTTTAGATTTTAGGTTTAGATTTGGGGTTAGGTTTAGATTTAAGGTTTAGATTTGGCGTTAGGTTTAGATTTGGGGTTAGGTTTAGATTTTAGGTTTAGATTTGGGGTTAGGTTTAGATTTTAGGTTTATATTTGGGGTAAGGTTTAGATTTGGGGTTAGGTTTAGATTTTAGGTTTAGGTTTGGGGTTAGGTTTAGATTTTAGGTTTAGATTTGGGGTTAGGTTCAGATTTTAGGTTTAGATTTGGGGTTAGGTTTAGACTTGGGGTTAGGTTTAGATTTTAGGTTTAGATTTGGGGTTAGGTTTAGATTTTAGGTTTAGATTTGGGGTTAGGTTTAGATTTGGGGTTAGGTTTAGATTTTAGGTTTAGATTTGGGGTTAGGTTATAGATTTGGGGTTAGGTTTAGATTTTAGGTTTAGATTTGGGGTTAGGTTTAGATTTTAGGTTTAAATTTGGGGTTAGGTTTAGATTTTAGGTTTAGATTTGGGGTTAGGTTTAGATTTTAGGTTTAGATTTGGGGTTAGGTTTAGATTTGGGGTTAGGTTTAGATTTTAGGTTTAGATTTGGGGTTAGGTTTAGATTTTGGGTTTAGATTTGGGGTTAGGTTTAGATTTTAGGTTTATATTTGGGGTAAGGTTTAGATTTGGGGTTAGGTTTAGATTTTAGGTTTAGATTTGGGGTTGGGTTTAGATTTGGGGTTAGGTTTAGATTTTAGGTTTAGATTTGGGGTTAGGTTTAGATTTTAGGTTTAGATTTGGGGTTAGGTTTAGACTTGGGGTTAGGTTTAGATTTTAGGTTTAGATTTGGGGTTAGGTTTAGATTTTAGGTTTAGATTTGGGGTTAGGTTTAGATTTGGGGTTAGGTTTAGATTTTAGGTTTATATTTGGGGTTAGGTTTAGATTTGGGGTTAGGTTTAGATTTTAGGTTTACATTTGGGGTTAGGTTTAGATTTTAGGTTTAGATTTGGGGTTAGGTTTAGATTTTAGGTTTAGATTTGGGGTTGGGTTTAGATTTGGGGTTAGGTTTAGATTTTAGGTTTAGATTTGGGGTTAGGTTTAGATTTTAGGTTTAGATTTGGGGTTAGGTTTAGACTTGGGGTTAGGTTTAGATTTTAGGTTTAGATTTGGGGTTAGGTTTAGATTTTAGGTTTAGATTTGGGGTTAGGTTTAGATTTGGGGTTAGGTTTAGATTTTAGGTTTATATTTGGGGTTAGGTTTAGATTTGGGGTTAGGTTTAGATTTTAGGTTTACATTTGGGGTTAGGTTTAGATTTTAGGTTTAGATTTGGGGTTAGGTTTAGATTTGGGGTTAGGTTTAGATTTTAGGTTTAGATTTGGGGTTAGGTTTAGATTTTAGGTTTAGATTTGGGGTTAGGTTTAGATTTTAGGTTTAGATTTTAGGTTTAGATTTGGGGTTAGGTTTAGATTTAAGGTTTAGATTTGGCGTTAGGTTTAGATTTGGGGTTAGGTTTAGATTTTAGGTTTAGATTTGGGGTTAGGTTTAGATTTTAGGTTTATATTTGGGGTAAGGTTTAGATTTGGGGTTAGGTTTAGATTTTAGGTTTAGGTTTGGGGTTAGGTTTAGATTTTAGGTTTATATATGGGGTTAGGTTTAGATTTGGGGATAGGTTTAGATTTTAGGTTTAGATATGGGGTTAGGTTTAGATTTGGGGTTAGGTTTAGATTTTAGGTTTAGATTTGGGGTTAGGTTTAGATTTGGGGTTAGGTTTAGATTTTAGGTTTAGATTTGGGGTTAGGTTTAGATTTTAGGTTTATATTTGGGGTAAGGTTTAGATTTGGGGTTAGGTTTAGATTTTAGGTTTAGATTTGGGGTTAGGTTTAGATTTGGGGTTAGGTTTAGATTTTAGGTTTAGATTTGGGGTTAGGTTTAGATTTTAGGTTTAGATATGGGGTTAGGTTTAGATTTGGGGTTAGGTTTAGATTTTAGGTTTAGATTTGGGGTTAGGTTTAGATTTGTGGTTAGGTTTAGATTTTAGGTTTAGATTTGGGGTTAGGTTTAGATTTGGGGTTAGGTTTAGATTTTAGGTTTAGATTTGGGGTTAGGTTTAGATTTTAGGTTTAGATATGGGGTTAGGTTTAGATTTGGGGTTAGGTTTAGATTTTAGGTTTAGATTTGGGTTTAGGTTTAGATTTTAGGTTTAGATTTGGGGTTAGGTTTAGATTTGGGGTTAGGTTTAGATTTTAGGTTTAGATTTGGGGTTAGGTTTAGATTTTAGGTTTAGATTTTAGGTTTAGATTTGGGGTTAGGTTTAGATTTTAGGTTTAGATTTGGGGTTAGGTTTAGATTTGGGGTTAGGTTTAGATTTGGGGTTAGGTTTAGATTTTAGGTTTAGATTTGGGGTTAGGTTTAGATTTTAGGTTTAGATTTGGGGTTAGGTTTAGATTTGGGGTTAGGTTTAGATTTTAGGTTTAGATTTGGGGTTAGGTTTAGATTTTAGGTTTAGATTTGGGGTTAGGTTTAGATTTGGGGTTAGGTTTAGATTTTAGGTTTAGATTTGGGGTTAGGTTTAGATTTTAGGTTTAGATTTGGGGTTAGGTTTAGATTTTAGGTTTAGATTTGGGGTTAGGTTTAGATTTGGGGTTAGGTTTAGATTTTAGGTTTAGATTTGGGGTTAGGTTTAGATTTTAGGTTTAAATTTGGGGTTAGGTTTAGATTTTAGGTTTAGATTTGGGGTTAGGTTTAGATTTGGGGTTAGGTTTAGATTTTAGGTTTAGATTTGGGGCAAGGTTTAGATTTCGGGTTAGGTTTAGATTTTAGGTTTAGATTTGGGGTTAGGTTTAGATTTGGGGTTAGGTTTAGATTTTAGGTTTAGATTTGGGGTTAGATTTAGATTTGGGGTTAGGTTTAGATTTTAGGTTTAGATTTGGGGTTAGGTTTAGATTTTAGGTTTAGATATGGGGTTAGGTTTAGATTTGGGGTTAGGTTTAGATTTGGGGTTAGGTTTAGATTTTAGATTTAGATTTGGGGTTAGGTTTAGATTTTCGGTTTAGATTTGGGGTTAGGTTTAGATTTTCGGTTTAGATTTGGGGTTAGGTTTAGATTTGGGGTTAGGTTTAGATTTTAGGTTTAGATTTGGGGTTAGGTTTAGATTTGGGGTTAGGTTTAGATTTTAGGTTTAGATTTGGGGTTAGGTTTAGATTTTAGGTTTAGATTTGGGGTTAGGTTTAGACTTGGGGTTAGGTTTAGATTTTAGATTTAGATTTGGGGTTAGGTTTAGATTTGGGGTTAGGTTTAGATTTTAGGTTTAGATTTGGGGTTAGGTTTAGATTTGGGGTTAGGTTTAGATTTTAGGTTTAGATTTGGGTTTAGGTTTAGATTTTAGGTTTAGATTTGGGGTTAGGTTTAGATTTTAGGTTTAGATTTGGGGTTAGGTTTAGATTTTAGGTTTATATTTGGGGTAAGGTTTAGATTTGGGGTTAGGTTTAGATTTTAGGTTTAGATTTGGGGTTAGGTTTAGATTTTAGGTTTAGATTTGGGGTTAGGTTTAGATTTTAGGTTTAGATATGGGGTTAGGTTTAGATTTGGGGTTAGGGTTAGATTTTAGGTTTAGATTTGGGGTTAGGTTTAGATTTGGGGTTAGGTTTAGATTTTAGGTTTAGATTTGGGGTTAGGTTTAGATTTGGGGTTAGGTTTAGATTTTAGGTTTAGATTTGGGGTTAGGTTTAGATTTTAGGTTTAGATTTTAGGTTTAGATTTGGGGTTAGGTTTAGATTTTAGGTTTAGATTTGGGGTTAGGTTTAGATTTTAGGTTTAGATTTGGGGTTAGGTTTAGATTTGGGGTTAGGTTTAGATTTTAGGTTTAGATTTGGGGTTAGGTTTAGATTTGGGGTTAGGTTTAGATTTTAGGTTTAGATTTGGGGTTAGGTTTAGATTTAAGGTTTAGATTTGGGGTTAGGTTTAGATTTGGGGTTAGGTTTAGATTTTAGGTTTAGATTTGGGGTTAGGTTTAGATTTGGGGTTAGGTTTAGATTTTAGGTTTAGATTTGGGATTAGGTTTAGATTTTAGGTTTAGATTTGGGGTTAGGTTTAGATTTTAGGTTTAGATTTGGGGTAAGGTTTAGATTTGGGGTTAGGTTTAGATTTTAGGTTTAGATTTGGGGTTAGGTTTAGATTTGGGGTTAGGTTTAGATTTTAGGTTTAGATTTGGGGTTAGGTTTAGACTTGGGGTTAGGTTTAGATTTTAGGTTTAGATTTGGGGTTAGGTTTAGATTTTAGGTTTAGATTTGGGGTTAGGTTTAGAATTTAGGTTTAGATTTGGGGTTAGGTTTAGATTTGGGGTTAGGTTTAGATTTTAGGTTTAGATTTGGGGTTAGGTTTAGATTTTAGGTTTAGATTTGGGGTTAGGTTTAGATTTTAGGTTTAGATTTGGGGTTAGGTTTAGATTTTAGGTTTAGATTTGGGGTTAGGTTTAGATTTGGGGTTAGGTTTAGATTTTAGGTTTAGATTTGGGGTTAGGTTTAGATTTAAGGTTTAGATTTGGGGTTAGGTTTAGATTTGGGGTTAGGTTTAGATTTTAGGTTTAGATTTGGGGTTAGGTTTAGATTTTAGGTTTATATTTGGGGTAAGGTTTAGATTTGGGGTTAGGTTTAGATTTTAGGTTTAGATTTGGGGTTAGGTTTAGATTTGGGGTTAGGTTTAGATTTTAGGTTTAGATTTGGGGTTAGGTTTAGATTTTAGGTTTAGATATGGGGTTAGGTTTAGATTTGGGGTTAGGTTTAGATTTTAGGTTTAGATTTGGGGTTAGGTTTAGATTTGGGGTTAGGTTTAGATTTTAGGTTTAGATTTGGGGTTAGGTTTAGATTTTAGGTTTAGATATGGGGTTAGGTTTAGATTTGGGGTTAGGTTTAGATTTTAGGTTTAGATTTGGGGTTAGGTTTAGATTTGGGGTTAGGTTTAGATTTTAGGTTTAGATTTGGGGTTAGGTTTAGATTTTAGGTTTAGATTTGGGGTTAGGTTTAGATTTTAGGTTTAGATTTGGGGTTAGGTTTAGATTTTAGGTTTATATTTGGGGTAAGGTTTAGATTTGGGGTTAGGTTTAGATTTTAGGTTTAGATTTGGGGTTAGGTTTAGATTTTAGGTTTAGATTTGGGGTTAGGTTTAGATTTTAGGTTTAAATTTGGGGTTAGGTTTAGATTTTAGGTTTAGATTTGGGGTTAGGTTTAGATTTTAGGTTTATATTTGGGGTTAGGTTTAGATTTGGGGTTAGGTTTAGATTTTAGGTTTAGATTTGGGGTTAGGTTTAGATTTGGGGTTAGGTTTAGATTTTAGGTTTAGATTTGGGGTTAGGTTTAGATTTTAGGTTTAGATTTGGGGTTAGGTTTAGATTTTAGGTTTATATTTGGGGTAAGGTTTAGATTTGGGGTTAGGTTTAGATTTTAGGTTTAGATTTGGGGTTAGGTTTAGATTTTAGGTTTAGATTTGGGGTTAGGTTTAGACTTGGGGTTAGGTTTAGATTTTAGGTTTAGATTTGGGGTTAGGTTTAGATTTTAGGTTTAATTTGGGTTAGTTTAGATTTTGGTTAGATTTGGGGGTAGGTTTAGTTTGAGGTTTTGATTGGGGTTAGGTTTAGATTTGGGGTTAGGTTTAGATTTTAGGTTTAGATTTGGGGGTTAGGTGTGTTAGATTTGGGTTAGGTTTAGATTTTAGGTTTAATTTGGGGTTAGGTTTAGATTTTAGTTTAGGTTTAGATTTGGGGTTAGGTTTAGACTTGGGGTTAGGTTTAGATTTTAGGTTTAGATTTGGGGTTAGGTTTAGATTTTAGGTTTAGATTTGGGGTTAGGTTTAGATTTGGGGTTAGGTTTAGATTTTAGGTTTATATTTGGGGTTAGGTTTAGATTTGGGGTTAGGTTTAGATTTTAGGTTTACATTTGGGGTTAGGTTTAGATTTTAGGTTTAGATTTGGGGTTAGGTTTAGATTTGGGGTTAGGTTTAGATTTTAGGTTTAGATTTGGGTTAGGTTTAGATTTTAGGTTTAGATTTTAGGTTTAGATTTGGGGTTAGGTTTAGATTTTAGGTTTAGATTTGGGGTTAGGTTTAGATTTAAGGTTTAGATTTGGCGTTAGGTTTAGATTTGGGGTTAGGTTTAGATTTTAGGTTTAGATTTGGGGTTAGGTTTAGATTTTAGGTTTATATTTGGGGTAAGGTTTAGATTTGGGGTTAGGTTTAGATTTTAGGTTTAGGTTTGGGGTTAGGTTTAGATTTTAGGTTTAGATTTGGGGTTAGGTTCAGATTTTAGGTTTAGATTTGGGGTTAGGTTTAGACTTGGGGTTAGGTTTAGATTTTAGGTTTAGATTTGGGGTTAGGTTTAGATTTTAGGTTTAGATTTGGGGTTAGGTTTAGATTTGGGGTTAGGTTTAGATTTTAGGTTTAGATTTGGGGTTAGGTTATAGATTTGGGGTTAGGTTTAGATTTTAGGTTTAGATTTGGGGTTAGGTTTAGATTTTAGGTTTAAATTTGGGGTTAGGTTTAGATTTTAGGTTTAGATTTGGGGTTAGGTTTAGATTTTAGGTTTAGATTTGGGGTTAGGTTTAGATTTGGGGTTAGGTTTAGATTTTAGGTTTAGATTTGGGGTTAGGTTTAGATTTTGGGTTTAGATTTGGGGTTAGGTTTAGATTTTAGGTTTATATTTGGGGTAAGGTTTAGATTTGGGGTTAGGTTTAGATTTTAGGTTTAGATTTGGGGTTGGGTTTAGATTTGGGGTTAGGTTTAGATTTTAGGTTTAGATTTGGGGTTAGGTTTAGATTTTAGGTTTAGATTTGGGGTTAGGTTTAGACTTGGGGTTAGGTTTAGATTTTAGGTTTAGATTTGGGGTTAGGTTTAGATTTTAGGTTTAGATTTGGGGTTAGGTTTAGATTTGGGGTTAGGTTTAGATTTTAGGTTTATATTTGGGGTTAGGTTTAGATTTGGGGTTAGGTTTAGATTTTAGGTTTACATTTGGGGTTAGGTTTAGATTTTAGGTTTAGATTTGGGGTTAGGTTTAGATTTTAGGTTTAGATTTGGGGTTGGGTTTAGATTTGGGGTTAGGTTTAGATTTTAGGTTTAGATTTGGGGTTAGGTTTAGATTTTAGGTTTAGATTTGGGGTTAGGTTTAGACTTGGGGTTAGGTTTAGATTTTAGGTTTAGATTTGGGGTTAGGTTTAGATTTTAGGTTTAGATTTGGGGTTAGGTTTAGATTTGGGGTTAGGTTTAGATTTTAGGTTTATATTTGGGGTTAGGTTTAGATTTGGGGTTAGGTTTAGATTTTAGGTTTACATTTGGGGTTAGGTTTAGATTTTAGGTTTAGATTTGGGGTTAGGTTTAGATTTGGGGTTAGGTTTAGATTTTAGGTTTAGATTTGGGGTTAGGTTTAGATTTTAGGTTTAGATTTGGGGTTAGGTTTAGATTTTAGGTTTAGATTTTAGGTTTAGATTTGGGGTTAGGTTTAGATTTAAGGTTTAGATTTGGCGTTAGGTTTAGATTTGGGGTTAGGTTTAGATTTTAGGTTTAGATTTGGGGTTAGGTTTAGATTTTAGGTTTATATTTGGGGTAAGGTTTAGATTTGGGGTTAGGTTTAGATTTTAGGTTTAGGTTTGGGGTTAGGTTTAGATTTTAGGTTTATATATGGGGTTAGGTTTAGATTTGGGGATAGGTTTAGATTTTAGGTTTAGATATGGGGTTAGGTTTAGATTTGGGGTTAGGTTTAGATTTTAGGTTTAGATTTGGGGTTAGGTTTAGATTTGGGGTTAGGTTTAGATTTTAGGTTTAGATTTGGGGTTAGGTTTAGATTTTAGGTTTATATTTGGGGTAAGGTTTAGATTTGGGGTTAGGTTTAGATTTTAGGTTTAGATTTGGGGTTAGGTTTAGATTTGGGGTTAGGTTTAGATTTTAGGTTTAGATTTGGGGTTAGGTTTAGATTTTAGGTTTAGATATGGGGTTAGGTTTAGATTTGGGGTTAGGTTTAGATTTTAGGTTTAGATTTGGGGTTAGGTTTAGATTTGTGGTTAGGTTTAGATTTTAGGTTTAGATTTGGGGTTAGGTTTAGATTTGGGGTTAGGTTTAGATTTTAGGTTTAGATTTGGGGTTAGGTTTAGATTTTAGGTTTAGATATGGGGTTAGGTTTAGATTTGGGGTTAGGTTTAGATTTTAGGTTTAGATTTGGGGTTAGGTTTAGATTTGGGGTTAGGTTTAGATTTTAGGTTTAGATTTGGGGTTAGGTTTAGATTTGGGGTTAGGTTTAGATTTTAGGTTTAGATTTGGGGTTAGGTTTAGATTTTAGGTTTAGATTTGGGGTTAGGTTTAGATTTTAGGTTTAGATTTTAGGTTTAGATTTGGGGTTAGGTTTAGATTTTAGGTTTAGATTTGGGGTTAGGTTTAGATTTGGGGTTAGGTTTAGATTTTAGGTTTAGATTTGGGGTTAGGTTTAGATTTTAGGTTTAGATTTGGGGTTAGGTTTAGATTTGGGGTTAGGTTTAGATTTTAGGTTTAGATTTGGGGTTAGGTTTAGATTTAAGGTTTAGATTTGCGGTTAGGTTTAGATTTGGGGTTAGGTTTAGATTTTAGGTTTAGATTTGGGGTTAGGTTTAGATTTTAGGTTTATATTTGGAGTTAGGTTTAGATTTTAGGTTTAGATTTGGGGTTAGGTTTAGATTTTAGGTTTAGATTTGGGGTTAGGTTTAGATTTTAGGTTTAGATTTGGGGTTAGGTTTAGATTTGGGGTTAGGTTTAGATTTTAGGTTTAGATTTGGGGTTAGGTTTAGATTTTAGGTTTAGATTTGGGGTTAGGTTTAGATTTTAGGTTTATATTTGGGGTAAGCTTTAGATTTGGGGTTAGGTTTAGATTTTAGGTTTAGATTTGGGGTTAGGTTTAGATTTTAGGTTTATATTTGGGGTAAGCTTTAGATTTGGGGTTAGGTTTAGATTTTAGGTTTAGATTTGGGGTTAGGTTTAGATTTGGGGTTAGGTTTAGATTTTAGGTTTAGATTTGGGGTTAGGTTTAGATTTTAGGTTTAGCTTTGGGGTTAGGTTTAGATTTGGGGTTAGGTTTAGATTTTAGGTTTAGATTTGGGGTTAGGTTTAGATTTTAGGTTTAGATTTGGGGTTAGGTTTAGATTTGGGGTTAGGTTTAGATTTTAGGTTTACATTTGGGGTTAGGTTCAGATTTTAGGTTTAGATTTGGGGTTAGGTTTAGACTTGGGGTTAGGTTTAGATTTTAGGTTTAGATTTGGGGTTAGGTTTAGATTTTAGGTTTAGATTTGGGGTTAGGTTTAGATTTGGGGTTAGGTTTAGATTTTAGGTTTAGATTTGGGGTTAGGTTTAGATTTGGGGTTAGGTTTAGATTTTAGGTTTAGATTTGGGGTTAGGTTTAGATTTTAGGTTTAGATTTGGGGTTAGGTTTAGATTTTAGGTTTAGATTTGGGGTTAGGTTTAGATTTTAGGTTTAGATTTGGGGTTAGGTTTAGATTTGGGGTTAGGTTTAGATTTTAGGTTTAGATTTGGGGTTAGGTTTAGATTTGGGGTTAGGTTTAGATTTTAGGTTTACATTTGGGGTTAGGTTTAGATTTTAGGTTTAGATTTGGGGTTAGGTTTAGATTTGGGGTTAGGTTTAGATTTTAGGTTTAGATTTGGGGTTAGGTTTAGATTTTAGGTTTAGATTTGGGGTTAGGTTTAGATTTGGGGTTAGGTTTAGATTTTAGGTTTAGATTTGGGGTTAGGTTTAGATTTTAGGTTTAGATTTGAGGTTAGGTTTAGATTTTAGGTTTAGATTTGGGGTTAGGTTTAGATTTGGGGTTAGGTTTAGATTTTAGGTTTAGATTTGGGGTTAGGTTTAGATTTTAGGTTTAGATATGGGGTTAGGTTTAGATTTGGGGTTAGGTTTAGATTTTAGGTTTAGATTTGGGGTTAGGTTTAGATTTGTGGTTAGGTTTAGATTTTAGGTTTAGATTTGGGGTTAGGTTTAGATTTGGGGTTAGGTTTAGATTTTAGGTTTAGATTTGGGGGTAGGTTTAGATTTTAGGTTTAGATATGGGGTTAGGTTTAGATTTGGGGTTAGGTTTAGATTTTAGGTTTAGATTTGGGGTTAGGTTTAGATTTGGGGTTAGGTTTAGATTTTAGGTTTAGATTTGGGGTTAGGTTTAGATTTGGGGTTAGGTTTAGATTTTAGGTTTAGATTTGGGGTTAGGTTTAGATTTTAGGTTTAGATTTGGGGTTAGGTTTAGATTTTAGGTTTAGATTTTAGGTTTAGATTTGGGGTTAGGTTTAGATTTTAGGTTTAGATTTGGGGTTAGGTTTAGATTTGGGGTTAGGTTTAGATTTTAGGTTTAGATTTGGGGTTAGGTTTAGATTTTAGGTTTAGATTTGGGGTTAGGTTTAGATTTGGGGTTAGGTTTAGATTTAAGGTTTAGATTTGCGGTTAGGTTTAGATTTGGGGTTAGGTTTAGATTTTAGGTTTAGATTTGGGGTTAGGTTTAGATTTTAGGTTTATATTTGGAGTTAGGTTTAGATTTTAGGTTTAGATTTGGGGTTAGGTTTAGATTTTAGGTTTAGATTTGGGGTTAGGTTTAGATTTTAGGTTTAGATTTGGGGTTAGGTTTAGATTTGGGGTTAGGTTTAGATTTTAGGTTTAGATTTGGGGTTAGGTTTAGATTTTAGGTTTAGATTTGGGGTTAGGTTTAGATTTTAGGTTTATATTTGGGGTAAGCTTTAGATTTGGGGTTAGGTTTAGATTTTAGGTTTAGATTTGGGGTTAGGTTTAGATTTTAGGTTTATATTTGGGGTAAGCTTTAGATTTGGGGTTAGGTTTAGATTTTAGGTTTAGATTTGGGGTTAGGTTTAGATTTGGGGTTAGGTTTAGATTTTAGGTTTAGATTTGGGGTTAGGTTTAGATTTTAGGTTTAGCTTTGGGGTTAGGTTTAGATTTGGGGTTAGGTTTAGATTTTAGGTTTAGATTTGGGGTTAGGTTTAGATTTTAGGTTTAGATTTGGGGTTAGGTTTAGATTTGGGGTTAGGTTTAGATTTTAGGTTTACATTTGGGGTTAGGTTCAGATTTTAGGTTTAGATTTGGGGTTAGGTTTAGACTTGGGGTTAGGTTTAGATTTTAGGTTTAGATTTGGGGTTAGGTTTAGATTTTAGGTTTAGATTTGGGGTTAGGTTTAGATTTGGGGTTAGGTTTAGATTTTAGGTTTAGATTTGGGGTTAGGTTTAGATTTGGGGTTAGGTTTAGATTTTAGGTTTAGATTTGGGGTTAGGTTTAGATTTTAGGTTTAGATTTGGGGTTAGGTTTAGATTTTAGGTTTAGATTTGGGGTTAGGTTTAGATTTTAGGTTTAGATTTGGGGTTAGGTTTAGATTTGGGGTTAGGTTTAGATTTTAGGTTTAGATTTGGGGTTAGGTTTAGATTTGGGGTTAGGTTTAGATTTTAGGTTTACATTTGGGGTTAGGTTTAGATTTTAGGTTTAGATTTGGGGTTAGGTTTAGATTTGGGGTTAGGTTTAGATTTTAGGTTTAGATTTGGGGTTAGGTTTAGATTTTAGGTTTAGATTTGGGGTTAGGTTTAGATTTGGGGTTAGGTTTAGATTTTAGGTTTAGATTTGGGGTTAGGTTTAGATTTTAGGTTTAGATTTGGGGTTAGGTTTAGATTTTAGGTTTAGATTTGGGGTTAGGTTTAGATTTGGGGTTAGGTTTAGATTTTAGGTTTAGATTTGGGGTTAGGTTTAGATTTTAGGTTTAGATTTGGGGTTAGGTTTAGATTTGGGGTTAGGTTTAGATTTTAGGTTTAGATTTGGGGTTAGGTTTAGATTTTAGGTTTAGATTTGGGGTTAGGTTTAGATTTTAGGTTTATATTTGGGGTAAGGTTTAGATTTGGGGTTAGGTTTAGATTTTAGGTTTAGATTTGGGGTTAGGTTTAGATTTTAGGTTTAGATTTGGGGTTAGGTTTAGACTTGGGGTTAGGTTTAGATTTTAGGTTTAGATTTGGGGTTAGGTTTAGATTTTAGGTTTAGATTTGGGGTTAGGTTTAGATTTGGGGTTAGGTTTAGATTTTAGGTTTAGATTTGGGGTTAGGTTTAGATTTGGGGTTAGGTTTAGATTTTAGGTTTAGATTTGGGGTTAGGTTTAGATTTTAGGTTTATATTTGGGGTAAGGTTTAGATTTGGGGTTAGGTTTAGATTTTAGGTTTAGATTTGGGGTTAGGTTTAGATTTTAGGTTTAGATTTGGGGTTAGGTTTAGATTTTAGGTTTAGATTTGGGGTTAGGTTTAGACTTGGGGTTAGGTTTAGATTTTAGGTTTAGATTTGGGGTTAGGTTTAGATTTTAGGTTTAGATTTGGGGTTAGGTTTAGATTTGGGGTTAGGTTTAGATTTTAGGTTTATATTTGGGGTTAGGTTTAGATTTGGGGTTAGGTTTAGATTTTAGGTTTACATTTGGGGTTAGGTTTAGATTTTAGGTTTAGATTTGGGGTTAGGTTTAGATTTGGGGTTAGGTTTAGATTTTAGGTTTAGATTTGGGGTTAGGTTTAGATTTTAGGTTTAGATTTGGGGTTAGGTTTAGATTTTAGGTTTAGATTTTAGGTTTAGATTTGGGGTTAGGTTTAGATTTTAGGTTTAGATTTGGGGTTAGGTTTAGATTTAAGGTTTAGATTTGGCGTTAGGTTTAGATTTGGGGTTAGGTTTAGATTTTAGGTTTAGATTTGGGGTTAGGTTTAGATTTTAGGTTTATATTTGGGGTAAGGTTTAGATTTGGGGTTAGGTTTAGATTTTAGGTTTAGGTTTGGGGTTAGGTTTAGATTTTAGGTTTACATTTGGGGTTAGGTTCAGATTTTAGGTTTAGATTTGGGGTTAGGTTTAGACTTGGGGTTAGGTTTAGATTTTAGGTTTAGATTTGGGGTTAGGTTTAGATTTTAGGTTTAGATTTGGGGTTAGGTTTAGATTTGGGGTTAGGTTTAGATTTTAGGTTTAGATTTGGGGTTAGGTTATAGATTTGGGGTTAGGTTTAGATTTTAGGTTTAGATTTGGGGTTAGGTTTAGATTTTAGGTTTAAATTTGGGGTTAGGTTTAGATTTTAGGTTTAGATTTGGGGTTAGGTTTAGATTTTAGGTTTAGATTTGGGGTTAGGTTTAGATTTTAGGTTTAGATTTGGGGTTAGGTTTAGATTTGGGATTAGGTTTAGATTTTAGGTTTAGATTTGGGGTTAGGTTTAGATTTTAGGTTTAGATTTGGGGTTAGGTTTAGATTTTAGGTTTATATTTGGGGTAAGGTTTAGATTTGGGGTTAGGTTTAGATTTTAGGTTTAGATTTGGGGTTGGGTTTAGATTTGGGGTTAGGTTTAGATTTTAGGTTTAGATTTGGGGTTAGGTTTAGATTTTAGGTTTAGATTTGGGGTTAGGTTTAGACTTGGGGTTAGGTTTAGATTTTAGGTTTAGATTTGGGGTTAGGTTTAGATTTTAGGTTTAGATTTGGGGTTAGGTTTAGATTTGGGGTTAGGTTTAGATTTTAGGTTTATATTTGGGGTTAGGTTTAGATTTGGGGTTAGGTTTAGATTTTAGGTTTACATTTGGGGTTAGGTTTAGATTTTAGGTTTAGATTTGGGGTTAGGTTTAGATTTGGGGTTAGGTTTAGATTTTAGGTTTAGATTTGGGGTTAGGTTTAGATTTTAGGTTTAGATTTGGGGTTAGGTTTAGATTTTAGGTTTAGATTTTAGGTTTAGATTTGGGGTTAGGTTTAGATTTTAGGTTTAGATTTGGGGTTAGGTTTAGATTTAAGGTTTAGATTTGGCGTTAGGTTTAGATTTGGGGTTAGGTTTAGATTTTAGGTTTAGATTTGGGGTTAGGTTTAGATTTTAGGTTTATATTTGGGGTAAGGTTTAGATTTGGGGTTAGGTTTAGATTTTAGGTTTAGGTTTGGGGTTAGGTTTAGATTTTAGGTTTATATATGGGGTTAGGTTTAGATTTGGGGATAGGTTTAGATTTTAGGTTTAGATATGGGGTTAGGTTTAGATTTGGGGTTAGGTTTAGATTTTAGGTTTAGATTTGGGGTTAGGTTTAGATTTGGGGTTAGGTTTAGATTTTAGGTTTAGATTTGGGGTTAGGTTTAGATTTTAGGTTTATATTTGGGGTAAGGTTTAGATTTGGGGTTAGGTTTAGATTTTAGGTTTAGATTTGGGGTTAGGTTTAGATTTGGGGTTAGGTTTAGATTTTAGGTTTAGATTTGGGGTTAGGTTTAGATTTTAGGTTTAGATATGGGGTTAGGTTTAGATTTGGGGTTAGGTTTAGATTTTAGGTTTAGATTTGGGGTTAGGTTTAGATTTGTGGTTAGGTTTAGATTTTAGGTTTAGATTTGGGGTTAGGTTTAGATTTGGGGTTAGGTTTAGATTTTAGGTTTAGATTTGGGGTTAGGTTTAGATTTTAGGTTTAGATATGGGGTTAGGTTTAGATTTGGGGTTAGGTTTAGATTTTAGGTTTAGATTTGGGGTTAGGTTTAGATTTGGGGTTAGGTTTAGATTTTAGGTTTAGATTTGGGGTTAGGTTTAGATTTTAGGTTTAGATTTGGGGTTAGGTTTAGATTTTAGGTTTAGATTTGGGGTTAGGTTTAGATTTGGGGTTAGGTTTAGATTTTAGGTTTAGATTTGGGGTTAGGTTTAGATTTTAGGTTTAGATTTGGGGTTAGGTTTAGATTTGGGGTTAGGTTTAGATTTTAGGTTTAGATTTGGGGTTAGGTTTAGATTTGGGGTTAGGTTTAGATTTTAGGTTTAGATTTGGTGTTAGGTTTAGATTTTAGGTTTAGATTTGGGGTTAGGTTTAGATTTGGGGTTAGGTTTAGATTTTAGGTTTAGATTTGGGGTTAGGTTTAGATTTAAGGTTTAGATTTGCGGTTAGGTTTAGATTTGGGGTTAGGTTTAGATTTTAGGTTTAGATTTGGGGTTAGGTTTAGATTTTAGGTTTATATTTGGAGTTAGGTTTAGATTTTAGGTTTAGATTTGGGGTTAGGTTTAGATTTTAGGTTTAGATTTGGGGTTAGGTTTAGATTTTAGGTTTAGATTTGGGGTTAGGTTTAGATTTGGGGTTAGGTTTAGATTTTAGGTTTAGATTTGGGGTTAGGTTTAGATTTTAGGTTTAGATTTGGGGTTAGGTTTAGATTTTAGGTTTATATTTGGGGTAAGCTTTAGATTTGGGGTTAGGTTTAGATTTTAGGTTTAGATTTGGGGTTAGGTTTAGATTTTAGGTTTAGATTTTAGGTTTAGATTTGGGGTTAGGTTTAGATTTTAGGTTTAGCTTTGGGGTTAGGTTTAGATTTGGGGTTAGGTTTAGATTTTAGGTTTAGATTTGGGGTTAGGTTTAGATTTTAGGTTTAGATTTGGGGTTAGGTTTAGATTTGGGGTTAGGTTTAGATTTTAGGTTTACATTTGGGGTTAGGTTCAGATTTTAGGTTTAGATTTGGGGTTAGGTTTAGACTTGGGGTTAGGTTTAGATTTTAGGTTTAGATTTGGGGTTAGGTTTAGATTTTAGGTTTAGATTTGGGGTTAGGTTTAGATTTGGGGTTAGGTTTAGATTTTAGGTTTAGATTTGGGGTTAGGTTTAGATTTGGGGTTAGGTTTAGATTTTAGGTTTAGATTTGGGGTTAGGTTTAGATTTTAGGTTTAGATTTGGGGTTAGGTTTAGATTTTAGGTTTAGATTTGGGGTTAGGTTTAGATTTGGGGTTAGGTTTAGATTTTAGGTTTAGATTTGGGGTTAGGTTTAGATTTGGGGTTAGGTTTAGATTTTAGGTTTACATTTGGGGTTAGGTTTAGACTTTAGGTTTAGATTTGGGGTTAGGTTTAGATTTTAGGTTTAGATTTGGGGTTAGGTTTAGATTTTAGGTTTAGATTTGGGGTTAGGTTTAGATTTGGGGTTAGGTTTAGATTTTAGGTTTAGATTTGGGGTTAGGTTTAGATTTGGGGTTAGGTTTAGATTTTAGGTTTAGATTTGGGGTTAGGTTTAGATTTAAGGTTTAGATTTGGGGTTAGGTTTAGATTTGGGGTTAGGTTTAGATTTTAGGTTTAGATTTGGGGTTAGGTTTAGATTTTAGGTTTAGATTTGGGGTTAGGTTTAGATTTGGGGTTAGGTTTAGATTTTAGGTTTAGATTTGGGGTTAGGTTTAGATTTTAGGTTTAGATTTGGGGTTAGGTTTAGATTTTAGGTTTATATTTGGGGTAAGGTTTAGATTTGGGGTTAGGTTTAGATTTTAGGTTTAGATTTGGGGTTAGGTTTAGATTTGGGGTTAGGTTTAGATTTTAGGTTTAGATTTGGGGTTAGGTTTAGACTTGGGGTTAGGTTTAGATTTTAGGTTTAGATTTGGGTTTAGGTTTAGATTTTAGGTTTAGATTTGGGGTTAGGTTTAGAATTTAGGTTTAGATTTGGGGTTAGGTTTAGATTTAAGGTTTAGATTTGGGGTTAGGTTTAGATTTTAGGTTTAGATTTGGGGTTAGGTTTAGATTTTAGGTTTAGATTTGGGGTTAGGTTTAGATTTGGGGTTAGGTTTAGATTTTAGGTTTAGATTTGGGGTTAGGTTTAGATTTTAGGTTTAGATTTGGGGTTAGGTTTAGATTTGGGTTTAGGTTTAGATTTTAGGTTTAGATTTGGGGTTAGGTTTAGATTTAAGGTTTAGATTTGGGGTTAGGTTTAGATTTGGGGTTAGGTTTAGATTTTAGGTTTACATTTGGGGTTAGGTTTAGATTTTAGGTTTAGATTTGGGGTTAGGTTTAGATTTGGGGTTAGGTTTAGATTTTAGGTTTAGATTTGGGGTTAGGTTTAGATTTTAGGTTTAGATTTGGGGTTAGGTTTAGATTTTAGGTTTAGATTTGGGGTTAGGTTTAGATTTAAGGTTTAGATTTGGCGTTAGGTTTAGATTTGGGGTTAGGTTTAGATTTTAGGTTTAGATTTGGGGTTAGGTTTAGATTTTAGGTTTATATTTGGGGTAAGGTTTAGATTTGGGGTTAGGTTTAGATTTTAGGTTTAGGTTTGGGGTTAGGTTTAGATTTTAGGTTTACATTTGGGGTTAGGTTCAGATTTTAGGTTTAGATTTGGGGTTAGGTTTAGACTTGGGGTTAGGTTTAGATTTTAGGTTTAGATTTGGGGTTAGGTTTAGATTTTAGGTTTAGATTTGGGGTTAGGTTTAGATTTGGGGTTAGGTTTAGATTTTAGGTTTAGATTTGGGGTTAGGTTATAGATTTGGGGTTAGGTTTAGATTTTAGGTTTAGATTTGGGGTTAGGTTTAGATTTTAGGTTTAAATTTGGGGTTAGGTTTAGATTTTAGGTTTAGATTTGGGGTTAGGTTTAGATTTTAGGTTTAGATTTGGGGTTAGGTTTAGATTTGGGATTAGGTTTAGATTTTAGGTTTAGATTTGGGGTTAGGTTTAGATTTTAGGTTTAGATTTGGGGTTAGGTTTAGATTTTAGGTTTATATTTGGGGTAAGGTTTAGATTTGGGGTTAGGTTTAGATTTTAGGTTTAGATTTGGGGTTGGGTTTAGATTTGGGGTTAGGTTTAGATTTTAGGTTTAGATTTGGGGTTAGGTTTAGATTTGGGGTTAGGTTTAGATTTTAGGTTTAGATTTGGGGTTAGGTTTAGATTTTAGGTTTAGATATGGGGTTAGGTTTAGATTTGGGGTTAGGTTTAGATTTTAGGTTTAGATTTGGGGTTAGGTTTAGATTTGTGGTTAGGTTTAGATTTTAGGTTTAGATTTGGGGTTAGGTTTAGATTTGGGGTTAGGTTTAGATTTTAGGTTTAGATTTGGGGTTAGGTTTAGATTTTAGGTTTAGATATGGGGTTAGGTTTAGATTTGGGGTTAGGTTTAGATTTTAGGTTTAGATTTGGGGTTAGGTTTAGATTTGGGGTTAGGTTTAGATTTTAGGTTTAGATTTGGGGTTAGGTTTAGATTTTAGGTTTAGATTTGGGGTTAGGTTTAGATTTTAGGTTTAGATTTGGGGTTAGGTTTAGATTTGGGGTTAGGTTTAGATTTTAGGTTTAGATTTGGGGTTAGGTTTAGATTTTAGGTTTAGATTTTAGGTTTAGATTTGGGGTTAGGTTTAGATTTTAGGTTTAGATTTGGGGTTAGGTTTAGATTTGGGGTTAGGTTTAGATTTTAGGTTTAGATTTGGGGTTAGGTTTAGATTTTAGGTTTAGATTTGGGGTTAGGTTTAGATTTGGGGTTAGGTTTAGATTTTAGGTTTAGATTTGGGGTTAGGTTTAGATTTAAGGTTTAGATTTGCGGTTAGGTTTAGATTTGGGGTTAGGTTTAGATTTTAGGTTTAGATTTGGGGTTAGGTTTAGATTTTAGGTTTATATTTGGAGTTAGGTTTAGATTTTAGGTTTAGATTTGGGGTTAGGTTTAGATTTTAGGTTTAGATTTGGGGTTAGGTTTAGATTTTAGGTTTAGATTTGGGGTTAGGTTTAGATTTTAGGTTTATATTTGGGGTAAGCTTTAGATTTGGGGTTAGGTTTAGATTTTAGGTTTAGATTTGGGGTTAGGTTTAGATTTTAGGTTTAGATTTTAGGTTTAGATTTGGGGTTAGGTTTAGATTTTAGGTTTAGCTTTGGGGTTAGGTTTAGATTTGGGGTTAGGTTTAGATTTTAGGTTTAGATTTGGGGTTAGGTTTAGATTTTAGGTTTAGATTTGGGGTTAGGTTTAGATTTGGGGTTAGGTTTAGATTTTAGGTTTACATTTGGGGTTAGGTTCAGATTTTAGGTTTAGATTTGGGGTTAGGTTTAGACTTGGGGTTAGGTTTAGATTTTAGGTTTAGATTTGGGGTTAGGTTTAGATTTTAGGTTTAGATTTGGGGTTAGGTTTAGATTTGGGGTTAGGTTTAGATTTTAGGTTTAGATTTGGGGTTAGGTTTAGATTTGGGGTTAGGTTTAGATTTTAGGTTTAGATTTGGGGTTAGGTTTAGATTTTAGGTTTAGATTTGGGGTTAGGTTTAGATTTTAGGTTTAGATTTGGGGTTAGGTTTAGATTTGGGGTTAGGTTTAGATTTTAGGTTTAGATTTGGGGTTAGGTTTAGATTTGGGGTTAGGTTTAGATTTTAGGTTTACATTTGGTGTTAGGTTTAGACTTTAGGTTTAGATTTGGGGTTAGGTTTAGATTTTAGGTTTAGATTTGGGGTTAGGTTTAGATTTTAGGTTTAGATTTGGGGTTAGGTTTAGATTTGGGGTTAGGTTTAGATTTTAGGTTTAGATTTGGGGTTAGGTTTAGATTTTAGGTTTATATTTGGGGTAAGGTTTAGATTTGGGGTTAGGTTTAGACTTTAGGTTTAGATTTGGGGTTAGGTTTAGATTTGGGGTTAGGTTTAGATTTTAGGTTTAGATTTGGGGTTAGGTTTAGATTTTAGGTTTAGATTTGGGGTTAGGTTTAGACTTGGGGTTAGGTTTAGATTTTAGGTTTAGATTTGGGGTTAGGTTTAGATTTTAGGTTTAGATTTGGGGTTAGGTTTAGAATTTAGGTTTAGATTTGGGGTTAGGTTTAGATTTTAGGTTTAGATTTGGGGTTAGGTTTAGATTTTAGGTTTAGATTTGGGGTTAGGTTTAGATTTGGGGTTAGGTTTAGATTTTAGGTTTAGATTTGGGGTTAGGTTTAGATTTTAGGTTTAGATTTGGGGTTAGGTTTAGATTTGGGGTTAGGTTTAGATTTTAGGTTTAGATTTGGGGTTAGGTTTAGATTTTAGGTTTAGATTTGGGGTTAGGTTTAGATTTGGGGTTAGGTTTAGATTTTAGGTTTAGATTTGGGGTTAGGTTTAGATTTGGGGTTAGGTTTAGATTTTAGGTTTAGATTTGGGGTTAGGTTTAGATTTAAGGTTTAGATTTGGGGTTAGGTTTAGATTTGGGGTTAGGTTTAGATTTTAGGTTTAGATTTGGGGTTAGGTTTAGATTTTAGGTTTAGATTTGGGGTTAGGTTTAGATTTGGGGTTAGGTTTAGATTTTAGGTTTAGATTTGGGGTTAGGTTTAGATTTTAGGTTTAGATTTGGGGTTAGGTTTAGATTTTAGGTTTATATTTGGGGTAAGGTTTAGATTTGGGGTTAGGTTTAGATTTTAGGTTTAGATTTGGGGTTAGGTTTAGATTTGGGGTTAGGTTTAGATTTTAGGTTTAGATTTGGGGTTAGGTTTAGACTTGGGGTTAGGTTTAGATTTTAGGTTTAGATTTGGGTTTAGGTTTAGATTTTAGGTTTAGATTTGGGGTTAGGTTTAGAATTTAGGTTTAGATTTGGGGTTAGGTTTAGATTTAAGGTTTAGATTTGGGGTTAGGTTTAGATTTTAGGTTTAGATTTGGGGTTAGGTTTAGATTTTAGGTTTAGATTTGGGGTTAGGTTTAGATTTTAGGTTTAGATTTGGGGTTAGGTTTAGATTTGGGGTTAGGTTTAGATTTTAGGTTTAGATTTGGGGTTAGGTTTAGATTTTAGGTTTAGATTTGGGGTTAGGTTTAGATTTGGGGTTAGGTTTAGATTTTAGGTTTAGATTTGGGGTTAGGTTTAGATTTAAGGTTTAGATTTGGGGTTAGGTTTAGATTTGGGGTTAGGTTTAGATTTTAGGTTTAGATTTGGGGTTAGGTTTAGATTTTAGGTTTATATTTGGGGTAAGGTTTAGATTTGGGGTTAGGTTTAGATTTTAGGTTTAGATTTGGGGTTAGGTTTAGATTTGGGGTTAGGTTTAGATTTTAGGTTTAGATTTGGGGTTAGGTTTAGATTTTAGGTTTAGATATGGGGTTAGGTTTAGATTTGGGGTTAGGTTTAGATTTTAGGTTTAGATTTGGGGTTAGGTTTAGATTTGTGGTTAGGTTTAGATTTTAGGTTTAGATTTGGGGTTAGGTTTAGATTTGGGGTTAGGTTTAGATTTTAGGTTTAGATTTGGGGTTAGGTTTAGATTTTAGGTTTAGATATGGGGTTAGGTTTAGATTTGGGGTTAGGTTTAGATTTTAGGTTTAGATTTGGGGTTAGGTTTAGATTTGGGGTTAGGTTTAGATTTTAGGTTTAGATTTGGGGTTAGGTTTAGATTTTAGGTTTAGATTTGGGGTTAGGTTTAGATTTTAGGTTTAGATTTGGGGTTAGGTTTAGATTTGGGGTTAGGTTTAGATTTTAGGTTTAGATTTGGGGTTAGGTTTAGATTTTAGGTTTAGATTTTAGGTTTAGATTTGGGGTTAGGTTTAGATTTTAGGTTTAGATTTGGGGTTAGGTTTAGATTTGGGGTTAGGTTTAGATTTTAGGTTTAGATTTGGGGTTAGGTTTAGATTTTAGGTTTAGATTTGGGGTTAGGTTTAGATTTGGGGTTAGGTTTAGATTTTAGGTTTAGATTTGGGGTTAGGTTTAAATTTAAGGTTTAGATTTGCGGTTAGGTTTAGATTTGGGGTTAGGTTTAGATTTTAGGTTTAGATTTGGGGTTAGGTTTAGATTTTAGGTTTATATTTGGAGTTAGGTTTAGATTTTAGGTTTAGATTTGGGGTTAGGTTTAGATTTTAGGTTTATATTTGGGGTAAGGTTTAGATTTGGGGTTAGGTTTAGATTTTAGGTTTAGGTTTGGGGTTAGGTTTAGATTTTAGGTTGATATATGGGGTTAGGTTTAGATTTGGGGTTAGGTTTAGATTTTAGGTTTAGGTTTGGGGTTAGGTTTAGATTTTAGGTTTATATATGGGGTTAGGTTTAGATTTGGGGATAGGTTTAGATTTTAGGTTTAGATATGGGGTAAGGTTTAGATTTGGGGTTAGGTTTAGATTTTAGGTTTAGATTTGGGGTTAGGTTTAGATTTGGGGTTAGGTTTAGATTTTAGGTTTTAGATTTGGGGTTAGGTTTAGATTTTAGGTTTAGATATGGGGTTAGGTTTAGATTTGGGGTTAGGTTTAGATTTTAGGTTTAGATTTGGGGTTAGGTTTAGATTGTGGTTAGGTTTAGATTTTAGGTTTAGATTTGGGGTTAGGTTTAGATTTGGGGTTAGGTTTAGATTTTAGGTTTAGATATGGGGTTAGGTTTAGATTTGGGGTTAGGTTTAGATTTTAGGTTTAGATTTGGGGTTAGGTTTAGATTTGGGGTTAGGTTTAGATTTTAGGTTTAGATTTGGGGTTAGGTTTAGATTTTAGGTTTAGATTTGGGGTTAGGTTTAGATTTGGGGTTAGGTTTAGATTTTAGGTTTAGATTTGGGGTTAGGTTTAGATTTTAGGTTTAGATTTGGGGTTAGGTTTAGATTTGGGGTTAGGTTTAGATTTTAGGTTTAGATTTGGGGTTAGGTTTAGATTTTAGGTTTAGATTTGGGGTTAGGTTTAGATTTTAGGTTTATATTTGGGGTAAGGTTTAGATTTGGGGTTAGGTTTAGATTTTAGGTTTAGATTTGGGGTTAGGTTTAGATTTGGGGTTAGGTTTAGATTTTAGGTTTAGATTTGGGGTTAGGTTTAGATTTTAGGTTTAGATTTGGGGTTAGGTTTAGATTTGGGGTTAGGTTTAGATTTTAGGTTTAGATTTGGGGTTAGGTTTAGATTTTAGGTTTAGATTTGGGGTTAGGTTTAGATTTCGGGTTAGGTTTAGATTTTAGGTTTAGATTTGGGGTTAGGTTCAGATTTTAGGTTTAGATTTGGGGTTAGGTTTAGACTTGGGGTTAGGTTTAGATTTTAGGTTTAGATTTGGGGTTAGGTTTAGATTTTAGGTTTAGATTTGGGGTTAGGTTTAGATTTGGGGTTAGGTTTAGATTTTAGGTTTAGATTTGGGGTTAGGTTTAGATTTGGGGTTAGGTTTAGATTTTAGGTTTAGATTTGGGGTTAGGTTTAGATTTTAGGTTTAGATTTGGGGTTAGGTTTAGATTTTAGGTTTAGATTTGGGGTTAGGTTTAGATTTTAGGTTTAGATTTGGGGTTAGGTTTAGATTTTAGGTTTAGATTTGGGGTTAGGTTTAGATTTGGGGTTAGGTTTAGATTTTAGGTTTAGACTTGGGGTTAGGTTTAGATTTTAGGTTTAGATTTGGGGTTAGGTTTAGATTTTAGGTTTAGATTTGGGGTTAGGTTTAGATTTGGGGTTAGGTTTAGATTTTAGGTTTAGATTTGGGGTTAGGTTTAGATTTGGGGTTAGGTTTAGATTTTAGGTTTAGATTTGGGGTTAGGTTTAGATTTTAGGTTTAGATTTGGGGTTAGGTTTAGATTTGGGGTTAGGTTTAGATTTTAGGTTTAGATTTGGGGTTAGGTTTAGATTTGGGGTTAGGTTTAGATTTTAGGTTTACATTTGGGGTTAGGTTTAGATTTTAGGTTTAGATTTGGGGTTAGGTTTAGATTTGGGGTTAGGTTTAGATTTTAGGTTTAGATTTGGGGTTAGGTTTAGATTTGAGGTTAGGTTTAGATTTTAGGTTTAGATTTGGGGTTAGGTTTAGATTTGGGGTTAGGTTTAGATTTTAGGTTTACATTTGGGGTTAGGTTTAGATTTTAGGTTTAGATTTGGGGTTAGGTTTAGATTTGGGGTTAGGTTTAGATTTTAGGTTTAGATTTGGGGTTAGGTTTAGATTTTAGGTTTAGATTTGGGGTTAGGTTTAGATTTTAGGTTTAGATTTGGGGTTAGGTTTAGATTTGGGGTTAGGTTTAGATTTTAGGTTTAGATTTGGGGTTAGGTTTAGATTTTAGGTTTAGATTTGGGGTTAGGTTTAGATTTTAGGTTTAGATTTGGGGTTAGGTTTAGATTTTAGGTTTAGATTTGGGGTTAGGTTTAGATTTGGGGTTAGGTTTAGATTTTAGGTTTAGATTTGGGGTTAGGTTTAGATTTGGGGTTAGGTTTAGATTTTAGGTTTAGATTTGGGGTTAGGTTTAGATTTAAGGTTTAGATTTGGGGTTAGGTTTAGATTTGGGGTTAGGTTTAGATTTTAGGTTTAGATTTGGGGTTAGGTTTAGATTTTAGGTTTAGATTTGGGGTTAGGTTTAGATTTGGGGTTAGGTTTAGATTTTAGGTTTAGATTTGGGGTTAGGTTTAGATTTTAGGTTTATATTTGGGGTAAGGTTTAGATTTGGGGTTAGGTTTAGATTTTAGGTTTAGATTTGGGGTTAGGTTTAGATTTGGGGTTAGGTTTAGATTTTAGGTTTAGATTTGGGGTTAGGTTTAGATTTTAGGTTTAGATTTGGGGTTAGGTTTAGACTTGGGGTTAGGTTTAGATTTTAGGTTTAGATTTGGGTTTAGGTTTAGATTTTAGGTTTAGATTTGGGGTTAGGTTTAGAATTAGGTTTAGATTTGGGGTTAGGTTTAGATTTGGGGTTAGGTTTAGATTTTAGGTTTAGATTTGGGGTTAGGTTTAGATTTTAGGTTTAGATTTGGGGTTAGGTTTAGATTTGGGGTTAGGTTTAGATTTTAGGTTTAGATTTGGGGTTAGGTTTAGATTTTAGGTTTAGATTTGGGGTTAGGTTTAGATTTGGGGTTAGGTTTAGATTTTAGGTTTAGATTTGGGGTTAGGTTTAGATTTAAGGTTTAGATTTGGGGTTAGGTTTAGATTTGGGGTTAGGTTTAGATTTTAGGTTTAGATTTGGGGTTAGGTTTAGATTTTAGGTTTATATTTGGGGTAAGGTTTAGATTTGGGGTTAGGTTTAGATTTTAGGTTTAGATTTGGGGTTAGGTTTAGATTTGGGGTTAGGTTTAGATTTTAGGTTTAGATTTGGGGTTAGGTTTAGATTTTAGGTTTAGATATGGGGTTAGGTTTAGATTTGGGGTTAGGTTTAGATTTTAGGTTTAGATTTGGGGTTAGGTTTAGATTTGTGGTTAGGTTTAGATTTTAGGTTTAGATTTGGGGTTAGGTTTAGATTTGGGGTTAGGTTTAGATTTTAGGTTTAGATTTTGGGGTTAGGTTTAGATTTTAGGTTTAGATATGGGGTTAGGTTTAGATTTGGGGTTAGGTTTAGATTTTAGGTTTAGATTTGGGGTTAGGTTTAGATTTGGGGTTAGGTTTAGATTTTAGGTTTAGATTTGGGGTTAGGTTTAGATTTGGGGTTAGGTTTAGATTTTAGGTTTAGATTTGGGGTTAGGTTTAGATTTTAGGTTTAGATTTTAGGTTTAGATTTGGGGTTAGGTTTAGATTTTAGGTTTAGATTTGGGGTTAGGTTTAGATTTGGGGTTAGGTTTAGATTTTAGGTTTAGATTTGGGGTTAGGTTTAGATTTTAGGTTTAGATTTGGGGTTAGGTTTAAATTTAAGGTTTAGATTTGCGGTTAGCTTTAGATTTGGGGTTAGGTTTAGATTTTAGGTTTAGATTTGGGGTTAGGTTTAGATTTTAGGTTTATATTTGGAGTTAGGTTTAGATTTTAGGTTTAGATTTGGGGTTAGGTTTAGATTTTAGGTTTATATTTGGGGTAAGGTTTAGATTTGGGGTTAGGTTTAGATTTTAGGTTTAGGTTTGGGGTTAGGTTTAGATTTTAGGTTGATATATGGGGTTAGGTTTAGATTTGGGGTTAGGTTTAGATTTTAGGTTTAGGTTTGGGGTTAGGTTTAGATTTTAGGTTTATATATGGGGTTAGGTTTAGATTTGGGGATAGGTTTAGATTTTAGATTTAGATATGGGGTAAGGTTTAGATTTGGGGTTAGGTTTAGATTTTAGGTTTAGATTTGGGGTTAGGTTTAGATTTGGGGTTAGGTTTAGATTTTAGGTTTAGATTTGGGGTTAGGTTTAGATTTTAGGTTTAGATTTGGGGTTAGGTTTAGATTTTAGGTTTAGATTTGGGGTTAGGTTTAGATTTGGGGTTAGGTTTAGATTTTAGGTTTAGATTTGGGGTTAGGTTTAGATTTTAGGTTTAGATTTGGGGTTAGGTTTAGATTTTAGGTTTATATTTGGGGTAAGGTTTAGATTTGGGGTTAGGTTTAGATTTTAGGTTTAGATTTGGGGTTAGGTTTAGATTTGGGGTTAGGTTTAGATTTTAGGTTTAGATTTGGGGTTAGGTTTAGATTTTAGGTTTAGATTTGGGGTTAGGTTTAGATTTGGGGTTAGGTTTAGATTTTAGGTTTAGATTTGGGGTTAGGTTTAGATTTTAGGTTTAGATTTGGGGTTAGGTTTAGATTTGGGGTTAGGTTTAGATTTTAGGTTTAGATTTGGGGTTAGGTTCAGATTTTAGGTTTAGATTTGGGGTTAGGTTTAGACTTGGGGTTAGGTTTAGATTTTAGGTTTAGATTTGGGGTTAGGTTTAGATTTTAGGTTTAGATTTGGGGTTAGGTTTAGATTTGGGGTTAGGTTTAGATTTTAGGTTTAGATTTGGGGTTAGGTTTAGATTTGGGGTTAGGTTTAGATTTTAGGTTTAGATTTGGGGTTAGGTTTAGATTTTAGGTTTAGATTTGGGGTTAGGTTTAGATTTTAGGTTTAGATTTGGGGTTAGGTTTAGATTTGGGGTTAGGTTTAGATTTTAGGTTTAGATTTGGGGTTAGGTTTAGATTTTAGGTTTATATTTGGGGTAAGGTTTAGATTTGGGGTTAGGTTTAGATTTTAGGTTTAGATTTGGGGTTAGGTTTAGATTTGGGGTTAGGTTTAGATTTTAGGTTTAGATTTGGGGTTAGGTTTAGATTTTAGGTTTAGATTTGGGGTTAGGTTTAGACTTGGGGTTAGGTTTAGATTTTAGGTTTAGATTTGGGGTTAGGTTTAGATTTTAGGTTTAGATTTGGGGTTACGTTTAGATTTGGGGTTAGGTTTAGATTTTAGGTTTACATTTGGGGTTAGGTTTAGATTTGGGGTTAGGTTTAGATTTTAGGTTTAGATTTGGGGTTAGGTTTAGATTTTAGGTTTAGATTTGGGGTTAGGTTTAGATTTGGGGTTAGGTTTAGATTTTAGGTTTAGATTTGGGGTTAGGTTTAGATTTTAGGTTTAGATTTGGGGTTAGGTTTAGATTTGGGGTTAGGTTTAGATTTTAGGTTTAGATTTGGGGTTAGGTTTAAATTTAAGGTTTAGATTTGCGGTTAGGTTTAGATTTGGGGTTAGGTTTAGATTTTAGGTTTAGATTTGGGGTTAGGTTTAGATTTTAGGTTTATATTTGGAGTTAGGTTTAGATTTTAGGTTTAGATTTGGGGTTAGGTTTAGATTTTAGGTTTATATTTGGGGTAAGGTTTAGATTTGGGGTTAGGTTTAGATTTTAGGTTTAGGTTTGGGGTTAGGTTTAGATTTTAGGTTGATATATGGGGTTAGGTTTAGATTTGGGGTTAGGTTTAGATTTTAGGTTTAGGTTTGGGGTTAGGTTTAGATTTTAGGTTTATATATGGGGTTAGGTTTAGATTTGGGGATAGGTTTAGATTTTAGATTTAGATATGGGGTAAGGTTTAGATTTGGGGTTAGGTTTAGATTTTAGGTTTAGATTTGGGGTTAGGTTTAGATTTGGGGTTAGGTTTAGATTTTAGGTTTAGATTTGGGGTTAGGTTTAGATTTTAGGTTTAGATATGGGGTTAGGTTTAGATTTGGGGTTAGGTTTAGATTTTAGGTTTAGATTTGGGGTTAGGTTTAGATTTGTGGTTAGGTTTAGATTTTAGGTTTAGATTTGGGGTTAGGTTTAGATTTGGGGTTAGGTTTAGATTTTAGGTTTAGATTTGGGGTTAGGTTTAGATTTTAGGTTTAGATATGGGGTTAGGTTTAGATTTGGGGTTAGGTTTAGATTTTAGGTTTAGATTTGGGGTTAGGTTTAGATTTGGGGTTAGGTTTAGATTTTAGGTTTAGATTTGGGGTTAGGTTTAGATTTTAGGTTTAGATTTGGGGTTAGGTTTAGATTTGGGGTTAGGTTTAGATTTTAGGTTTAGATTTGGGGTTAGGTTTAGATTTTAGGTTTAGATTTGGGGTTAGGTTTAGATTTGGGGTTAGGTTTAGATTTTAGGTTTAGATTTGGGGTTAGGTTTAGATTTTAGGTTTAGATTTGGGGTTAGGTTTAGATTTTAGGTTTAGATTTGGGGTTAGGTTTAGATTTTAGGTTTAGATTTGGGGTAAGGTTTAGATTTGGGGTTAGGTTTAGATTTTAGGTTTAGATTTGGGGTTAGGTTTAGATTTGGGGTTAGGTTTAGATTTTAGGTTTAGATTTGGGGTTAGGTTTAGATTTTAGGTTTAGATTTGGGGTTAGGTTTAGATTTGGGGTTAGGTTTAGATTTTAGGTTTAGATTTGGGGTTAGGTTTAGATTTTAGGTTTAGATTTGGGGTTAGGTTTAGATTTGGGGTTAGGTTTAGATTTTAGGTTTAGATTTGGGGTTAGGTTCAGATTTTAGGTTTAGATTTGGGGTTAGGTTTAGACTTGGGGTTAGGTTTAGATTTTAGGTTTAGATTTGGGGTTAGGTTTAGATTTTAGGTTTAGATTTGGGGTTAGGTTTAGATTTGGGGTTAGGTTTAGATTTTAGGTTTAGATTTGGGGTTAGGTTTAGATTTGGGGTTAGGTTTAGATTTTAGGTTTAGATTTGGGGTTAGGTTTAGATTTTAGGTTTAGATTTGGGGTTAGGTTTAGATTTGGGGTTAGGTTTAGATTTTAGGTTTAGATTTGGGGTTAGGTTTAGATTTTAGGTTTATATTTGGGGTAAGGTTTAGATTTGGGGTTAGGTTTAGATTTTAGGTTTAGATTTGGGGTTAGGTTTAGATTTGGGGTTAGGTTTAGATTTTAGGTTTAGATTTGGGGTTAGGTTTAGATTTTAGGTTTAGATTTGGGGTTAGGTTTAGACTTGGGGTTAGGTTTAGATTTTAGGTTTAGATTTGGGGTTAGGTTTAGATTTTAGGTTTAGATTTGGGGTTACGTTTAGATTTGGGGTTAGGTTTAGATTTTAGGTTTACATTTGGGGTTAGGTTTAGATTTGGGGTTAGGTTTAGATTTTAGGTTTAGATTTGGGGTTAGGTTTAGATTTTAGGTTTAGATTTGGGGTTAGGTTTAGATTTTAGGTTTAGATTTGGGGTTAGGTTTAGATTTGGGGTTAGGTTTAGATTTTAGGTTTAGATTTGGGGTTAGGTTTAGATTTTAGGTTTATATTTGGGGTAAGGTTTAGATTTGGGGTTAGGTTTAGATTTTAGGTTTAGGTTTGGGGTTAGGTTTAGATTTTAGGTTTATATATGGGGTTAGGTTTAGATTTGGGGATAGGTTTAGATTTTAGGTTTAGATATGGGGTTAGGTTTAGATTTGGGGTTAGGTTTAGATTTTAGGTTTAGATTTGGGGTTAGGTTTAGATTTTAGGTTTAGATTTGGGGTTAGGTTTAGACTTGGGGTTAGGTTTAGATTTTAGGTTTAGATTTGGGTTTAGGTTTAGATTTTAGGTTTAGATTTGGGGTTAGGTTTAGAATTTAGGTTTAGATTTGGGGTTAGGTTTAGATTTGGGGTTAGGTTTAGATTTTAGGTTTAGATTTGGGGTTAGGTTTAGATTTTAGGTTTAGATTTTAGGTTTAGATTTGGGGTTAGGTTTAGATTTTAGGTTTAGATTTGGGGTTAGGTTTAGATTTTAGGTTTAGATTTGGGGTTAGGTTTAGATTTGGGGTTAGGTTTAGATTTTAGGTTTAGATTTGGGGTTAGGTTTAGATTTAAGGTTTAGATTTGGGGTTAGGTTTAGATTTGGGGTTAGGTTTAGATTTTAGGTTTAGATTTGGGGTTAGGTTTAGATTTTAGTTTTATATTTGGGGTAAGGTTTAGATTTGGGGTTAGGTTTAGATTTTAGGTTTAGATTTGGGGTTAGGTTTAGATTTGGGGTTAGGTTTAGATTTTAGGTTTAGATTTGGGGTTAGGTTTAGATTTTAGGTTTAGATATGGGGTTAGGTTTAGATTTGGGGTTAGGTTTAGATTTTAGGTTTAGATTTGGGGTTAGGTTTAGATTTGTGGTTAGGTTTAGATTTTAGGTTTAGATTTGGGGTTAGGTTTAGATTTGGGGTTAGGTTTAGATTTTAGGTTTAGATTTGGGGTTAGGTTTAGATTTTAGGTTTAGATATGGGGTTAGGTTTAGATTTGGGGTTAGGTTTAGATTTTAGGTTTAGATTTGGGGTTAGGTTTAGATTTGGGGTTAGGTTTAGATTTTAGGTTTAGATTTGGGGTTAGGTTTAGATTTGGGGTTAGGTTTAGATTTTAGGTTTAGATTTGGGGTTAGGTTTAGATTTTAGGTTTAGATTTTAGGTTTAGATTTGGGGTTAGGTTTAGATTTTAGGTTTAGATTTGGGGTTAGGTTTAGATTTGGGGTTAGGTTTAGATTTTAGGTTTAGATTTGGGGTTAGGTTTAGATTTTAGGTTTAGATTTGGGGTTAGGTTTAGATTTGGGGTTAGGTTTAGATTTTAGGTTTAGATTTGGGGTTAGGTTTAAATTTAAGGTTTAGATTTGCGGTTAGGTTTAGATTTGGGGTTAGGTTTAGATTTTAGGTTTAGATTTGGGGTTAGGTTTAGATTTTAGGTTTATATTTGGAGTTAGGTTTAGATTTTAGGTTTAGATTTGGGGTTAGGTTTAGATTTTAGGTTTATATTTGGGGTAAGGTTTAGATTTGGGGTTAGGTTTAGATTTTAGGTTTAGGTTTGGGGTTAGGTTTAGATTTTAGGTTGATATATGGGGTTAGGTTTAGATTTGGGGTTAGGTTTAGATTTTAGGTTTAGGTTTGGGGTTAGGTTTAGATTTTAGGTTTATATATGGGGTTAGGTTTAGATTTGGGGATAGGTTTAGATTTTAGATTTAGATATGGGGTAAGGTTTAGATTTGGGGTTAGGTTTAGATTTTAGGTTTAGATTTGGGGTTAGGTTTAGATTTGGGGTTAGGTTTAGATTTTAGGTTTAGATTTGGGGTTAGGTTTAGATTTTAGGTTTAGATATGGGGTTAGGTTTAGATTTGGGGTTAGGTTTAGATTTTAGGTTTAGATTTGGGGTTAGGTTTAGATTTGTGGTTAGGTTTAGATTTTAGGTTTAGATTTGGGGTTAGGTTTAGATTTGGGGTTAGGTTTAGATTTTAGGTTTAGATTTGGGGTTAGGTTTAGATTTTAGGTTTAGATATGGGGTTAGGTTTGGATTTGGGGTTAGGTTTAGATTTTAGGTTTAGATTTGGGGTTAGGTTTAGATTTGGGGTTAGGTTTAGATTTTAGGTTTAGATTTGGGGTTAGGTTTAGATTTTAGGTTTAGATTTGGGGTTAGGTTTAGATTTGGGGTTAGGTTTAGATTTTAGGTTTAGATTTGGGGTTAGGTTTAGATTTTAGGTTTAGATTTGGGGTTAGGTTTAGATTTGGGGTTAGGTTTAGATTTTAGGTTTAGATTTGGGGTTAGGTTTAGATTTTAGGTTTAGATTTGGGGTTAGGTTTAGATTTTAGGTTTAGATTTGGGGTTAGGTTTAGATTTTAGGTTTATATTTGGGGTAAGGTTTAGATTTGGGGTTAGGTTTAGATTTTAGGTTTAGATTTGGGGTTAGGTTTAGATTTGGGGTTAGGTTTAGATTTTAGGTTTAGATTTGGGGTTAGGTTTAGATTTTAGGTTTAGATTTGGGGTTAGGTTTAGATTTGGGGTTAGGTTTAGATTTTAGGTTTAGATTTGGGGTTAGGTTTAGATTTTAGGTTTAGATTTGGGGTTAGGTTTAGATTTTAGGTTTAGATTTAGGGTTAGGTTTAGATTTTAGGTTTATATTTGGGGTAAGGTTTAGATTTGGGGTTAGGTTTAGATTTTAGGTTTAGATTTGGGGTTAGGTTTAGATTTGGGGTTAGGTTTAGATTTTAGGTTTAGATTTGGGGTTAGGTTCAGATTTTAGGTTTAGATTTGGGGTTAGGTTTAGACTTGGGGTTAGGTTTAGATTTTAGGTTTAGATTTGGGGTTAGGTTTAGATTTTAGGTTTAGATTTGGGGTTAGGTTTAGATTTGGGGTTAGGTTTAGATTTTAGGTTTAGATTTGGGGTTAGGTTTAGATTTGGGGTTAGGTTTAGATTTTAGGTTTAGATTTGGGGTTAGGTTTAGATTTTAGGTTTAGATTTGGGGTTAGGTTTAGATTTTAGGTTTAGATTTGGGGTTAGGTTTAGATTTGGGGTTAGGTTTAGATTTTAGGTTTAGATTTAGGGTTAGGTTTAGATTTTAGGTTTATATTTGGGGTAAGGTTTAGATTTGGGGTTAGGTTTAGATTTTAGGTTTAGATTTGGGGTTAGGTTTAGATTTGGGGTTAGGTTTAGATTTTAGGTTTAGATTTGGGGTTAGGTTTAGATTTTAGGTTTAGATTTGGGGTTAGGTTTAGACTTGGGGTTAGGTTTAGATTTTAGGTTTAGATTTGGGGTTAGGTTTAGATTTTAGGTTTAGATTTGGGGTTAGGTTTACATTTGGGGTTAGGTTTAGATTTTAGGTTTAGATTTGGGGTTAGGTTTAGATTTGGGGTTAGGTTTAGATTTTAGGTTTAGATTTGGGGTTAGGTTTAGATTTTAGGTTTAGATTTGGGGTTAGGTTTAGATTTTAGGTTTAGATTTTAGGTTTAGATTTGGGGTTAGGTTTAGATTTTAGGTTTATATTTGGGGTAAGGTTTAGATTTGGGGTTAGGTTTAGATTTTAGGTTTAGGTTTGGGGTTAGGTTTAGATTTTAGGTTTATATATGGGGTTAGGTTTAGATTTGGGGATAGGTTTAGATTTTAGGTTTAGATATGGGGTTAGGTTTAGATTTGGGGTTAGGTTTAGATTTTAGGTTTAGATTTGGGGTTAGGTTTAGATTTTAGGTTTAGATTTGGGGTTAGGTTTAGATTTGGGGTTAGGTTTAGATTTTAGGTTTAGATTTGGGGTTAGGTTTAGATTTTAGGTTTAGATTTGGGGTTAGGTTTAGATTTGGGGTTAGGTTTAGATTTTAGGTTTAGATTTGGGGTTAGGTTTAGATTTTAGGTTTAGATTTGGGGTTAGGTTTAGATTTTAGGTTTAGATTTGGGGTTAGGTTTAGATTTTAGGTTTAGATTTGGGGTTAGGTTTAGATTTGGGGTTAGGTTTAGATTTTAGGTTTAGATTTGGGGTTAGGTTTAGATTTTAGGTTTAGATTTGGGGTTAGGTTTAGATTTGGGGTTAGGTTTAGATTTTAGGTTTAGATTTGGGGTTAGGTTTAGATTTAAGGTTTAGATTTGGGGTTAGGTTTAGATTTGGGGTTAGGTTTAGATTTTAGGTTTAGATTTGGGGTTAGGTTTAGATTTTAGGTTTATATTTGGGGTAAGGTTTAGATTTGGGGTTAGGTTTAGATTTTAGGTTTAGATTTGGGGTTAGGTTTAGATTTGGGGTTAGGTTTAGATTTTAGGTTTAGATTTGGGGTTAGGTTTAGATTTTAGGTTTAGATATGGGGTTAGGTTTAGATTTGGGGTTAGGTTTAGATTTTAGGTTTAGATTTGGGGTTAGGTTTAGATTTGTGGTTAGGTTTAGATTTTAGGTTTAGATTTGGGGTTAGGTTTAAATTTGGGGTTAGGTTTAGATTTTAGGTTTAGATTTGGGGTTAGGTTTAGATTTTAGGTTTAGATATGGGGTTAGGTTTAGATTTGGGGTTAGGTTTAGATTTTAGGTTTAGATTTGGGGTTAGGTTTAGATTTGGGGTTAGGTTTAGATTTTAGGATTAGATTTGGGGTTAGGTTTAGATTTTAGGTTTAGATTTGGGGTTAGGTTTAGATTTTAGGTTTAGATTTGGGGTTAGGTTTAGATTTGGGGTTAGGTTTAGATTTTAGGTTTAGATTTGGGGTTAGGTTTAGATTTTAGGTTTAGATTTTAGGTTTAGATTTGGGGTTAGGTTTAGATTTTAGGTTTAGATTTGGGGTTAGGTTTAGATTTGGGGTTAGGTTTAGATTTTAGGTTTAGATTTGGGGTTAGGTTTAGATTTTAGGTTTAGATTTGGGGTTAGGTTTAGATTTGGGGTTAGGTTTAGATTTTAGGTTTAGATTTGGGGTTAGGTTTAAATTTAAGGTTTAGATTTGCGGTTAGGTTTAGATTTGGGGTTAGGTTTAGATTTTAGGTTTAGATTTGGGGTTAGGTTTAGATTTTAGGTTTATATTTGGAGTTAGGTTTAGATTTTAGGTTTAGATTTGGGGTTAGGTTTAGATTTTAGGTTTATATTTGGGGTAAGGTTTAGATTTGGGGTTAGGTTTAGATTTTAGGTTTAGGTTTGGGGTTAGGTTTAGATTTTAGGTTGATATATGGGGTTAGGTTTAGATTTGGGGTTAGGTTTAGATTTTAGGTTTAGGTTTGGGGTTAGGTTTAGATTTTAGGTTTATATATGGGGTTAGGTTTAGATTTGGGGATAGGTTTAGATTTTAGGTTTAGATATGGGGTAAGGTTTAGATTTGGGGTTAGGTTTAGATTTTAGGTTTAGATTTGGGGTTAGGTTTAGATTTGGGGTTAGGTTTAGATTTTAGGTTTAGATTTGGGGTTAGGTTTAGATTTTAGGTTTAGATATGGGGTTAGGTTTAGATTTGGGGTTAGGTTAGATTTTAGGTTTAGATTTGGGGTTAGGTTTAGATTTTAGGTTTAGATTTGGGGTTAGGTTTAGATTTGGGGTTAGGTTTAGATTTTAGGTTTAGATTTGGGGTTAGGTTTAGATTTGGGGTTAGGTTTAGATTTTAGGTTTAGATTTGGGGTTAGGTTTAGATTTGGGGTTAGGTTTAGATTTTAGGTTTAGATTTGGGGTTAGGTTTAGATTTGGGGTTAGGTTTAGATTTTAGGTTTAGATTTGGGGTTAGGTTTAGATTTTAGGTTTACATTTTAGGTTAGGTTTAGATTTTAGGTTTAGATTCGGGGTTAGGTTTAGATTTAAGGTTTAGATTTGGGGTTAGGTTTAGATTTTAGGTTTAGATTTGGGGTTAGGTTTAGATTTTAGGTTTAGATTTGGGGTTAGGTTTAGACTTGGGGTTAGGTTTAGATTTGGGGTTAGGTTTAGATTTTAGGTTTAGATTTTAGGTTTAGATTTGGTGTTAGGTTTAGATTTTAGGTTTAGATTTGGGGTTAGGTTTAGATTTTAGGTTTAGATTTGGGGTTAGGTTTAGATTTTAGGTTTAGATTTGGGGTTAGGTTTAGATTTGGGGTTAGGTTTAGATTTTATGTTTAGATTTTAGGTTTAGATTTGGGGTTAGGTTTAGATTTTAGGTTTAGATTTGGGGTTAGGTTTAGATTTTAGGTTTAGATTTGGGGTTAGGTTTAGATTTGGGGTTAGGTTTAGATTTTAGGTTTAGATTTGGGGTTAGGTTTAGATTTGGGGTTAGGTTTAGATTTAGGTTTAGATTTGGGGTTAGGTTTAGATTTTAGGTTTAAATTTGGGGTTAGGTTTAGATTTTAGGTTTAGATTTGGGGTTAGGTTTAGATTTTAGGTTTAGATTTGGGGTTAGGTTTAGATTTGGGGTTAGGTTTATATTTTAGGTTTAGATTTGGGGTTAGGTTAGATTTTAGGTTTAGATTTGGGGTTAGGTTTAGATTTTAGGTTTAGATTTGGGGTTAGGTTTAGATTTGGGGTTAGGTTTAGATTTTAGGTTTAGATTTGGGGTTAGGTTTAGATTTGGGGTTAGGTTTAGATTTTAGGTTTAGATTTGGGGTTAGGTTTAGATTTGGGGTTAGGTTTAGATTTTAGGTTTAGATTTGGGGTTAGGTTTAGATTTTAGGTTTACATTTTAGGTTAGGTTTAGATTTTAGGTTTAGATTTGGGGTTAGGTTTAGATTTGGGGTTAGGTTTAGATTTAAGGTTTAGATTTGGGGTTAGGTTTAGATTTTAGGTTTAGATTTGGGGTTAGGTTTAGATTTTAGGTTTAGATTTGGGGTTAGGTTTAGATTTGGGGTTAGGTTTAGATTTTAGGTTTAGATTTGGGGTTAGGTTTATATTTGGGGTTAGGTTTAGATTTTAGGTTTAGATTTGGGGTTAGGTTTAGATTTTATGTTTAGATTTTAGGTTTAGATTTGGGGTTAGGTTTAGATTTTAGGTTTAGATTTGGGGTTAGGTTTAGATTTTAGGTTTAGATTTGGGGTTAGGTTTAGATTTTAGGTTTAGATTTGGGGTTAGGTTTAGATTTGGGGTTAGGTTTAGATTTTATGTTTAGATTTTAGGTTTAGATTTGGGGTTAGGTTTAGATTTTAGGTTTAGATTTGGGGTTAGGTTTAGATTTTAGGTTTAGATTTGGGGTTAGGTTTAGGTTTGGGGTTAGGTTTAGATTTAGGTTTAGATTTGGGGTTAGGTTTAGATTTTAGGTTTAAATTTGGGGTTAGGTTTAGATTTTAGGTTTAGATTTGGGGTTAGGTTTAGATTTTAGGTTTAGATTTGGGGTTAGGTTTAGATTTTAGGTTTAGATTTGGGGTTAGGTTTAGACTTGGGGTTAGGTTTAGATTTTAGGTTTAGATTTGGGGTTAGGTTTAGATTTTAGGTTTAGATTTGGGGTTAGGTTTAGACTTGGGGTTAGGTTTAGATTTTAGGTTTAGATTTGGGGTTAGGTTTAGATTTTAGGTTTAAATTTGGGGTTAGGTTTAGATTTGGGGTTAGGTTTAGATTTTAGGTTTAGATTTGGGGTTAGGTTTAGATTTTAGGTTTAGATTTTAGGTTTAGATTTGGGGTTAGGTTTAGATTTGGGGTTAGGTTTAGATTTTAGGTTTAGATTTGGGATTAGGTTTAGATTTTATGTTTAGATTTTAGGTTTAGATTTGGGGTTAGGTTTAGATTTTAGGTTTAGATTTGGGGTTAGGTTTAGATTTGGGGTTAGGTTTAGATTTTAGGTTTAGATTTGGGGTTAGGTTTAGATTTTAGGTTTAGATATGGGGTTAGGTTTAGATTTGGGGTTAGGTTTAGATTTTAGGTTTAGATTTGGGGTTAGGTTTAGCTTTGAGGTTAGGTTTAGATTTTAGGTTTAGATTTGGGGTTAGGTTTAGATTTTAGGTTTAGATTTGGGGTTAGGTTTAGACTTGGGGTTAGGTTTAGATTTTAGGTTTAGATTTGGGTTTAGGTTTAGATTTTAGGTTTAGATTTGGGGTTAGGTTTAGATTTTAGGTTTAAATTTGGGGTTAGGTTTAGATTTTAGGTTTAGATTTGGGGTTAGGTTTAGATTTTAGGTTTAGATTTGGGGTTAGGTTTAGACTTGGGGTTAGGTTTAGATTTTAGGTTTAGATTTGGGGTTAGGTTTAGATTTTAGGTTTAGATTTGGGGTTAGGTTTAGATTTTAGGTTTAGATTTGGGGTTAGGTTTAGAGTTGGGGTTAGGTTTAGATTTTAGGTTTAGATTTGGGGTTAGGTTTAGATTTTAGGTTTAAATTTGGGGTTAGGTTTAGATTTTAGGTTTAGATTTGGGGTTAGGTTTAGATTTTAGGTTTAGATTTGGGGTTAGGTTTAGATTTAAGGTTTAGATTTGGGGTTAGGTTTAGATTTTAGGTTTAGATTTGGGGTTAGGTTTAGATTTGGGGTTAGGTTTAGATTTTAGGTTTAGATTTGGGGTTAGGTTTAGATTTGGGTTAGGTTTAGATTTTAGGTTTAGATTTGGGGTTAGGTTTAGATTTTAGATTTAGATATGGGGTTAGGTTTAGATTTGGGGTTAGGTTTAGATTTTAGGTTTAGATTTGGGGTTAGGTTTAGATATGGGGTTAGGTTTAGATTTAGGTTTAGATTTGGGGTTAGGTTTAGATTTTAGGTTTAGATTTGGGGTTAGGTTTAGATTTTAGGTTTAGATTTGGGGTTAGGTTTAGATTTGGGGTTAGGTTTAGATTTTAGGTTTAGATTTGGGGTTAGGTTTAGATTTTAGGTTTAGATTTGGGGTTAGGTTTAGATTTTAGGTTTAGATTTGGGGTTAGGTTTAGACTTGGGGTTAGGTTTAGATTTTAGGTTTAGATTTGGGGTTAGGTTTAGATTTTAGGTTTAGATTTGGGGTTAGGTTTAGATTTTAGGTTTAAATTTGGGGTTAGGTTTAGATTTTAGGTTTAGCTTTGGGGTTAGGTTTAGATTTAAGGTTTAGATTTGGGGTTAGGTTTAGATTTGGGGTTAGGTTTAGATTTTAGGTTTAGATTTGGGGTTAGGTTTAGATTTTAGGTTTAAATTTGGGGTTAGGTTTAGATTTGGGGTTAGGTTTAGATTTTAGGTTTAGATTTGGGGTTAGGTTTAGATTTTAGGTTTAGATTTTAGGTTTAGATTTGGGGTTAGGTTTAGATTTTAGGTTTAGATTTGGGGTGAGGTTTAGATTTTATGTTTAGATTTTAGGTTTAGATTTGGGGTTAGGTTTAGATTTTAGGTTTAGATTTGGGGTTAGGTTTAGATTTGGGGTTAGGTTTAGATTTTAGGTTTAGATTTGGGGTTAGGTTTAGATTTTAGGTTTAGATATGGGGTTAGGTTTAGATTTGGGGTTAGGTTTAGATTTTAGGTTTAGATTTGGGGTTAGGTTTAGATTTGGGGTTAGGTTTAGATTTTAGGTTTAGATTTGGGGTTAGGTTTAGATTTTAGGTTTAGATTTGGGGTTAGGTTTAGATTTTAGGTTTAGATTTGGGGTTAGGTTTAGACTTGGGGTTAGGTTTAGATTTTAGGTTTAGATTTGGGGTTAGGTTTAGATTTTAGGTTTAGATTTGGGGTTAGGTTTAGATTTTAGGTTTAGATTTGGGGTTAGGTTTAGATTTTAGGTTTATATTTGGGGTAAGGTTTAGATTTGGGGTTAGGTTTAGATTTTAGGTTTAGATTTGGGGTTAGGTTTAGATTTTAGGTTTATATTTGGGGTAAGGTTTATATTTGGGGTTAGGTTTAGATTTTAGGTTTAGATTTGGGGTTAGGCTTAGATTTGGGGTTAGGTTTAGATTTTAGGTTTAGATTTGGGGTTAGGTTTAGATTTGGGGTTAGGTTTAGATTTTAGGTTTAGATTTGGGGTTAGGTTTAGATTTGGGGTTAGGTTTAGATTTTAGGTTTAGATTTGGGGTTAGGTTTAGATTTGGGGTTAGGTTTAGATTTTAGGTTTAGATTTGGGGTTAGGTTTAGATTTGGGGTTAGGTTTAGATTTTAGGTTTAGATTTGGGGTTAGGTTTAGATTTTAGGTTTACATTTTAGGTTAGGTTTAGATTTTAGGTTTAGATTCGGGGTTAGGTTTAGATTTAAGGTTTAGATTTGGGGTTAGGTTTAGATTTTAGGTTTAGATTTGGGGTTAGGTTTAGATTTTAGGTTTAGATTTGGGGTTAGGTTTAGATTTGGGGTTAGGTTTAGATTTTAGGTTTAGATTTGGGGTTAGGTTTAGATTTGGGGTTAGGTTTAGATTTTAGGTTTAGATTTGGGGTTAGGTTTAGATTTTATGTTTAGATTTTAGGTTTAGATTTGGGGTTAGGTTTAGATTTTAGGTTTAGATTTGGGGTTAGGTTTAGATTTTAGGTTTAGATTTGGGGTTAGGTTTAGATTTGGGGTTAGGTTTAGATTTTATGTTTAGATTTTAGGTTTAGATTTGGGGTTAGGTTTAGATTTTAGGTTTAGATTTGGGGTTAGGTTTAGATTTTAGGTTTAGATTTGGGGTTAGGTTTAGATTTGGGGTTAGGTTTAGATTTTAGGTTTAGATTTTAGGTTTAGATTTGGGGTTAGGTTTAGATTTAGGTTTAGATTTGGGGTTAGGTTTAGATTTTAGGTTTAAATTTGGGGTTAGGTTTAGATTTTAGGTTTAGATTTGGGGTTAGGTTTAGATTTTAGGTTTAGATTTGGGGTTAGGTTTAGATTTTAGGTTTAGATTTGGGGTTAGGTTTAGACTTGGGGTTAGGTTTAGATTTTAGGTTTAGATTTGGGGTTAGGTTTAGATTTTAGGTTTAGATTTGGGGTTAGGTTTAGATTTTAGGTTTAGATTTGGGGTTAAGTTTAGATTTAAGGTTTAGATTTGGGGTTAGGTTTAGATTTGGGGTTAGGTTTAGATTTTAGGTTTAGATTTGGGGTTAGGTTTAGATTTTAGGTTTAAATTTGGGGTTAGGTTTAGATTTGGGGTTAGGTTTAGATTTTAGGTTTAGATTTGGGGTTAGGTTTAGATTTTAGGTTTAGATTTTAGGTTTAGATTTGGGGTTAGGTTTAGATTTGGGGTTAGGTTTAGATTTTAGGTTTAGATTTGGGGTTAGGTTTAGATTTTATGTTTAGATTTTAGGTTTAGATTTGGGGTTAGGTTTAGATTTTAGGTTTAGATTTGGGGTTAGGTTTAGATTTGGGGTTAGGTTTAGATTTTAGGTTTAGATTTGGGGTTAGGTTTAGATTTTAGGTTTAGATATGGGGTTAGGTTTAGATTTGGGGTTAGGTTTAGATTTTAGGTTTAGATTTGGGGTTAGGTTTAGATTTGGGGTTAGGTTTAGATTTTAGGTTTAGATTTGGGGTTAGGTTTAGATTTTAGGTTTAAATTTGGGGTTAGGTTTAGATTTTAGGTTTAGATTTGGGGTTAGGTTTAGATTTTAGGTTTAGATTTGGGGTTAGGTTTAGACTTGGGGTTAGGTTTAGATTTTAGGTTTAGATTTGGGGTTAGGTTTAGATTTTAGGTTTAGATTTGGGGTTAGGTTTAGATTTGGGGTTAGGTTTAGATTTTAGGTTTAGATTTGGGGTTAGGTTTAGATTTTAGGTTTAGATTTGGGGTTAGGTTTAGAGTTGGGGTTAGGTTTAGATTTTAGGTTTAGATTTGGGGTTAGGTTTAGATTTTAGGTTTAAATTTGGGGTTAGGTTTAGATTTTAGGTTTAGATTTGGGGTTAGGTTTAGATTTTAGGTTTAGATTTGGGGTTAGGTTTAGATTTTAGGTTTAGATTTGGGGTTAGGTTTAGATTTGGGGTTAGGTTTAGATTTTAGGTTTAGATTTGGGGTTAGGTTTAGATTTGGGTTAGGTTTAGATTTTAGGTTTAGATTTGGGGTTAGGTTTAGATTTTAGATTTAGATATGGGGTTAGGTTTAGATTTGGGGTTAGGTTTAGATTTTAGGTTTAGATTTGGGGTTAGGTTTAGATATGGGGTTAGGTTTAGATTTAGGTTTAGATTTGGGGTTAGGTTTAGATTTTAGGTTTAGATTTGGGGTTAGGTTTAGATTTTAGGTTTAGATTTGGGGTTAGGTTTAGATTTGGGGTTAGGTTTAGATTTTAGGTTTAGATTTGGGGTTAGGTTTAGATTTTAGGTTTAGATTTGGGGTTAGGTTTAGATTTTAGGTTTAGATTTGGGGTTAGGTTTAGATTTGGGGTTAGGTTTAGATTTTAGGTTTAGATTTGGGGTTAGGTTTAGATATGGGGTTAGGTTTAGATTTAGGTTTAGATTTGGGGTTAGGTTTAGATTTTAGGTTTAGATTTGGGGTTAGGTTTAGATTTTAGGTTTAGATTTGGGGTTAGGTTTAGATTTGGGGTTAGGTTTAGATTTTAGGTTTAGATTTGGGGTTAGGTTTAGATTTTAGGTTTAGATTTGGGGTTAGGTTTAGATTTTAGGTTTAGATTTGGGGTTAGGTTTAGACTTGGGGTTAGGTTTAGATTTTAGGTTTAGATTTGGGGTTAGGTTTAGATTTTAGGTTTAGATTTGGGGTTAGGTTTAGATTTTAGGTTTAAATTTGGGGTTAGGTTTAGATTTTAGGTTTAGATTTGGGGTTAGGTTTAGATTTAAGGTTTAGATTTGGGGTTAGGTTTAGATTTGGGGTTAGGTTTAGATTTTAGGTTTAGATTTGGGGTGAGGTTTAGATTTTATGTTTAGATTTTAGGTTTAGATTTGGGGTTAGGTTTAGATTTTAGGTTTAGATTTGGGGTTAGGTTTAGATTTGGGGTTAGGTTTAGATTTTAGGTTTAGATTTGGGGTTAGGTTTAGATTTTAGGTTTAGATATGGGGTTAGGTTTAGATTTGGGGTTAGGTTTAGATTTTAGGTTTAGATTTGGGGTTAGGTTTAGATTTGGGGTTAGGTTTAGATTTTAGGTTTAGATTTGGGGTTAGGTTTAGATTTTAGGTTTAGATTTGGGGTTAGGTTTAGATTTTAGGTTTAGATTTGGGGTTAGGTTTAGACTTGGGGTTAGGTTTAGATTTTAGGTTTAGATTTGGGGTTAGGTTTAGATTTTAGGTTTAGATTTGGGGTTAGGTTTAGATTTGGGGTTAGGTTTAGATTTTAGGTTTAGATTTGGGGTTAGGTTTAGATTTTAGGTTTATATTTGGGGTAAGGTTTAGATTTGGGGTTAGGTTTAGATTTTAGGTTTAGATTTGGGGTTAGGTTTAGATTTGGGGTTAGGTTTAGATTTTAGGTTTAGATTTGGGGTTAGGTTTAGATTTTAGGTTTAGATTTGGGGTTAGGCTTAGATTTGGGGTTAGGTTTAGATTTTAGGTTTAGATTTGGGGTTAGGTTTAGATTTGGGGTTAGGTTTAGATTTTAGGTTTAGATTTGGGGTTAGGTTTAGATTTGGGGTTAGGTTTAGATTTTAGGTTTAGATTTGGGGTTAGGTTTAGATTTTAGATTTAGATTTGGGGTTAGGTTTAGATTTTAGGTTTAGATTTTAGGTTTAGATTTGGGGTTAGGTTTAGATTTTAGGTTTAGATTTGGGGTTAGGTTTAGATTTGGGGTTAGGTTTAGATTTTAGGTTTAGATTTGGGGTTAGGTTTAGATTTGGGGTTAGGTTTAGATTTTAGGTTTAGATTTGGGGTTAGGTTTAGATTTTAGGTTTAGATTTGGGGTTAGGTTTAGATTTGGGGTTAGGTTTAGATTTTAGGTTTAGATTTGGGGTTAGGTTTAGATTTTAGGTTTAGATTTGGGGTTAGGTTTAGATTTTAGGTTTAGATTTGGGGTTAGGTTTAGATTTTAGGTTTAGATTTGGGGTTAGGTTTAGATTTAAGGTTTAGATTTGGGGTTAGGTTTAGATTTTAGGTTTAGATTTGGGGTTAGGTTTAGATTTGGGGTTAGGTTTAGATTTTAGGTTTAGATTTGGGGTTAGGTTTAGATTTGGGTTAGGTTTAGATTTTAGGTTTAGATTTGGGGTTAGGTTTAGATTTTAGATTTAGATATGGGGTTAGGTTTAGATTTGGGGTTAGGTTTAGATTTTAGGTTTAGATTTGGGGTTAGGTTTAGATATGGGGTTAGGTTTAGATTTAGGTTTAGATTTGGGGTTAGGTTTAGATTTTAGGTTTAGATTTGGGGTTAGGTTTAGATTTTAGGTTTAGATTTGGGGTTAGGTTTAGATTTGGGGTTAGGTTTAGATTTTAGGTTTAGATTTGGGGTTAGGTTTAGATTTTAGGTTTAGATTTGGGGTTAGGTTTAGACTTGGGGTTAGGTTTAGATTTTAGGTTTAGATTTGGGGTTAGGTTTAGATTTTAGGTTTAGATTTGGGGTTAGGTTTAGATTTTAGGTTTAAATTTGGGGTTAGGTTTAGATTTTAGGTTTAGATTTGGGGTTAGGTTTAGATTTAAGGTTTAGATTTGGGGTTAGGTTTAGATTTGGGGTTAGGTTTAGATTTTAGGTTTAGATTTGGGTTAGGTTTAGATTTTAGGTTTAAATTTGGGGTTAGGTTTAGATTTGGGGTTAGGTTTAGATTTTAGGTTTAGATTTGGGGTTAGGTTTAGATTTTAGGTTTAGATTTGGGGTTAGGTTTAGATTTTAGGTTTAGATTTGGGGTGAGGTTTAGATTTTATGTTTAGATTTTAGGTTTAGATTTGGGGTTAGGTTTAGATTTTAGGTTTAGATTTGGGGTTAGGTTTAGATTTGGGGTTAGGTTTAGATTTTAGGTTTAGATTTGGGGTTAGGTTTAGATTTTAGGTTTAGATATGGGGTTAGGTTTAGATTTGGGGTTAGGTTTAGATTTTAGGTTTAGATTTGGGGTTAGGTTTAGATTTGGGGTTAGGTTTAGATTTTAGGTTTAGATTTGGGGTTAGGTTTAGATTTTAGGTTTAGATTTGGGGTTAGGTTTAGATTTTAGGTTTAGATTTGGGGTTAGGTTTAGACTTGGGGTTAGGTTTAGATTTTAGGTTTAGATTTGGGGTTAGGTTTAGATTTTAGGTTTAGATTTGGGGTTAGGTTTAGATTTTAGGTTTAAATTTGGGGTTAGGTTTAGATTTTAGGTTTAGATTTGGGGTTAGGTTTAGATTTTAGGTTTATATTTGGGGTAAGGTTTAGATTTGGGGTTAGGTTTAGATTTTAGGTTTAGATTTGGGGTTAGGTTTAGATTTGGGGTTAGGTTTAGATTTTAGGTTTAGATTTGGGGTTAGGTTTAGATTTTAGGTTTAGATTTGGGGTTAGGCTTAGATTTGGGGTTAGGTTTAGATTTTAGGTTTAGATTTGGGGTTAGGTTTAGATTTGGGGTTAGGTTTAGATTTTAGGTTTAGATTTGGGGTTAGGTTTAGATTTTAGGTTTAGATTTGGGGTTAGGTTTAGATTTGGGGTTAGGTTTAGATTTTAGGTTTAGATTTGGGGTTAGGTTTAGATTTGGGGTTAGGTTTAGATTTTAGGTTTAGATTTGGGGTTAGGTTTAGATTTTAGATTTAGATTTGGGGTTAGGTTTAGATTTTAGGTTTAGATTTTAGGTTTAGATTTGGGGTTAGGTTTAGATTTTAGGTTTAGATTTGGGGTTAGGTTTAGATTTGGGGTTAGGTTTAGATTTTAGGTTTAGATTTGGGGTTAGGTTTAGATTTGGGGTTAGGTTTAGATTTTAGGTTTAGATTTGGGGTTAGGTTTAGATTTTAGGTTTAGATTTGGGGTTAGGTTTAGATTTGGGGTTAGGTTTAGATTTTAGGTTTAGATTTGGGGTTAGGTTTAGATTTTAGGTTTAGATTTGGGGTTAGGTTTAGATTTGGGGTTAGGTTTAGATTTTAGGTTTTGATTTTAGGTTTAGATTTGGGGTTAGGTTTAGATTTGGGGTTAGGTTTAGATTTGGGGTTAGGTTTAGATTTGAGGTTTAGATTTGGGGTTAGGTTTAGATTTTAGGTTTAGATTTGGGGTTAGGTTTAGATTTGGGGTTAGGTTTAGATTTTAGGTTTAGATTTGGGGTTAGGTTTAGATTTTAGGTTTAGATTTGGGTTAGGTTTAGATTTTAGGTTTATATTTGGGGTAAGGTTTAGATTTGGGGTTAGGTTTAGATTTTAGGTTTACATTTGGGGTTAGGTTTAGATTTTAGGTTTAGATTTGGGGTTAGGTTTATATTTGGGGTTAGGTTTAGATTTTAGGTTTAGATTTGGGGTTAGGCTTAGATTTGGGGTTAGGTTTAGATTTTAGGTTTAGATTTGGGGTTAGGTTTAGATTTTAGGTTTAGATTTGGGGTTAGGTTTAGATTTTAGGTTTAGATTTGGGGTTAGGTTTAGATTTGGGGTTAGGTTTAGATTTTAGGTTTAGATTTGGGGTTAGGTTTAGATTTTAGGTTTAGATTTGGGGTTAGGTTTAGATTTGGGGTTAGGTTTAGATTTTAGGTTTAGATTTGGGGTTAGGTTTAGATTTGGGGTTAGGTTTAGATTTTAGGTTTAGATTTGGGGTTAGGTTTAGATTTTAGGTTTAGATTTTGGGTTAGGTTTAGATTTGGGGTTAGGTTTAGATTTTAGGTTTAGATTTGGGTTTAGGCTTAGATTTGGGATTAGGTTTAGATTTTAGGTTTAGATTTGGGGTTAGGTTTAGATTTGGGGTTAGGTTTAGATTTTAGGTTTAGATTTGGGGTTAGGTTTCGATTTTAGGTTTAGATTTGGGGTTAGGTTTAGATTTGGGGTTAGGTTTAGATTTTAGGTTTAGATTTGGGGTTAGGTTTAGATTTTAGGTTTAGATTTGGGGTTAGGTTTAGATTTGGGGTTAGGTTTAGATTTTAGGTTTAGATTTGGGGTTAGGTTTAGATTTGGGGTTAGGTTTAGATTTTAGGTTTAGATTTGGGGTTAGGTTTAGATTTGGGGTTAGGTTTAGATTTTAGGTTTAGATTTGGGGTTAGGTTTAGATTTTAGGTTTAGATATGGGGTTAGGTTTAGATTTGGGGTTAGGTTTAGATTTTAGGTTTAGATTTGGGGTTAGGTTTAGATTTGGGGTTAGGTTTAGATTTTAGGTTTAGATTTGGGGTTAGGTTTAGATTTTAGGTTTAGATTTGGGGTTAGGTTTAGATTTGGGGTTAGGTTTAGATTTTAGGTTTCGATTTGGGGTTAGGTTTAGATTTTAGGTTTAGATTTGGGGTTAGGTTTAGATTTGGGGTTAGGTTTAGATTTTAGGTTTAGATTTGGGGTTAGGTTTAGATTTGGGGTTAGGTTTAGATTTTAGGTTTAGATTTGGGGTTAGGTTTAGATTTTAGGTTTAGATTTGGGGTTAGGCTTAGATTTGGGGTTAGGTTTAGATTTTAGGTTTAGATTTGGGGTTAGGTTTAGATTTGGGGTTAGGTTTAGATTTTAGGTTTAGATTTGGGGTTAGGTTTAGACTTGGGGTTAGGTTTAGATTTGGGGTTAGGTGTAGATTTGGGTTTAGGTTTAGATTTTAGGTTTAGATTTGGGGTTAGGTGTAGATTTTAGGTTTAGATATGGGGTTAGGTTTAGATTTGGGGTTAGGTTTAGATTTTAGGTTTAGATTTGGGGTTAGGCTTAGATTTGGGGTTAGGTTTAGATTTTAGGTTTAGATTTGGGGTTAGGTTTAGATTTGGGGTTAGGTTTAGATTTTAGGTTTAGATTTGGGGTTAGGTTTAGACTTGGGGTTAGGTTTAGATTTTAGGTTTAGATTTGGGGTTAGGTTTAGATTTTAGGTTTAGATTTGGGGTTAGGTTTAGATTTTAGGTTTAAATTTGGGGTTAGGTTTAGATTTTAGGTTTAGATTTGGGGTTAGGTTTAGATTTGGGGTTAGGTTTAGATTTTAGGTTTAGATTTGGGGTTAGGTTTAGATTTGGGGTTAGGTTTAGATTTTAGGTTTAGATTTGGGGTTAGGTTTAGATTTGGGGTTAGGTTTAGATTTTAGGTTTAGATTTGGGGTTAGGTTTAGATTTTAGGTTTAGATTTGGGGTTAGGTTTAGATTTGGGGTTAGGTTTAGATTTTAGGTTTAGATTTGGGGTTAGGTTTAGGTTTTAGGTTTATATTTGGGGTAAGGTTTAGATTTGGGGTTAGGTTTAGATTTTAGGTTTAGATTTGGGGTTAGGTTTAGATTTTAGGTTTAGATTTGGGGTTAGGTTTAGATTTGGGGTTAGGTTTAGATTTTAGGTTTAGATTTTAGGTTTAGATTTGGGGTTAGGTTTAGATTTGGGGTTAGGTTTAGATTTTAGGTTTAGATTTGGGGTTAGGTTTAGATTTGGGGTTAGGTTTAGATTTGAGGTTTAGATTTGGGGTTAGGTTTAGATTTTAGGTTTAGATTTGGGGTTAGGTTTAGATTTGGGGTTAGGTTTAGATTTGAGGTTTAGATTTGGGGTTAGGTTTAGATTTTAGGTTTAGATTTGGGGTTAGGTTTAGATTTGGGGTTAGGTTTAGATTTGAGGTTTAGATTTGGGGTTAGGTTTAGATTTTAGGTTTAGATTTGGGGTTAGGTTTAGATTTGGGGTTAGGTTTAGATTTTAGGTTTAGATTTGGGGTTAGGTTTAGATTTTAGGTTTAGATTTGGGGTTAGGTTTAGATTTTAGGTTTATATTTGGGGTAAGGTTTAGATTTGGGGTTAGGTTTAGATTTTAGGTTTACATTTGGGGTTAGGTTTAGATTTGGGGTTAGGTTTAGATTTTAGGTTTAGATTTGGGGTTAGGTTTAGATTTTAGGTTTAGATTTGGGGTTAGGTTTAGATTTGGGGTTAGGTTTAGATTTTAGGTTTAGATTTGGGGTTAGGTTTAGATTTGGGGTTAGGTTTAGATTTTAGGTTTAGATTTGGGGTTAGGTTTAGATTTTAGGTTTAGATTTGGGGTTAGGTTTAGATTTGGGGTTAGGTTTAGATTTTAGGTTTAGATTTGGGGTTAGGTTTAGATTTTAGGTTTAGATTTGGGGTTAGGTTTAGATTTGGGGTTAGGTTTAGATTTTAGGTTTAGATTTGGGGTTAGGTTTAGATTTGGGGTTAGGTTTAGATTTTAGGTTTAGATTTGGGGTTAGGTTTAGATTTTAGGTTTAGATTTGGGGTTAGGTTTAGATTTGGGGTTAGGTTTAGATTTTAGGTTTAGATTTGGGTTTAGGCTTAGATTTGGGATTAGGTTTAGATTTTAGGTTTAGATTTGGGGTTAGGTTTAGATTTGGGGTTAGTTTTAGATTTTAGGTTTAGATTTGGGGTTAGGTTTAGATTTTAGGTTTAGATTTGGGGTTAGGTTTAGATTTGGGGTTAGGTTTAGATTTTAGGTTTAGATTTGGGGTTAGGTTTAGATTTGGGGTTAGGTTTAGATTTTAGGTTTAGATTTGGGGTTAGGTTTAGATTTGGGGTTAGGTTTAGATTTTAGGTTTAGATTTGGGGTTAGGTTTAGATTTGGGGTTAGGTTTAGATTTTAGGTTTAGATTTGGGGTTAGGTTTAGATTTTAGGTTTAGATATGGGGTTAGGTTTAGATTTGGGGTTAGGTTTAGATTTTAGGTTTAGATTTGGGGTTAGGTTTAGATTTGGGGTTAGGTTTAGATTTTAGGTTTAGATTTGGGGTTAGGTTTAGATTTTAGGTTTAGATTTGGGGTTAGGTTTAGATTTGGGGTTAGGTTTAGATTTTAGGTTTAGATTTGGGGTTAGGTTTAGATTTTAGGTTTAGATTGGGGTTAGGTTTAGATTTGGGGTTAGGTTTAGATTTTAGGTTTAGATTTGGGGTTAGGTTTAGATTTGGGGTTAGGTTTAGATTTTAGGTTTAGATTTGGGGTTAGGTTTAGATTTTAGGTTTAGATTTGGGGTTAGGTTTAGATTTGGGGTTAGGTTTAGATTTTAGGTTTAGATTTGGGGTTAGGTTTAGATTTTAGGTTTAGATTTGGGGTTAGGCTTAGATTTGGGGTTAGGTTTAGATTTTAGGTTTAGATTTGGGGTTAGGTTTAGATTTGGGGTTAGGTTTAGATTTTAGGTTTAGATTTGGGGTTAGGTTTAGATTTTAGGTTTAGATATGGGGTTAGGTTTAGATTTGGGGTTAGGTTTAGATTTTAGGTTTAGATTTGGGGTTAGGTTTAGATTTGGGGTTAGGTTTAGATTTTAGGTTTAGATTTGGGGTTAGGTTTAGATTTTAGGTTTAGATTTGGGGTTAGGTTTAGATTTTAGGTTTAGATTTGGGGTTAGGTTTAGATTTGGGGTTAGGTTTAGATTTTAGGTTTAGATTTGGGGTTAGGTTTAGATTTTAGGTTTAGATTTGGGGTTAGGTTTAGATTTGGGGTTAGGTTTAGATTTTAGGTTTAGATTTAGGGTTAGGCTTAGATTTTAGGTTTAGATTTGGGGTTAGGTTTAGATTTGGGGTTAGGTTTAGATTTTAGGTTTAGATTTGGGGTTAGGTTTAGATTTGGGGTTAGGTTTAGATTTTAGGTTTAGATTTGGGGTTAGGTTTAGATTTGGGGTTAGGTTTAGATTTTAGGTTTAGGTTTGGGGTTAGGTTTAGATTTGGGGTTAGGTTTAGATTTTAGGTTTAGATTTGGGGTTAGGTTTAGATTTGGGGTTAGGTTTAGATTTTAGGTTTAGCTTTGGGGTTAGGTTTAGATTTTAGGTTTAGATTTGGGGTTAGGTTTAGATTTGGGGTTAGGTTTAGATTTTAGGTTTAGATTTGGGGTTAGGTTTAGATTTGGGGTTAGGTTTAGATTTTAGGTTTAGATTTGGGGTTAGGTTTAGATTTGGGGTTAGGTTTAGATTTTAGGTTTAGATTTGGGGTTAGGTTTAGATTTGGAGTTAGGTTTAGATTTTAGGTTTAGATTTGGGTTTAGGCTTAGATTTGGGGTTAGGTTTAGATTTTAGGTTTAGATTTGGGGTTAGGTTTAGATTTGGGGTTAGGTTTAGATTTTAGGTTTAGATTTGGGGTTAGGTTTAGATTTTAGGTTTAGATTTGGGGTTAGGTTTAGATATGGTTTAGGTTTAGGTTTTAGGTTTAGATTTGGGGTTAGGTTTAGATTTTAGGTTTAGATTTGGGGTTAGGTTTAGATTTGGGGTTAGGTTTAGATTTTAGGTTTAGATTTGGGGTTAGGTTTAGATTTGGGGTTAGGTTTAGATTTGGGGTTAGGTTTAGATTTTAGGTTTAGATTTGGGGTTAGGTTTAGATTTTAGGTTTAGATTTGGGGTTAGGTTTAGATTTTAGGTTTAGATTTGGGGTTAGGTTTAGATTTGGGGTTAGGTTTAGATTTTAGGTTTAGATTTGGGGTTAGGTTTAGATTTTAGGTTTAGATTTGGGGTTAGGTTTAGATATGGTTTAGGTTTAGGTTTTAGGTTTAGATTTGGGGTTAGGTTTAGATTTTAGGTTTAGATTTGGGGTTAGGTTTAGATTTGGGGTTAGGTTTAGATTTTAGGTTTAGATTTGGGGTTAGGTTTAGATTTGGGGTTAGGTTTAGATTTTAGGTTTAGATTTGGGGTTAGGTTTAGATTTTAGGTTTAGATATGGGGTTAGGTTTAGATTTGGGGTTAGGTTTAGATTTTAGGTTTAGATTTGGGGTTAGGTTTAGATTTTAGGTTTAGATTTGGGGTTAGGTTTAGATTTGGGGTTAGGTTTAGATTTTAGGTTTAGATTTGGGGTTAGGTTTAGATTTTAGGTTTAGATATGGGGTTAGGTTTAGATTGGGGTTAGGTTTAGATTTTAGGTTTAGATTTGGGGTTAGGTTTAGATTTGGGGTTAGGTTTAGATTTGAGGTTTAGATTTGGGGTTAGGTTTAGATTTGGGGTTAGGTTTAGATTTGAGGTTTAGATTTGGGGTTAGGTTTAGATTTTAGGTTTAGATTTGGGGTTAGGTTTAGATTTGGGGTTAGGTTTAGATTTTAGGTTTAGATTTGGGGTTAGGTTTAGATTTTAGGTTTATATTTGGGGTAAGGTTTAGATTTGGGGTTAGGTTTAGATTTTAGGTTTACATTTGGGGTTAGGTTTAGATTTCGGGTTAGGTTTAGATTTTAGGTTTAGATTTGGGGTTAGGTTTAGATTTTAGGTTTAGATTTGGGGTTAGGTTTAGATTTGGGGTTAGGTTTAGATTTTAGGTTTAGATTTGGGGTTAGGCTTAGATTTGGGGTTAGGTTTAGATTTTAGGTTTAGATTTGGGGTTAGGTTTAGATTTGGGGTTAGGTTTAGATTTTAGGTTTAGATTTGGGGTTAGGTTTAGATTTTAGGTTTAGATTTGGGGTTAGGTTTAGATTTGGGGTTAGGTTTAGATTTCAGGTTTAGATTTGGGGTTAGGTTATATTTTAGGTTTAGATTTGGGGTTAGGTTTAGATCTGGGGTTAGGTTTAGATTTTAGGTTTAGATTTGGGGTTAGGTTTAGATTTGGGGTTAGGTTTAGATTTTAGGTTTAGATTTGGGGTTAGGTTTAGATTTTAGGTTTAGATTTGGGGTTAGGTTTAGATTTGGGGTTAGGTTTAGATTTTAGGTTTAGATTTGGGTTTAGGCTTAGATTTGGGATTAGGTTTAGATTTTAGGTTTAGATTTGGGGTTAGGTTTAGATTTTAGGTTTAGATTTGGGGTTAGGTTTAGATTTTAGGTTTAGATTTGGGGTTAGGTTTAGATTTGGGGTTAGGTTTAGATTTTAGGTTTAGATTTGGGGTTAGGTTTAGATTTTAGGTTTAGATTTGGGGTTAGGTTTAGATTTGGGGTTAGGTTTAGATTTTAGGTTTAGATTTGGGGTTAGGTTTAGATTTTAGGTTTAGATTTGGGGTTAGGTTTAGATTTGGGGTTAGGTTTAGATTTTAGGTTTAGATTTGGGGTTAGGTTTAGATTTTAGGTTTAGATTTGGGGTTAGGTTTAGATTTGGGGTTAGGTTTAGATTTTAGGTTTAGATTTGGGGTTAGGTTTAGATTTGGGGTTAGGTTTAGATTTTAGGTTTAGATTTGGGGTTAGGTTTAGATTTTAGGTTTAGATTTGGGGTTAGGCTTAGATTTGGTGTTAGGTTTAGATTTTAGGTTTAGATTTGGGGTTAGGTTTACATTTGGGGTTAGGTTTAGATTTTAGGTTTAGATTTGGGGTTAGGTTTAGACTTGGGGTTAGGTTTAGATTTGGGGTTAGGTTTAGATTTGGGGTTAGGTTTAGATTTGGGGTTAGGTTTAGATTTTAGGTTTAAATTTGGGGTTAGGCTTAGATTTGGGGTTAGGTTTAGATTTTAGGTTTAGATTTGGGGTTAGGTTTAGATTTGGGGTTAGGTTTAGATTTTAGGTTTAGATATGGGGTTAGGTTTAGATTTGGGGTTAGGTTTAGATTTTAGGTTTAGATTTGGGGTTAGGTTTAGATTTGGGGTTAGGTTTAGATTTTAGGTTTAGATTTGGGGTTAGGTTTAGATTTTAGGTTTAGATTTGGGGTTAGGTTTAGATTTTAGGTTTAGATTTGGGGTTAGGTTTAGATTTGGGGTTAGGTTTAGATTTTAGGTTTAGATTTGGGGTTAGGTTTAGATTTTAGGTTTAGATTTGGGGTTAGGTTTAGATTTGGGGTTAGGTTTAGATTTTAGGTTTAGATTTAGGGTTAGGCTTAGATTTTAGGTTTAGATTTGGGGTTAGGTTTAGATTTGGGGTTAGGTTTAGATTTTAGGTTTAGATTTGGGGTTAGGTTTAGATTTGGGGTTAGGTTTAGATTTTAGGTTTAGATTTAGGGTTAGGTTTAGATTTGGGGTTAGGTTTAGATTTTAGGTTTAGGTTTGGGGTTAGGTTTAGATTTGGGGTTAGGTTTAGATTTTAGGTTTAGATTTGGGGTTAGGTTTAGATTTGGGGTTAGGTTTAGATTTTAGGTTTAGCTTTGGGGTTAGGTTTAGATTTTAGGTTTAGATTTGGGGTTAGGTTTAGATTTTAGGTTTAGATTTGGGGTTAGGTTTAGATTTGGGGTTAGGTTTAGATTTTAGGTTTAGATTTGGGGTTAGGTTTAGATTTGGGGTTAGGTTTAGATTTTAGGTTTAGATTTGGGGTTAGGTTTAGATTTGGAGTTAGGTTTAGATTTTAGGTTTAGATTTGGGTTTAGGCTTAGATTTGGGGTTAGGTTTAGATTTTAGGTTTAGATTTGGGGTTAGGTTTAGATTTGGGGTTAGGTTTAGATTTTAGGTTTAGATTTGGGGTTAGGTTTAGATTTTAGGTTTAGATTTGGGGTTAGGTTTAGATATGGTTTAGGTTTAGGTTTTAGGTTTAGATTTGGGGTTAGGTTTAGATTTTAGGTTTAGATTTGGGGTTAGGTTTAGATTTGGGGTTAGGTTTAGATTTTAGGTTTAGATTTGGGGTTAGGTTTAGATTTGGGGTTAGGTTTAGATTTGGGGTTAGGTTTAGATTTTAGGTTTAGATTTGGGGTTAGGTTTAGATTTTAGGTTTAGATTTGGGGTTAGGTTTAGATTTTAGGTTTAGATTTGGGGTTAGGTTTAGATTTGGGGTTAGGTTTAGATTTTAGGTTTAGATTTGGGGTTAGGTTTAGATTTTAGGTTTAGATTTGGGGTTAGGTTTAGATATGGTTTAGGTTTAGGTTTTAGGTTTAGATTTGGGGTTAGGTTTAGATTTTAGGTTTAGATTTGGGGTTAGGTTTAGATTTGGGGTTAGGTTTAGATTTTAGGTTTAGATTTGGGGTTAGGTTTAGATTTGGGGTTAGGTTTAGATTTTAGGTTTAGATTTGGGGTTAGGTTTAGATTTTAGGTTTAGATATGGGGTTAGGTTTAGATTTGGGGTTAGGTTTAGATTTTAGGTTTAGATTTGGGGTTAGGTTTAGATTTTAGGTTTAGATTTGGGGTTAGGTTTAGATTTGGGGTTAGGTTTAGATTTTAGGTTTAGATTTGGGGTTAGGTTTAGATTTTAGGTTTAGATATGGGGTTAGGTTTAGATTTGGGGTTAGGTTTAGATTTGAGGTTTAGATTTGGGGTTAGGTTTAGATTTGGGGTTAGGTTTAGATTTGAGGTTTAGATTTGGGGTTAGGTTTAGATTTTAGGTTTAGATTTGGGGTTAGGTTTAGATTTGGGGTTAGGTTTAGATTTTAGGTTTAGATTTGGGGTTAGGTTTAGATTTTAGGTTTATATTTGGGGTAAGGTTTAGATTTGGGGTTAGGTTTAGATTTTAGGTTTACATTTGGGGTTAGGTTTAGATTTCGGGTTAGGTTTAGATTTTAGGTTTAGATTTGGGGTTAGGTTTAGATTTTAGGTTTAGATTTGGGGTTAGGTTTAGATTTGGGGTTAGGTTTAGATTTTAGGTTTAGATTTGGGGTTAGGCTTAGATTTGGGGTTAGGTTTAGATTTTAGGTTTAGATTTGGGGTTAGGTTTAGATTTGGGGTTAGGTTTAGATTTTAGGTTTAGATTTGGGGTTAGGTTTAGATTTTAGGTTTAGATTTGGGGTTAGGTTTAGATTTGGGGTTAGGTTTAGATTTCAGGTTTAGATTTGGGGTTAGGTTATATTTTAGGTTTAGATTTGGGGTTAGGTTTAGATCTGGGGTTAGGTTTAGATTTTAGGTTTAGATTTGGGGTTAGGTTTAGATTTGGGGTTAGGTTTAGATTTTAGGTTTAGATTTGGGGTTAGGTTTAGATTTTAGGTTTAGATTTGGGGTTAGGTTTAGATTTGGGGTTAGGTTTAGATTTTAGGTTTAGATTTGGGTTTAGGCTTAGATTTGGGATTAGGTTTAGATTTTAGGTTTAGATTTGGGGTTAGGTTTAGATTTTAGGTTTAGATTTGGGGTTAGGTTTAGATTTTAGGTTTAGATTTGGGGTTAGGTTTAGATTTGGGGTTAGGTTTAGATTTTAGGTTTAGATTTGGGGTTAGGTTTAGATTTTAGGTTTAGATTTGGGGTTAGGTTTAGATTTGGGGTTAGGTTTAGATTTTAGGTTTAGATTTGGGGTTAGGTTTAGATTTTAGGTTTAGATTTGGGGTTAGGTTTAGATTTGGGGTTAGGTTTAGATTTTAGGTTTAGATTTGGGGTTAGGTTTAGATTTTAGGTTTAGATTTGGGGTTAGGTTTAGATTTGGGGTTAGGTTTAGATTTTAGGTTTAGATTTGGGGTTAGGTTTAGATTTGGGGTTAGGTTTAGATTTTAGGTTTAGATTTGGGGTTAGGTTTAGATTTTAGGTTTAGATTTGGGGTTAGGCTTAGATTTGGTGTTAGGTTTAGATTTTAGGTTTAGATTTGGGGTTAGGTTTACATTTGGGGTTAGGTTTAGATTTTAGGTTTAGATTTGGGGTTAGGTTTAGACTTGGGGTTAGGTTTAGATTTGGGGTTAGGTTTAGATTTGGGGTTAGGTTTAGATTTGGGGTTAGGTTTAGATTTTAGGTTTAAATTTGGGGTTAGGCTTAGATTTGGGGTTAGGTTTAGATTTTAGGTTTAGATTTGGGGTTAGGTTTAGATTTGGGGTTAGGTTTAGATTTTAGGTTTAGATTTGGGGTTAGGTTTAGACTTGGGGTTAGGTTTAGATTTTAGGTTTAGATTTGGGGTTAGGTTTAGATTTTAGGTTTAAATTTGGGGTTAGGTTTAGATTTTAGGTTTAGATTTGGGGTTAGGTTTAGATTTGGGGTTAGGTTTAGATTTTAGGTTTAGATTTGGGGTTAGGTTTAGATTTGGGGTTAGGTTTAGATTTTAGGTTTAGATTTGGGGTTAGGTTTAGATTTTAGGTTTAGATTTGGCGTTAGGTTTAGATTTGGGGTTAGGTTTAGATTTTAGGTTTAGATTTGGGGTTAGGTTTAGATTTTAGGTTTAGATTTGGGGTTAGGCTTAGATTTGGGGTTAGGTTTAGATTTTAGGTTTAGATTTGGGGTTAGGTTTAGATTTGGGGTTAGGTTTAGATTTTAGGTTTAGATTTGGGGTTAGGTTTAGATTTTAGGTTTATATTTGGGGTAAGGTTTAGATTTGGGGTTAGGTTTAGATTTTAGGTTTAGATTTGGGGTTAGGTTTAGATTTTAGGTTTAGATTTGGAGTTAGGTTTAGATTTGGGGTTAGGTTTAGATTTTAGGTTTAGATTTGGGGTTAGGTTTAGATTTTAGGTTTAGATTTGGGGTTAGGCTTAGATTTGGGGTTAGGTTTAGATTTTAGGTTTAGATTTGGGGTTAGGTTTAGATTTGGGGTTAGGTTTAGATTTTAGGTTTATATTTGGGGTTAGGTTTAGATTTTAGGTTTAGATTTGGGGTTAGGTTTAGATTTTAGGTTTAGATTTGGGGTTAGGTTTAGATTTGGGGTTAGGTTTAGATTTTAGGTTTAGATTTGGGGTTAGGTTTAGATTTTAGGTTTAGATTTTAGGTGTAGATTTGGGGTTAGGTTTAGATTTTAGGTTTAGATTTGGGGTTAGGTTTAGATTTGGGGTTAGGTTTAGATTTTAGTTTTAGATTTGGGGTTAGGTTTAGATTTGGGGTTAGGTTTAGATTTTAGGTTTAGATTTGGGGTTAGGTTTAGATTTTAGGTTTAGATTTGGGGTTAGGTTTAGATTTGGGGTTAGGTTTAGATTTTAGGTTTAGATTTGGGGTTAGGTTTAGATTTTAGGTTTAGATTTGGGTTTAGGCTTAGATTTGGGGTTAGGTTTAGATTTTAGGTTTACATTTGGGGTTAGGTTTAGATTTAGGGTTAGGTTTAGATTTGAGGTTTAGATTTGGGGTTAGGTTTAGATTTTAGATTTAGATTTGGGGTTAGGTTTAGATTTGGGGTTAGGTTTAGATTTGAGGTTTAGATTTGGGGTTAGGTTTAGATTTGAGGTTTAGATTTGGGGTTAGGTTTAGATTTGGGGTTAGGTTTAGATTTTAGGTTTAGATTTGGGGTTAGTTTTAGATTTTAGGTTTAGATTTGGGATTAGGTTTAGATTTTAGGTTTATATTTGGGGTAAGGTTTAGATTTGGGGTTAGGTTTAGATTTTAGGTTTAGATTTGGGGTTAGGTTTAGATTTGGGGTTAGGTTTAGATTTTAGGTTTAGATTTGGGGTTAGGTTTAGATTTTAGGTTTAGATTTGGGGTTAGGTTTAGATTTGGGGTTAGGTTTAGATTTTAGGTTTAGATTTAGGGTTAGGCTTAGATTTGGGGTTAGGTTTAGATTTTAGGTTTAGGTTTGGGGTTAGGTTTAGATTTGGGGTTAGGTTTAGATTTTAGGTTTAGATTTGGGGTTAGGTTTAGATTTTAGGTTTAGCTTTGGGGTTAGGTTTAGATTTTAGGTTTAGATTTGGGGTTAGGTTTAGGTTTGGGGTTAGGTTTAGATTTTAGGTTTAGATTTGGGGTTAGGTTTAGATTTGGGGTTAGGTTTAGATTTTAGGTTTAGATTTGGGGTTAGGTTTAGATTTGGAGTTAGGTTTAGATTTTAGGTTTAGATTTGGGTTTAGGCTTAGATTTGGGGTTAGGTTTAGATTTTAGGTTTAGATTTGGGGTTAGGTTTAGATTTGGGGTTAGGTTTAGATTTTAGGTTTAGATTTGGGGTTAGGTTTAGATTTTAGGTTTAGATTTGGGGTTAGGTTTAGATTTGGGGTTAGGTTTAGATTTTAGGTTTAGATTTGGGTTTAGGCTTAGATTTGGGATTAGGTTTAGATTTTAGGTTTAGATTTGGGGTTAGGTTTAGATTTTAGGTTTAGATTTGGGGTTAGGTTTAGATTTTAGGTTTAGATTTGGGGTTAGGTTTAGATTTGGGGTTAGGTTTAGATTTTAGGTTTAGATTTGGGGTTAGGTTTAGATTTTAGGTTTAGATTTGGGGTTAGGTTTAGATTTGGGGTTAGGTTTAGATTTTAGGTTTAGATTTGGGTTTAGGCTTAGATTTGGGATTAGGTTTAGATTTTAGGTTTAGATTTGGGGTTAGGTTTAGATTTTAGGTTTAGATTTGGGGTTAGGTTTAGATTTTAGGTTTAGATTTGGGGTTAGGTTTAGATTTGGGGTTAGGTTTAGATTTTAGGTTTAGATTTGGGGTTAGGTTTAGATTTTAGGTTTAGATTTGGGGTTAGGTTTAGATTTGGGGTTAGGTTTAGATTTTAGGTTTAGATTTGGGGTTAGGTTTAGATTTTAGGTTTAGATTTGGGGTTAGGTTTAGATTTGGGGTTAGGTTTAGATTTTAGGTTTAGATTTGGGGTTAGGTTTAGATTTTAGGTTTAGATTTGGGGTTAAGTTTAGATTTGGGGTTAGGTTTAGATTTTAGGTTTAGATTTGGGGTTAGGTTTAGATTTTAGGTTTAGATTTGGGGTTAGGTTTAGATTTGGGGTTAGGTTTAGATTTTAGGTTTAGATTTGGGGTTAGGTTTAGATTTGGGGTTAGGTTTAGATTTTAGGTTTAGATTTGGGGTTAGGTTTAGATTTTAGGTTTAGATTTGGGGTTAGGTTTAGATTTGGGGTTAGGTTTAGATTTTAGGTTTAGATTTGGGGTTAGGTTTAGATTTTAGGTTTAGATTTGGGGTTAGGCTTAGATTTGGTGTTAGGTTTAGATTTTAGGTTTAGATTTGGGGTTAGGTTTACATTTGGGGTTAGGTTTAGATTTTAGGTTTAGATTTGGGGTTAGGTTTAGACTTGGGGTTAGGTTTAGATTTGGGGTTAGGTTTAGATTTGGGGTTAGGTTTAGATTTGGGGTTAGGTTTAGATTTTAGGTTTAAATTTGGGGTTAGGCTTAGATTTGGGGTTAGGTTTAGATTTTAGGTTTAGATTTGGGGTTAGGTTTAGATTTGGGGTTAGGTTTAGATTTTAGGTTTAGATTTGGGGTTAGGTTTAGACTTGGGGTTAGGTTTAGATTTTAGGTTTAGATTTGGGGTTAGGTTTAGATTTTAGGTTTAAATTTGGGGTTAGGTTTAGATTTTAGGTTTAGATTTGGGGTTAGGTTTAGATTTGGGGTTAGGTTTAGATTTTAGGTTTAGATTTGGGGTTAGGTTTAGATTTGGGGTTAGGTTTAGATTTTAGGTTTAGATTTGGGGTTAGGTTTAGATTTTAGGTTTAGATTTGGGGTTAGGTTTAGATTTGGGGTTAGGTTTAGATTTTAGGTTTAGATTTGGGGTTAGGTTTAGATTTTAGGTTTAGATTTGGGGTTAGGCTTAGATTTGGGGTTAGGTTTAGATTTTAGGTTTAGATTTGGGGTTAGGTTTAGATTTGGGGTTAGGTTTAGATTTTAGGTTTAGATTTGGGGTTAGGTTTAGATTTTAGGTTTATATTTGGGGTAAGGTTTAGATTTGGGGTTAGGTTTAGATTTTAGGTTTAGATTTGGGGTTAGGTTTAGATTTTAGGTTTAGATTTGGGGTTAGGTTTAGATTTGGGGTTAGGTTTAGATTTTAGGTTTAGATTTGGGGTTAGGTTTAGATTTTAGGTTTAGATTTGGGGTTAGGCTTAGATTTGGGGTTAGGTTTAGATTTTAGGTTTAGATTTGGGGTTAGGTTTAGATTTGGGGTTAGGTTTAGATTTTAGGTTTAGATTTGGGGTTAGGTTTAGATTTTAGGTTTAGATTTGGGGTTAGGTTTAGATTTGGGGTTAGGTTTAGATTTTAGGTTTAGATTTGGGGTTAGGTTTAGATTTTAGGTTTAGATTTTAGGTTTAGATTTGGGGTTAGGTTTAGATTTTAGGTTTAGATTTGGGGTTAGGTTTAGATTTGGGGTTAGGTTTAGATTTTAGTTTTAGATTTGGGGTTAGGTTTAGATTTGGGGTTAGGTTTAGATTTTAGGTTTAGATTTGGGGTTAGGTTTAGATTTTAGGTTTAGATTTGGGGTTAGGTTTAGATTTGGGGTTAGGTTTAGATTTTAGGTTTAGATTTGGGGTTAGGTTTAGATTTTAGGTTTAGATTTGGGTTTAGGCTTAGATTTGGGGTTAGGTTTAGATTTTAGGTTTACATTTGGGGTTAGGTTTAGATTTAGGGTTAGGTTTAGATTTGAGGTTTAGATTTGGGGTTAGGTTTAGATTTTAGATTTAGATTTGGGGTTAGGTTTAGATTTGGGGTTAGGTTTAGATTTGAGGTTTAGATTTGGGGTTAGGTTTAGATTTGAGGTTTAGATTTGGGGTTAGGTTTAGATTTGGGGTTAGGTTTAGATTTTAGGTTTAGATTTGGGATTAGGTTTAGATTTTAGGTTTATATTTGGGGTAAGGTTTAGATTTGGGGTTAGGTTTAGATTTTAGGTTTAGATTTGGGGTTAGGTTTAGATTTGGGGTTAGGTTTAGATTTTAGGTTTAGATTTGGGGTTAGGTTTAGATTTTAGGTTTAGATTTGGGGTTAGGTTTAGATTTGGGGTTAGGTTTAGATTTTAGGTTTAGATTTAGGGTTAGGCTTAGATTTGGGGTTAGGTTTAGATTTTAGGTTTAGGTTTGGGGTTAGGTTTAGATTTGGGGTTAGGTTTAGATTTTAGGTTTAGATTTGGGGTTAGGTTTAGATTTTAGGTTTAGATTTGGGGTTAGGTTTAGATTTGGGGTTAGGTTTAGATTTTAGGTTTAGCTTTGGGGTTAGGTTTAGATTTTAGGTTTAGATTTGGGGTTAGGTTTAGATTTGGGGTTAGGTTTAGATTTGAGGTTTAGATTTGGGGTTAGGTTTAGATTTGGGGTTAGGTTTAGATTTTAGGTTTAGATTTGGGGTTAGGTTTAGATTTGGGGTTAGGTTTAGATTTTAGGTTTAGATTTGGGGTTAGGTTTAGATTTGGGGTTAGGTTTAGATTTTAGGTTTAGATTTGGGTTTAGGCTTAGATTTGGGGTTAGGTTTAGATTTTAGGTTTAGATTTGGGGTTAGGTTTAGATTTGGGGTTAGGTTTAGATTTTAGGTTTAGATTTGGGGTTAGGTTTAGATTTTAGGTTTAGATTTGGGGTTAGGTTTAGATTTGGGGTTAGGTTTAGATTTTAGGTTTAGATTTGGGGTTAGGTTTAGATTTGGGGTTAGGTTTAGATTTTAGGTTTAGATTTGGGGTTAGGTTTAGATTTTAGGTTTAGATTTGGGGTTAGGTTTAGATTTGGGGTTAGGTTTAGATTTTAGGTTTAGATTTGGGGTTAGGTTTAGATTTTAGGTTTAGATTTGGGGTTAGGCTTAGATTTGGGGTTAGGTTTAGATTTTAGGTTTAGATTTGGGGTTAGGTTTAGATTTGGGGTTAGGTTTAGATTTTAGGTTTAGATTTGGGGTTAGGTTTAGATTTTAGGTTTATATTTGGGGTAAGGTTTAGATTTGGGGTTAGGTTTAGATTTTAGGTTTAGATTTGGGGTTAGGTTTAGATTTTAGGTTTAGATTTGGGGTTAGGTTTAGATTTGGGGTTAGGTTTAGATTTTAGGTTTAGATTTGGGGTTAGGTTTAGATTTTAGGTTTAGATTTGGGGTTAGGTTTAGATTTTAGGTTTAGATATGGGGTTAGGTTTAGATTTGGGGTTAGGTTTAGATTTTAGGTTTAGATTTGGGGTTAGGTTTAGATTTGGGGTTAGGTTTAGATTTGAGGTTTAGATTTGGGGTTAGGTTTAGATTGTAGGTTTAGATTTGGGGTTAGGTTTAGATTTTAGGTTTATATTTGGGGTAAGGTTTAAATTTGGGGTTAGGTTTAGATTTTAGATTTAGATTTGGGGTTAGGTTTAGATTTGGGGTTGGGTTTAGATTTTAGGTTTAGATTTGGGGTTAGGCTTAGATTTGGGGTTAGGTTTAGATTTTAGGTTTAGATTTGGGGTTAGGTTTAGATTTTAGGTTTAGATTTGGGGTTAGGTTTAGATTTGGGGTTAGGTTTAGATTTTAGGTTTAGATTTGGGGTTAGGTTTAGATTTTAGGTTTAGATTTGGGGTTAGGTTTAGATTTGGGGTTAGGTTTAGATTTTAGGTTTAGATTTGGGGTTAGGTTTAGATTTTAGGTTTAGATTTGGGGTTAGGTTTAGATTTTAGGTTTAGATTTGGGGTTAGGTTTAGATTTGGGGTTAGGTTTAGATTTTAGGTTTAGATTTTGGGTTAGGTTTAGATTTTAGGATTAGATTTGGGGTTAGGTTTAGATTTGGGGTTAGGTTTAGATTTTAGGTTTAGATTTGGGTTTAGGCTTAGATATGGGGTTAGGTTTAGATTTGGGGTTAGGTTTAGATTTTAGGTTTAGATTTGGGGTTAGGTTTAGATTTTAGGTTTAGATTTGGGGTTAGGTTTAGATTTTAGGTTTAGATTTGGGGTTAGGTTTAGATTTGGGGTTAGGTTTAGATTTTAGGTTTAGATTTGGGTTTAGGCTTAGATTTGGGATTAGGTTTAGATTTTAGGTTTAGATTTGGGGTTAGGTTTAGATTTTAGGTTTAGATTTGGGGTTAGGTTTAGATTTTAGGTTTAGATTTGGGGTTAGGTTTAGATTTGGGGTTAGGTTTAGATTTTAGGTTTAGATTTGGGGTTAGGTATAGATTTTAGGTTTAGATTTGGGGTTAGGTTTAGATTTTAGGTTTAGATTTGGGGTTAGGTTTAGATTTGGGGTTAGGTTTAGATTTTAGGTTTAGATTTGGGGTTAGGTTTAGATTTTAGGTTTAGATTTGGGGTTAGGTTTAGATTTTAGGTTTAGATTTGGGGTTAGGTTTAGATTTGGGGTTAGGTTTAGATTTTAGGTTTAGATTTGGGGTTAGGTTTAGATTTGGGGTTAGGTTTATATTTTAGGTTTAGATTTGGGGTAAGGTTTAGATTTGGGGTTAGGTTTAGATTTTAGGTTTACATTTGGGGTTAGGTTTAGATTTCGGGTTAGGTTTAGATTTTAGGTTTAGATTTGGGGTTAGGTTTAGATTTTAGGTTTAGATTTGGGGTTAGGTTTAGATTTGGGGTTAGGTTTAGATTTTAGGTTTAGATTTGGGGTTAGGTTTAGATTTTAGGTTTAGATTTGGGGTTAGGTTTAGATTTGGGGTTAGGTTTAGATTTTAGGTTTAGATTTGGGGTTAGGTTTAGATTTTAGGTTTAGATTTGGGGTTAGGTTTAGATTTGGGGTTAGGTTTAGATTTTAGGTTTAGATTTGGGGTTAGGTTTAGATTTGGGGTTAGGTTTAGATTTTAGGTTTAGATTTGGGGTTAGGTTTAGATTTGGGGTTAGGTTTAGATTTTAGGTTTAGATTTGGGTTTAGGCTTAGATTTGGGATTAGGTTTAGATTTTAGGTTTAGATTTGGGGTTAGGTTTAGATTTTAGGTTTAGATTTGGGGTTAGGTTTAGATTTGGGGTTAGGTTTAGATTTTAGGTTTAGATTTGGGGTTAGGTTTAGATTTTAGGTTTAGATTTGGGGTTAGGTTTAGATTTGGGGTTAGGTTTAGATTTTAGGTTTAGATTTGGGGTTAGGTTTAGATTTTAGGTTTAGATTTGGGGTTTGATTTAGATTTGGGGTTAGGTTTAGATTTTAGGTTTAGATTTGGGGTTAGGTTTAGATTTTAGGTTTAGATTTGGGGTTAGGTTTAGATTTGGGGTTAGGTTTAGATTTTAGGTTTAGATTTGGGGTTAGGTTTAGATTTTAGGTTTAGATTTGGGGTTAGGTTTAGATTTGGGGTTAGGTTTAGATTTTAGGTTTAGATTTGGGGTTAGGTTTAGATTTGGGGTTAGGTTTAGATTTTAGGTTTAGATTTGGGGTTAGGTTTAGATTTTAGGTTTAGATTTGGGGTTAGGTTTAGATTTTAGGTTTAGATTTGGGGTTAGGCTTAGATTTGGTGTTAGGTTTAGATTTGGTGTTAGGTTTAGATTTGGGGTTAGGTTTAGATTTGGGGTTAGGTTTAGATTTTAGGTTTAGATTTGGGGTTAGGTTTAGACTTGGGGTTAGGTTTAGATTTGGGGTTAGGTTTAGATTTGGGGTTAGGTTTAGATTTTAGGTTTAAATTTGGGGTTAGGCTTAGATTTGGGGTTAGGTTTAGATTTTAGGTTTAGATTTGGGGCTAGGTTTAGATTTGGGGTTAGGTTTAGATTTTAGGTTTAGATTTGGGGTTAGGTTTAGACTTGGGGTTAGGTTTAGATTTTAGGTTTAGATTTGGGGTTAGGTTTAGATTTTAGGTTTAAATTTGGGGTTAGGTTTAGATTTTAGGTTTAGATTTGGGGTTAGGTTTAGATTTGGGGTTAGGTTTAGATTTTAGGTTTAGATTTGGGGTTAGGTTTAGATTTTAGGTTTAGATTTGGGGTTAGGTTTAGATTTGGGGTTAGGTTTAGATTTTAGGTTTAGATTTGGGGTTAGGTTTAGATTTTAGGTTTAGATTTGGGGTTAGGTTTAGATTTGGGGTTAGGTTTAGATTTTAGGTTTAGATTTGGGGTTAGGTTTAGATTTTAGGTTTAGATTTGGGGTTAGGCTTAGATTTGGGGTTAGGTTTAGATTTTAGGTTTAGATTTGGGGTTAGGTTTAGATTTGGGGTTAGGTTTAGATTTTAGGTTTAGATTTGGGGTTAGGTTTAGATTTTAGGTTTATATTTGGGGTAAGGTTTAGATTTGGGGTTAGGTTTAGATTTTAGGTTTAGATTTGGGGTTAGGTTTAGATTTTAGGTTTAGATTTGGGGTTAGGTTTAGATTTGGGGTTAGGTTTAGATTTTAGGTTTAGATTTGGGGTTAGGTTTAGATTTTAGGTTTAGATTTGGGGTTAGGCTTAGATTTGGGGTTAGGTTTAGATTTCAGGTTTAGATTTGGGGTTAGGTTTAGATTTGGGGTTAGGTTTAGATTTTAGGTTTAGATTTGGGGTTAGGTTTAGATTTTAGGTTTACATTTGGGGTTAGGTTTAGATTTGGGGTTAGGTTTAGATTTTAGGTTTAGATTTGGGGTTAGGTTTAGATTTTAGGTTTAGATTTTAGGTTTAGATTTGGGGTTAGTTTTAGATTTTAGGTTTAGATTTGGGGTTAGGTTTAGATTTGGGGTTAGGTTTAGATTTTAGTTTTAGATTTGGGGTTAGGTTTAGATTTGGGGTTAGGTTTAGATTTTAGGTTTAGATTTGGGGTTAGGTTTAGATTTTAGGTTTAGATTTGGGGTTAGGTTTAGATTTGGGGTTAGGTTTAGATTTTAGGTTTAGATTTGGGGTTAGGTTTAGATTTTAGGTTTAGATTTGGGTTTAGGCTTAGATTTGGGGTTAGGTTTAGATTTTAGGTTTACATTTGGGGTTAGGTTTAGTTTTTAGGTTTAGATTTGGGGTTAGGTTTAGATTTTAGGTTTAGATTTGGGTTTAGGCTTAGATTTGGGGTTAGGTTTAGATTTTAGGTTTACATTTGGGGTTAGGTTTAGATTTGGGGTTAGGTTTAGATTTGAGGTTTAGATTTGGGGTTAGGTTTAGATTTTAGATTTAGATTTGGGGTTAGGTTTAGATTTGGGGTTAGGTTTAGATTTGAGGTTTAGATTTGGGGTTAGGTTTAGATTTGAGGTTTAGATTTGGGGTTAGGTTTAGATTTGGGGTTAGGTTTAGATTTTAGGTTTAGATTTGGGATTAGGTTTAGATTTTAGGTTTATATTTCGGGTAAGGTTTAGATTTGGGGTTAGGTTTAGATTTTAGGTTTAGATTTGGGGTTAGGTTTAGATTTGGGGTTAGGTTTAGATTTTAGGTTTAGATTTGGGGTTAGGTTTAGATTTTAGGTTTAGATTTGGGGTTAGGTTTAGATTTGGGGTTAGGTTTAGATTTTAGGTTTAGATTTAGGGTTAGGCTTAGATTTGGGGTTAGGTTTAGATTTTAGGTTTAGGTTTGGGGTTAGCTTTAGATTTGGGGTTAGGTTTAGATTTTAGGTTTAGATTTGGGGTTAGGTTTAGATTTTAGGTTTAGATTTGGGGTTAGGTTTAGATTTGGGGTTAGGTTTAGATTTTAGGTTTAGCTTTGGGGTTAGGTTTAGATTTTAGGTTTAGATTTGGGGTTAGGTTTAGATTTGGGGTTAGGTTTAGATTTGAGGTTTAGATTTGGGGTTAGGTTTAGATTTGGGGTTAGGTTTAGATTTTAGGTTTAGATTTGGGGTTAGGTTTAGATTTGGGGTTAGGTTTAGATTTTAGGTTTAGATTTGGGGTTAGGTTTAGATTTGGGGTTAGGTTTAGATTTTAGGTTTAGATTTGGGTTTAGGCTTAGATTTGGGGTTAGGTTTAGATTTTAGGTTTAGATTTGGGGTTAGGTTTAGATTTGGGGTTAGGTTTAGATTTTAGGTTTAGATTTGGGGTTAGGTTTAGATTTTAGGTTTAGATTTGGGGTTAGGTTTAGATTTTAGGTTTAGATTTGGGGTTAGGTTTAGATATGGTTTAGGTTTAGGTTTTAGGTTTAGATTTGGGGTTAGGTTTAGATTTTAGGTTTAGATTTGGGGTTAGGTTTAGATTTGGGGTTAGGTTTAGATTTTAGGTTTAGATTTGGGGTTAGGTTTAGATTTGGGGTTAGGTTTAGATTTTAGGTTTAGATTTGGGGTTAGGTTTAGATTTTAGGTTTAGATATGGGGTTAGGTTTAGATTTGGGGTTAGGTTTAGATTTTAGGTTTAGATTTGGGGTTAGGTTTAGATTTTAGGTTTAGATTTGGGGTTAGGTTTAGATTTGGGGTTAGGTTTAGATTTTAGGTTTAGATTTGGGGTTAGGTTTAGATTTTAGGTTTAGATTTGGGGTTAGGTTTAGATTTTAGGTTTAGATATGGGGTTAGGTTTAGATTTGGGGTTAGGTTTAGATTTTAGGTTTAGATTTGGGGTTAGGTTTAGATTTGGGGTTAGGTTTAGATTTGAGGTTTAGATTTGGGGTTAGGTTTAGATTTGAGGTTTAGATTTGGGGTTAGGTTTAGATTTGGGGTTAGGTTTAGATTTGAGGTTTAGATTTGGGGTTAGGTTTAGATTTTAGGTTTAGATTTGGGGTTAGGTTTAGATTTGGGGTTAGGTTTAGATTTGAGGTTTAGATTTGGGGTTAGGTTTAGATTTGAGGTTTAGATTTGGGGTTAGGTTTAGATTTTAGGTTTAGATTTGGGGTTAGGTTTAGATTTTAGGTTTATATTTGGGGTAAGGTTTAGATTTGGGGTTAGGTTTAGATTTTAGGTTTACATTTGGGGTTAGGTTTAGATTTCGGGTTAGGTTTAGATTTTAGGTTTAGATTTGGGGTTAGGTTTAGATTTTAGGTTTAGATTTGGGGTTAGGTTTAGATTTGGGGTTAGGTTTAGATTTTAGGTTTAGATTTGGGGTTAGGCTTAGATTTGGGGTTAGGTTTAGATTTTAGGTTTAGATTTGGGGTTAGGTTTAGATTTGGGGTTAGGTTTAGATTTTAGGTTTAGATTTGGGGTTAGGTTTAGATTTTAGGTTTAGATTTGGGGTTAGGTTTAGATTTGGGGTTAGGTTTAGATTTCAGGTTTAGATTTGGGGTTAGGTTTAGATTTTAGGTTTAGATTTGGGGTTAGGTTTAGATCTGGGGTTAGGTTTAGATTTTAGGTTTAGATTTGGGGTTAGGTTTAGATTTGGGGTTAGGTTTAGATTTTAGGTTTAGATTTGGGGTTAGGTTTAGATTTTAGGTTTAGATTTGGGGTTAGGTTTAGATTTGGGGTTAGGTTTAGATTTTAGGTTTAGATTTGGGTTTAGGCTTAGATTTGGGATTAGGTTTAGATTTTAGGTTTAGATTTGGGGTTAGGTTTAGATTTTAGGTTTAGATTTGGGGTTAGGTTTAGATTTTAGGTTTAGATTTGGGGTTAGGTTTAGATTTTAGGTTTAGATTTGGGGTTAGGTTTAGATTTTAGGTTTAGATTTGGGGTTAGGTTTAGATTTGGGGTTAGGTTTAGATTTTAGGTTTAGATTTGGGGTTAGGTTTAGATTTTAGGTTTAGATTTGGGGTTAGGTTTAGATTTGGGGTTAGGTTTAGATTTTAGGTTTAGATTTGGGGTTAGGTTTAGATTTGGGGTTAGGTTTAGATTTTAGGTTTAGATTTGGGGTTAGGTTTAGATTTTAGGTTTAGATTTGGGGTTAGGTTTAGATTTGGGGTTAGGTTTAGATTTTAGGTTTAGATTTGGGGTTAGGTTTAGATTTTAGGTTTAGATTTGGGGTTAGGCTTAGATTTGGTGTTAGGTTTAGATTTTAGGTTTAGATTTGGGGTTAGGTTTAGATTTGGGGTTAGGTTTAGATTTTAGGTTTAGATTTGGGGTTAGGTTTAGACTTGGGGTTAGGTTTAGATTTGGGGTTAGGTTTAGATTTGGGGTTAGGTTTAGATTTGGGGTTAGGTTTAGATTTTAGGTTTAAATTTGGGGTTAGGCTTAGATTTGGGGTTAGGTTTAGATTTTAGGTTTAGATTTGGGGTTAGGTTTAGATTTGGGGTTAGGTTTAGATTTTAGGTTTAGATTTGGGGTTAGGTTTAGACTTGGGGTTAGGTTTAGATTTTAGGTTTAGATTTGGGGTTAGGTTTAGATTTGGGGTTAGGTTTAGATTTTAGGTTTAGATTTGGGGTTAGGTTTAGATTTTAGTTTTAGATTTGGGGTTAGGTTTAGATTTGGGGTTAGGTTTAGATTTTAGGTTTAGATTTGGGGTTAGGTTTAGATTTTAGGTTTAGATTTGGGGTTAGGTTTAGATTTGGGGTTAGGTTTAGATTTTAGGTTTAGATTTGGGGTTAGGTTTAGATTTTAGGTTTAGATTTGGGTTTAGGCTTAGATTTGGGGTTAGGTTTAGATTTTAGGTTTACATTTGGGGTTAGGTTTAGTTTTTAGGTTTAGATTTGGGGTTAGGTTTAGATTTTAGGTTTAGATTTGGGTTTAGGCTTAGATTTGGGGTTAGGTTTAGATTTTAGGTTTACATTTGGGGTTAGGTTTAGATTTGGGGTTAGGTTTAGATTTGAGGTTTAGATTTGGGGTTAGGTTTAGATTTTAGATTTAGATTTGGGGTTAGGTTTAGATTTGGGGTTAGGTTTAGATTTGAGGTTTAGATTTGGGGTTAGGTTTAGATTTGAGGTTTAGATTTGGGGTTAGGTTTAGATTTGGGGTTAGGTTTAGATTTTAGGTTTAGATTTGGGATTAGGTTTAGATTTTAGGTTTATATTTGGGGTAAGGTTTAGATTTGGGGTTAGGTTTAGATTTTAGGTTTAGATTTGGGGTTAGGTTTAGATTTGGGGTTAGGTTTAGATTTTAGGTTTAGATTTGGGGTTAGGTTTAGATTTTAGGTTTAGATTTGGGGTTAGGTTTAGATTTGGGGTTAGGTTTAGATTTTAGGTTTAGATTTAGGGTTAGGCTTAGATTTGGGGTTAGGTTTAGATTTTAGGTTTAGGTTTGGGGTTAGCTTTAGATTTGGGGTTAGGTTTAGATTTTAGGTTTAGATTTGGGGTTAGGTTTAGATTTTAGGTTTAGATTTGGGGTTAGGTTTAGATTTGGGGTTAGGTTTAGATTTTAGGTTTAGCTTTGGGGTTAGGTTTAGATTTTAGGTTTAGATTTGGGGTTAGGTTTAGATTTGGGGTTAGGTTTAGATTTGAGGTTTAGATTTGGGGTTAGGTTTAGATTTGGGGTTAGGTTTAGATTTTAGGTTTAGATTTGGGGTTAGGTTTAGATTTGGGGTTAGGTTTAGATTTTAGGTTTAGATTTGGGGTTAGGTTTAGATTTGGGGTTAGGTTTAGATTTTAGGTTTAGATTTGGGTTTAGGCTTAGATTTGGGGTTAGGTTTAGATTTTAGGTTTAGATTTGGGGTTAGGTTTAGATTTGGGGTTAGGTTTAGATTTTAGGTTTAGATTTGGGGTTAGGTTTAGATTTTAGGTTTAGATTTGGGGTTAGGTTTAGATTTTAGGTTTAGATTTGGGGTTAGGTTTAGATATGGTTTAGGTTTAGGTTTTAGGTTTAGATTTGGGGTTAGGTTTAGATTTTAGGTTTAGATTTGGGGTTAGGTTTAGATTTGGGGTTAGGTTTAGATTTTAGGTTTAGATTTGGGGTTAGGTTTAGATTTGGGGTTAGGTTTAGATTTTAGGTTTAGATTTGGGGTTAGGTTTAGATTTTAGGTTTAGATATGGGGTTAGGTTTAGATTTGGGGTTAGGTTTAGATTTTAGGTTTAGATTTGGGGTTAGGTTTAGATTTTAGGTTTAGATTTGGGGTTAGGTTTAGATTTGGGGTTAGGTTTAGATTTTAGGTTTAGATTTGGGGTTAGGTTTAGATTTTAGGTTTAGATTTGGGGTTAGGTTTAGATTTTAGGTTTAGATATGGGGTTAGGTTTAGATTTGGGGTTAGGTTTAGATTTTAGGTTTAGATTTGGGGTTAGGTTTAGATTTGGGGTTAGGTTTAGATTTGAGGTTTAGATTTGGGGTTAGGTTTAGATTTGAGGTTTAGATTTGGGGTTAGGTTTAGATTTGGGGTTAGGTTTAGATTTGAGGTTTAGATTTGGGGTTAGGTTTAGATTTTAGGTTTAGATTTGGGGTTAGGTTTAGATTTGGGGTTAGGTTTAGATTTTAGGTTTAGATTTGGGGTTAGGTTTAGATTTTAGGTTTAGATATGGGGTTAGGTTTAGATTTGGGGTTAGGTTTAGATTTTAGGTTTAGATTTGGGGTTAGGTTTAGATTTGGGGTTAGGTTTAGATTTGAGGTTTAGATTTGGGGTTAGGTTTAGATTTGAGGTTTAGATTTGGGGTTAGGTTTAGATTTGGGGTTAGGTTTAGATTTGAGGTTTAGATTTGGGGTTAGGTTTAGATTTTAGGTTTAGATTTGGGGTTAGGTTTAGATTTGGGGTTAGGTTTAGATTTGAGGTTTAGATTTGGGGTTAGGTTTAGATTTTAGGTTTAGATTTGGGGTTAGGTTTAGATTTTAGGTTTATATTTGGGGTAAGGTTTAGATTTGGGGTTAGGTTTAGATTTTAGGTTTAGATTTGGGGTTAGGTTTAGATTTGGGGTTAGGTTTAGATTTTAGGTTTAGATTTGGGGTTAGGTTTAGATTTTAGGTTTAGATTTGGGGTTAGGTTTAGATTTGGGGTTAGGTTTAGATTTTAGGTTTAGATTTAGGGTTAGGCTTAGATTTGGGGTTAGGTTTAGATTTTAGGTTTAGGTTTGGGGTTAGCTTTAGATTTGGGGTTAGGTTTAGATTTTAGGTTTAGATTTGGGGTTAGGTTTAGATTTTAGGTTTAGATTTGGGGTTAGGTTTAGATTTGGGGTTAGGTTTAGATTTTAGGTTTAGATTTGGGGTTAGGTTTAGATTTTAGGTTTAGATTTGGGGTTAGGTTTAGATTTTAGGTTTAGATATGGGGTTAGGTTTAGATTTGGGGTTAGGTTTAGATTTTAGGTTTAGATTTGGGGTTAGGTTTAGATTTGGGGTTAGGTTTAGATTTGAGGTTTAGATTTGGGGTTAGGTTTAGATTTGAGGTTTAGATTTGGGGTTAGGTTTAGATTTGGGGTTAGGTTTAGATTTGAGGTTTAGATTTGGGGTTAGGTTTAGATTTTAGGTTTAGATTTGGGGTTAGGTTTAGATTTGGGGTTAGGTTTAGATTTGAGGTTTAGATTTGGGGTTAGGTTTAGATTTTAGGTTTAGATTTGGGGTTAGGTTTAGATTTTAGGTTTAGATTTGGGGTTAGGTTTAGATTTTAGGTTTATATTTGGGGTAAGGTTTAGATTTGGGGTTAGGTTTAGATTTTAGGTTTACATTTGGGGTTAGGTTTAGATTTCGGGTTAGGTTTAGATTTTAGGTTTAGATTTGGGGTTAGGTTTAGATTTTAGGTTTAGATTTGGGGTTAGGTTTAGATTTGGGGTTAGGTTTAGATTTTAGGTTTAGATTTGGGGTTAGGCTTAGATTTGGGGTTAGGTTTAGATTTTAGGTTTAGATTTGGGGTTAGGTTTAGATTTGGGGTTAGGTTTAGATTTTAGGTTTAGATTTGGGGTTAGGTTTAGATTTTAGGTTTAGATTTGGGGTTAGGTTTAGATTTGGGGTTAGGTTTAGATTTCAGGTTTAGATTTGGGGTTAGGTTTAGATTTTAGGTTTAGATTTGGGGTTAGGTTTAGATCTGGGGTTAGGTTTAGATTTTAGGTTTAGATTTGGGGTTAGGTTTAGATTTGGGGTTAGGTTTAGATTTTAGGTTTAGATTTGGGGTTAGGTTTAGATTTTAGGTTTAGATTTGGGGTTAGGTTTAGATTTGGGGTTAGGTTTAGATTTTAGGTTTAGATTTGGGTTTAGGCTTAGATTTGGGATTAGGTTTAGATTTTAGGTTTAGATTTGGGGTTAGGTTTAGATTTTAGGTTTAGATTTGGGGTTAGGTTTAGATTTTAGGTTTAGATTTGGGGTTAGGTTTAGATTTTAGGTTTAGATTTGGGGTTAGGTTTAGATTTTAGGTTTAGATTTGGGGTTAGGTTTAGATTTGGGGTTAGGTTTAGATTTTAGGTTTAGATTTGGGGTTAGGTTTAGATTTTAGGTTTAGATTTGGGGTTAGGTTTAGATTTGGGGTTAGGTTTAGATTTTAGGTTTAGATTTGGGGTTAGGTTTAGATTTGGGGTTAGGTTTAGATTTTAGGTTTAGATTTGGGGTTAGGTTTAGATTTTAGGTTTAGATTTGGGGTTAGGTTTAGATTTGGGGTTAGGTTTAGATTTTAGGTTTAGATTTGGGGTTAGGTTTAGATTTTAGGTTTAGATTTGGGGTTAGGCTTAGATTTGGTGTTAGGTTTAGATTTTAGGTTTAGATTTGGGGTTAGGTTTAGATTTGGGGTTAGGTTTAGATTTTAGGTTTAGATTTGGGGTTAGGTTTAGACTTGGGGTTAGGTTTAGATTTGGGGTTAGGTTTAGATTTGGGGTTAGGTTTAGATTTGGGGTTAGGTTTAGATTTTAGGTTTAAATTTGGGGTTAGGCTTAGATTTGGGGTTAGGTTTAGATTTTAGGTTTAGATTTGGGGTTAGGTTTAGATTTGGGGTTAGGTTTAGATTTTAGGTTTAGATTTGGGGTTAGGTTTAGACTTGGGGTTAGGTTTAGATTTTAGGTTTAGATTTGGGGTTAGGTTTAGATTTGGGGTTAGGTTTAGATTTTAGGTTTAGATTTGGGGTTAGGTTTAGATTTTAGTTTTAGATTTGGGGTTAGGTTTAGATTTGGGGTTAGGTTTAGATTTTAGGTTTAGATTTGGGGTTAGGTTTAGATTTTAGGTTTAGATTTGGGGTTAGGTTTAGATTTGGGGTTAGGTTTAGATTTTAGGTTTAGATTTGGGGTTAGGTTTAGATTTTAGGTTTAGATTTGGGTTTAGGCTTAGATTTGGGGTTAGGTTTAGATTTTAGGTTTACATTTGGGGTTAGGTTTAGTTTTTAGGTTTAGATTTGGGGTTAGGTTTAGATTTTAGGTTTAGATTTGGGTTTAGGCTTAGATTTGGGGTTAGGTTTAGATTTTAGGTTTACATTTGGGGTTAGGTTTAGATTTGGGGTTAGGTTTAGTTTTGAGGTTTAGATTTGGGGTTAGGTTTAGATTTTAGATTTAGATTTGGGGTTAGGTTTAGATTTGGGGTTAGGTTTAGATTTGAGGTTTAGATTTGGGGTTAGGTTTAGATTTGAGGTTTAGATTTGGGGTTAGGTTTAGATTTGGGGTTAGGTTTAGATTTTAGGTTTAGATTTGGGATTAGGTTTAGATTTTAGGTTTATATTTGGGGTAAGGTTTAGATTTGGGGTTAGGTTTAGATTTTAGGTTTAGATTTGGGGTTAGGTTTAGATTTGGGGTTAGGTTTAGATTTTAGGTTTAGATTTGGGGTTAGGTTTAGATTTTAGGTTTAGATTTGGGGTTAGGTTTAGATTTGGGGTTAGGTTTAGATTTTAGGTTTAGATTTAGGGTTAGGCTTAGATTTGGGGTTAGGTTTAGATTTTAGGTTTAGGTTTGGGGTTAGCTTTAGATTTGGGGTTAGGTTTAGATTTTAGGTTTAGATTTGGGGTTAGGTTTAGATTTTAGGTTTAGATTTGGGGTTAGGTTTAGATTTGGGGTTAGGTTTAGATTTTAGGTTTAGCTTTGGGGTTAGGTTTAGATTTTAGGTTTAGATTTGGGGTTAGGTTTAGATTTGGGGTTAGGTTTAGATTTGAGGTTTAGATTTGGGGTTAGGTTTAGATTTGGGGTTAGGTTTAGATTTTAGGTTTAGATTTGGGGTTAGGTTTAGATTTGGGGTTAGGTTTAGATTTTAGGTTTAGATTTGGGGTTAGGTTTAGATTTGGGGTTAGGTTTAGATTTTAGGTTTAGATTTGGGTTTAGGCTTAGATTTGGGGTTAGGTTTAGATTTTAGGTTTAGATTTGGGGTTAGGTTTAGATTTGGGGTTAGGTTTAGATTTTAGGTTTAGATTTGGGGTTAGGTTTAGATTTTAGGTTTAGATTTGGGGTTAGGTTTAGATTTTAGGTTTAGATTTGGGGTTAGGTTTAGATATGGTTTAGGTTTAGGTTTTAGGTTTAGATTTGGGGTTAGGTTTAGATTTTAGGTTTAGATTTGGGGTTAGGTTTAGATTTGGGGTTAGGTTTAGATTTTAGGTTTAGATTTGGGGTTAGGTTTAGATTTGGGGTTAGGTTTAGATTTTAGGTTTAGATTTGGGGTTAGGTTTAGATTTTAGGTTTAGATATGGGGTTAGGTTTAGATTTGGGGTTAGGTTTAGATTTTAGGTTTAGATTTGGGGTTAGGTTTAGATTTTAGGTTTAGATTTGGGGTTAGGTTTAGATTTGGGGTTAGGTTTAGATTTGAGGTTTAGATTTGGGGTTAGGTTTAGATTTTAGGTTTAGATTTGGGGTTAGGTTTAGATTTTAGGTTTAGATATGGGGTTAGGTTTAGATTTGGGGTTAGGTTTAGATTTTAGGTTTAGATTTGGGGTTAGGTTTAGATTTGGGGTTAGGTTTAGATTTGAGGTTTAGATTTGGGGTTAGGTTTAGATTTGAGGTTTAGATTTGGGGTTAGGTTTAGATTTGGGGTTAGGTTTAGATTTGAGGTTTAGATTTGGGGTTAGGTTTAGATTTTAGGTTTAGATTTGGGGTTAGGTTTAGATTTGGGGTTAGGTTTAGATTTTAGGTTTAGATTTGGGGTTAGGTTTAGATTTTAGGTTTAGATATGGGGTTAGGTTTAGATTTGGGGTTAGGTTTAGATTTTAGGTTTAGATTTGGGGTTAGGTTTAGATTTGGGGTTAGGTTTAGATTTGAGGTTTAGATTTGGGGTTAGGTTTAGATTTGAGGTTTAGATTTGGGGTTAGGTTTAGATTTGGGGTTAGGTTTAGATTTGAGGTTTAGATTTGGGGTTAGGTTTAGATTTTAGGTTTAGATTTGGGGTTAGGTTTAGATTTGGGGTTAGGTTTAGATTTGAGGTTTAGATTTGGGGTTAGGTTTAGATTTTAGGTTTAGATTTGGGGTTAGGTTTAGATTTTAGGTTTATATTTGGGGTAAGGTTTAGATTTGGGGTTAGGTTTAGATTTTAGGTTTACATTTGGGGTTAGGTTTAGATTTCGGGTTAGGTTTAGATTTTAGGTTTAGATTTGGGGTTAGGTTTAGATTTTAGGTTTAGATTTGGGGTTAGGTTTAGATTTGGGGTTAGGTTTAGATTTTAGGTTTAGATTTGGGGTTAGGCTTAGATTTGGGGTTAGGTTTAGATTTTAGGTTTAGATTTGGGGTTAGGTTTAGATTTGGGGTTAGGTTTAGATTTTAGGTTTAGATTTGGGGTTAGGTTTAGATTTTAGGTTTAGATTTGGGGTTAGGTTTAGATTTGGGGTTAGGTTTAGATTTCAGGTTTAGATTTGGGGTTAGGTTTAGATTTTAGGTTTAGATTTGGGGTTAGGTTTAGATCTGGGGTTAGGTTTAGATTTTAGGTTTAGATTTGGGGTTAGGTTTAGATTTGGGGTTAGGTTTAGATTTTAGGTTTAGATTTGGGGTTAGGTTTAGATTTTAGGTTTAGATTTGGGGTTAGGTTTAGATTTGGGGTTAGGTTTAGATTTTAGGTTTAGATTTGGGTTTAGGCTTAGATTTGGGATTAGGTTTAGATTTTAGGTTTAGATTTGGGGTTAGGTTTAGATTTTAGGTTTAGATTTGGGGTTAGGTTTAGATTTTAGGTTTAGATTTGGGGTTAGGTTTAGATTTTAGGTTTAGATTTGGGGTTAGGTTTAGATTTTAGGTTTAGATTTGGGGTTAGGTTTAGATTTGGGGTTAGGTTTAGATTTTAGGTTTAGATTTGGGGTTAGGTTTAGATTTTAGGTTTAGATTTGGGGTTAGGTTTAGATTTGGGGTTAGGTTTAGATTTTAGGTTTAGATTTGGGGTTAGGTTTAGATTTGGGGTTAGGTTTAGATTTTAGGTTTAGATTTGGGGTTAGGTTTAGATTTTAGGTTTAGATTTGGGGTTAGGTTTAGATTTGGGGTTAGGTTTAGATTTTAGGTTTAGATTTGGGGTTAGGTTTAGATTTTAGGTTTAGATTTGGGGTTAGGCTTAGATTTGGTGTTAGGTTTAGATTTTAGGTTTAGATTTGGGGTTAGGTTTAGATTTGGGGTTAGGTTTAGATTTTAGGTTTAGATTTGGGGTTAGGTTTAGACTTGGGGTTAGGTTTAGATTTGGGGTTAGGTTTAGATTTGGGGTTAGGTTTAGATTTGGGGTTAGGTTTAGATTTTAGGTTTAAATTTGGGGTTAGGCTTAGATTTGGGGTTAGGTTTAGATTTTAGGTTTAGATTTGGGGTTAGGTTTAGATTTGGGGTTAGGTTTAGATTTTAGGTTTAGATTTGGGGTTAGGTTTAGACTTGGGGTTAGGTTTAGATTTTAGGTTTAGATTTGGGGTTAGGTTTAGATTTGGGGTTAGGTTTAGATTTTAGGTTTAGATTTGGGGTTAGGTTTAGATTTTAGTTTTAGATTTGGGGTTAGGTTTAGATTTGGGGTTAGGTTTAGATTTTAGGTTTAGATTTGGGGTTAGGTTTAGATTTTAGGTTTAGATTTGGGGTTAGGTTTAGATTTGGGGTTAGGTTTAGATTTTAGGTTTAGATTTGGGGTTAGGTTTAGATTTTAGGTTTAGATTTGGGTTTAGGCTTAGATTTGGGGTTAGGTTTAGATTTTAGGTTTACATTTGGGGTTAGGTTTAGTTTTTAGGTTTAGATTTGGGGTTAGGTTTAGATTTTAGGTTTAGATTTGGGTTTAGGCTTAGATTTGGGGTTAGGTTTAGATTTTAGTTTTACATTTGGGGTTAGGTTTAGATTTGGGGTTAGGTTTAGATTTGAGGTTTAGATTTGGGGTTAGGTTTAGATTTTAGATTTAGATTTGGGGTTAGGTTTAGATTTGGGGTTAGGTTTAGATTTGAGGTTTAGATTTGGGGTTAGGTTTAGATTTGAGGTTTAGATTTGGGGTTAGGTTTAGATTTGGGGTTAGGTTTAGATTTTAGGTTTAGATTTGGGATTAGGTTTAGATTTTAGGTTTATATTTGGGGTAAGGTTTAGATTTGGGGTTAGGTTTAGATTTTAGGTTTAGATTTGGGGTTAGGTTTAGATTTGGGGTTAGGTTTAGATTTTAGGTTTAGATTTGGGGTTAGGTTTAGATTTTAGGTTTAGATTTGGGGTTAGGTTTAGATTTGGGGTTAGGTTTAGATTTTAGGTTTAGATTTAGGGTTAGGCTTAGATTTGGGGTTAGGTTTAGATTTTAGGTTTAGGTTTGGGGTTAGCTTTAGATTTGGGGTTAGGTTTAGATTTTAGGTTTAGATTTGGGGTTAGGTTTAGATTTTAGGTTTAGATTTGGGGTTAGGTTTAGATTTGGGGTTAGGTTTAGATTTTAGGTTTAGCTTTGGGGTTAGGTTTAGATTTTAGGTTTAGATTTGGGGTTAGGTTTAGATTTGGGGTTAGGTTTAGATTTGAGGTTTAGATTTGGGGTTAGGTTTAGATTTGGGGTTAGGTTTAGATTTTAGGTTTAGATTTGGGGTTAGGTTTAGATTTGGGGTTAGGTTTAGATTTTAGGTTTAGATTTGGGGTTAGGTTTAGATTTGGGGTTAGGTTTAGATTTTAGGTTTAGATTTGGGTTTAGGCTTAGATTTGGGGTTAGGTTTAGATTTTAGGTTTAGATTTGGGGTTAGGTTTAGATTTGGGGTTAGGTTTAGATTTTAGGTTTAGATTTGGGGTTAGGTTTAGATTTTAGGTTTAGATTTGGGGTTAGGTTTAGATATGGTTTAGGTTTAGGTTTTAGGTTTAGATTTGGGGTTAGGTTTAGATTTTAGGTTTAGATTTGGGGTTAGGTTTAGATTTGGGGTTAGGTTTAGATTTTAGGTTTAGATTTGGGGTTAGGTTTAGATTTGGGGTTAGGTTTAGATTTTAGGTTTAGATTTGGGGTTAGGTTTAGATTTTAGGTTTAGATATGGGGTTAGGTTTAGATTTGGGGTTAGGTTTAGATTTTAGGTTTAGATTTGGGGTTAGGTTTAGATTTTAGGTTTAGATTTGGGGTTAGGTTTAGATTTGGGGTTAGGTTTAGATTTTAGGTTTAGATTTGGGGTTAGGTTTAGATTTTAGGTTTAGATTTGGGGTTAGGTTTAGATTTTAGGTTTAGATATGGGGTTAGGTTTAGATTTGGGGTTAGGTTTAGATTTTAGGTTTAGATTTGGGGTTAGGTTTAGATTTGGGGTTAGGTTTAGATTTGAGGTTTAGATTTGGGGTTAGGTTTAGATTTGAGGTTTAGATTTGGGGTTAGGTTTAGATTTGGGGTTAGGTTTAGATTTGAGGTTTAGATTTGGGGTTAGGTTTAGATTTTAGGTTTAGATTTGGGGTTAGGTTTAGATTTGGGGTTAGGTTTAGATTTGAGGTTTAGATTTGGGGTTAGGTTTAGATTTTAGGTTTAGATTTGGGGTTAGGTTTAGATTTGGGGTTAGGTTTAGATTTTAGGTTTAGATTTGGGGTTAGGTTTAGATTTTAGGTTTATATTTGGGGTAAGGTTTAGATTTGGGGTTAGGTTTAGATTTTAGGTTTACATTTGGGGTTAGGTTTAGATTTCGGGTTAGGTTTAGATTTTAGGTTTAGATTTGGGGTTAGGTTTAGATTTTAGGTTTAGATTTGGGGTTAGGTTTAGATTTGGGGTTAGGTTTAGATTTTAGGTTTAGATTTGGGGTTAGGCTTAGATTTGGGGTTAGGTTTAGATTTTAGGTTTAGATTTGGGGTTAGGTTTAGATTTGGGGTTAGGTTTAGATTTTAGGTTTAGATTTGGGGTTAGGTTTAGATTTTAGGTTTAGATTTGGGGTTAGGTTTAGATTTGGGGTTAGGTTTAGATTTCAGGTTTAGATTTGGGGTTAGGTTTAGATTTTAGGTTTAGATTTGGGGTTAGGTTTAGATTTTAGGTTTAGATTTGGGGTTAGGTTTAGATTTGGGGTTAGGTTTAGATTTTAGGTTTAGATTTGGGTTTAGGCTTAGATTTGGGATTAGGTTTAGATTTTAGGTTTAGATTTGGGGTTAGGTTTAGATTTTAGGTTTAGATTTGGGGTTAGGTTTAGATTTTAGGTTTAGATTTGGGGTTAGGTTTAGATTTTAGGTTTAGATTTGGGGTTAGGTTTAGATTTTAGGTTTAGATTTGGGGTTAGGTTTAGATTTGGGGTTAGGTTTAGATTTTAGGTTTAGATTTGGGGTTAGGTTTAGATTTTAGGTTTAGATTTGGGGTTAGGTTTAGATTTGGGGTTAGGTTTAGATTTTAGGTTTAGATTTGGGGTTAGGTTTAGATTTGGGGTTAGGTTTAGATTTTAGGTTTAGATTTGGGGTTAGGTTTAGATTTTAGGTTTAGATTTGGGGTTAGGTTTAGATTTGGGGTTAGGTTTAGATTTTAGGTTTAGATTTGGGGTTAGGTTTAGATTTTAGGTTTAGATTTGGGGTTAGGCTTAGATTTGGTGTTAGGTTTAGATTTTAGGTTTAGATTTGGGGTTAGGTTTAGATTTGGGGTTAGGTTTAGATTTTAGGTTTAGATTTGGGGTTAGGTTTAGATTTTAGGTTTAGATTTGGGGTTAGGCTTAGATTTGGTGTTAGGTTTAGATTTTAGGTTTAGATTTGGGGTTAGGTTTAGATTTGGGGTTAGGTTTAGATTTTAGGTTTAGATTTGGGGTTAGGTTTAGACTTGGGGTTAGGTTTAGATTTGGGGTTAGGTTTAGATTTGGGGTTAGGTTTAGATTTTAGGTTTAAATTTGGGGTTAGGCTTAGATTTGGGGTTAGGTTTAGATTTTAGGTTTAGATTTGGGGTTAGGTTTAGATTTGGGGTTAGGTTTAGATTTTAGGTTTAGATTTGGGGTTAGGTTTAGACTTGGGGTTAGGTTTAGATTTTAGGTTTAGATTTGGGGTTAGGTTTAGATTTGGGGTTAGGTTTAGATTTTAGGTTTAGATTTGGGGTTAGGTTTAGATTTTAGGTTTAGATTTGGGGTTAGGTTTAGATTTGGGGTTAGGTTTAGATTTTAGGTTTAGATTTGGGGTTAGGTTTAGATTTTAGGTTTAGATTTGGGGTTAGGTTTAGATTTGGGGTTAGGTTTAGATTTTAGGTTTAGATTTGGGGTTAGGTTTAGATTTTAGGTTTAGATTTGGGGTTAGGCTTAGATTTGGGGTTAGGTTTAGATTTTAGGTTTAGATTTGGGGTTAGGTTTAGATTTGGGGTTAGGTTTAGATTTTAGGTTTAGATTTGGGGTTAGGTTTAGATTTTAGGTTTATATTTGGGGTAAGGTTTAGATTTGGGGTTAGGTTTAGATTTTAGGTTTAGATTTGGGGTTAGGTTTAGATTTTAGGTTTAGATTTGGGGTTAGGTTTAGATTTGGGGTTAGGTTTAGATTTGAGGTTTAGATTTGGGGTTAGGTTTAGATTTGAGGTTTAGATTTGGGGTTAGGTTTAGATTTGAGGTTTAGATTTGGGGTTAGGTTTAGATTTTAGGTTTAGATTTGGGGTTAGGTTTAGATTTGGGGTTAGGTTTAGATTTGAGGTTTAGATTTGGGGTTAGGTTTAGATTTTAGGTTTAGATTTGGTGTTAGGTTTAGATTTGGGGTTAGGTTTAGATTTTAGGTTTAGATTTGGGGTTAGGTTTAGATTTGGGGTTAGGTTTAGATTTTAGGTTTAGATTTGGGGTTAGGTTTAGATTTTAGGTTTAGATTTGGGGTTAGGTTTAGATTTGGGGTTAGGTTTAGATTTTAGGTTTAGATTTGGGGTTAGGTTTAGATTTTAGGTTTAGATTTGGGGTTAGGTTTAGATTTGGGGTTAGGTTTAGATTTTAGGTTTAGATTTGGGGTTAGGTTTAGATTTGGGGTTAGGTTTAGATTTTAGGTTTAGATTTGGGGTTAGGTTTAGATTTTAGGTTTAGATTTGGGGTTAGGTTTAGATTTGGGGTTAGGTTTAGATTTTAGGTTTAGATTTGGGTTTAGGCTTAGATTTGGGATTAGGTTTAGATTTTAGGTTTAGATTTGGGGTTAGGTTTAGATTTTAAATTTAGATTTGGGGTTAGGTTTAGATTTGGGGTTAGGTTTAGATTTTAGGTTTAGATTTGGGGTTAGGTTTAGATTTTAGGTTTAGATTTGGGGTTAGGTTTAGATTTGGGGTTAGGTTTAGATTTTAGGTTTAGATTTGGGGTTAGGTTTAGATTTTAGGTTTAGATTTGGGGTTAGGTTTAGATTTGGGGTTAGGTTTAGATTTTAGGTTTAGATTTGGGGTTAGGTTTAGATTTTAGGTTTAGATTTGGGGTTAGGTTTAGATTTGGGGTTAGGTTTAGATTTTAGGTTTAGATTTGGGGTTAGGTTTAGATTTTAGGTTTAGATTTGGGGTTAGGTTTAGATTTGGGGTTAGGTTTAGATTTTAGGTTTAGATTTGGGGTTAGGTTTAGATTTGGGGTTAGGTTTAGATTTTAGGTTTAGATTTGGGGTTAGGTTTAGATTTTAGGTTTAGATTTGGGGTTAGGTTTAGATTTGGGGTTAGGTTTAGATTTTAGGTTTAGATTTGGGGTTAGGTTTAGATTTTAGGTTTAGATTTGGGGTTAGGCTTAGATTTGGTGTTAGGTTTAGATTTTAGGTTTAGATTTGGGGTTAGGTTTAGATTTGGGGTTAGGTTTAGATTTTAGGTTTAGATTTGGGGTTAGGTTTAGACTTGGGGTTAGGTTTAGATTTGGGGTTAGGTTTAGATTTGGGGTTAGGTTTAGATTTGGGGTTAGGTTTAGATTTTAGGTTTAAATTTGGGGTTAGGCTTAGATTTGGGGTTAGGTTTAGATTTTAGGTTTAGATTTGGGGTTAGGTTTAGATTTGGGGTTAGGTTTAGATTTTAGGTTTAGATTTGGGGTTAGGTTTAGACTTGGGGTTAGGTTTAGATTTTAGGTTTAGATTTGGGGTTAGGTTTAGATTTTAGGTTTAAATTTGGGGTTAGGTTTAGATTTTAGGTTTAGATTTGGGGTTAGGTTTAGATTTTAGGTTTAGATTTGGGGTTAGGTTTAGATTTGGGGTTAGGTTTAGATTTTAGGTTTAGATTTGGGGTTAGGTTTAGATTTTAGGTTTAGATTTGGGGTTAGGTTTAGATTTGGGGTTAGGTTTAGATTTTAGGTTTAGATTTGGGGTTAGGTTTAGATTTTAGGTTTAGATTTGGGGTTAGCCTTAGATTTGGGGTTAGGTTTAGATTTTAGGTTTAGATTTGGGGTTAGGTTTAGATTTGGGGTTAGGTTTAGATTTTAGGTTTAGATTTGGGGTTAGGTTTAGATTTTAGGTTTATATTTGGGGTAAGGTTTAGATTTGGGGTTAGGTTTAGATTTTAGGTTTAGATTTGGGGTTAGGTTTAGATTTTAGGTTTAGATTTGGGGTTAGGTTTAGATTTGGGGTTAGGTTTAGATTTTAGGTTTAGATTTGGGGTTAGGTTTAGATTTTAGGTTTAGATTTGGGGTTAGGTTTAGATTTTAGGTTTAGATTTGGGGTTAGGTTTAGATTTTAGGTTTAGATTTGGGGTTAGGTTTAGATTTTAGGTTTAGATTTGGGGTTAGGTTTAGATTTGGGGTTAGGTTTAGATTTTAGGTTTAGATTTGGGGTTAGGTTTAGATTTTAGGTTTAGATTTGGGGTTAGGTTTAGATTTTAGGTTTAGATTTTAGGTTTAGATTTGGGGTTAGTTTTAGATTTTAGGTTTAGATTTGGGGTTAGGTTTAGATTTGGGGTTAGGTTTAGATTTTAGTTTTAGATTTGGGGTTAGGTTTAGATTTGGGGTTAGGTTTAGATTTTAGGTTTAGATTTGGGGTTAGGTTTAGATTTTAGGTTTAGATTTGGGGTTAGGTTTAGATTTGGGGTTAGGTTTAGATTTTAGGTTTAGATTTGGGGTTAGGTTTAGATTTTAGGTTTAGATTTGGGTTTAGGCTTAGATTTGGGGTTAGGTTTAGATTTTAGGTTTACATTTGGGGTTAGGTTTAGATTTGGGGTTAGGTTTAGATTTGAGGTTTAGATTTGGGGTTAGGTTTAGATTTTAGATTTAGATTTGGGGTTAGGTTTAGATTTGGGGTTAGGTTTAGATTTGAGGTTTAGATTTGGGGTTAGGTTTAGATTTGAGGTTTAGATTTGGGGTTAGGTTTAGATTTGGGGTTAGGTTTAGATTTTAGGTTTAGATTTGGGATTAGGTTTAGATTTTAGGTTTAGATTTGGGGTTAGGTTTAGATTTTAGGTTTAGATTTGGGGTTAGGTTTAGATTTGGGGTTAGGTTTAGATTTTAGGTTTAGATTTAGGGTTAGGCTTAGATTTGGGGTTAGGTTTAGATTTTAGGTTTAGGTTTGGGGTTAGGTTTAGATTTGGGGTTAGGTTTAGATTTTAGGTTTAGATTTGGGGTTAGGTTTAGATTTTAGGTTTAGATTTGGGGTTAGGTTTAGATTTGGGGTTAGGTTTAGATTTTAGGTTTAGCTTTGGGGTTAGGTTTAGATTTTAGGTTTAGATTTGGGGTTAGGTTTAGATTTGGGGTTAGGTTTAGATTTGAGGTTTAGATTTGGGGTTAGGTTTAGATTTGGGGTTAGGTTTAGATTTTAGGTTTAGATTTGGGGTTAGGTTTAGATTTGGGGTTAGGTTTAGATTTTAGGTTTAGATTTGGGGTTAGGTTTAGATTTGGGGTTAGGTTTAGATTTTAGGTTTAGATTTGGGTTTAGGCTTAGATTTGGGGTTAGGTTTAGATTTTAGGTTTAGATTTGGGGTTAGGTTTAGATTTGGGGTTAGGTTTAGATTTTAGGTTTAGATTTGGGGTTAGGTTTAGATTTTAGGTTTAGATTTGGGGTTAGGTTTAGATTTTAGGTTTAGATTTGGGGTTAGGTTTAGATATGGTTTAGGTTTAGGTTTTAGGTTTAGATTTGGGGTTAGGTTTAGATTTTAGGTTTAGATTTGGGGTTAGGTTTAGATTTTAGGTTTAGATTTGGGGTTAGGTTTAGATATGGTGTTACGTTTAGGTTTTAGGTTTAGATTTGGGGTTAGGTTTAGATTTTAGGTTTAGATTTGGGGTTAGGTTTAGATTTGGGGTTAGGTTTAGATTTTAGGTTTAGATTTGGGGTTAGGTTTACATTTGGGGTTAGGTTTAGATTTTAGGTTTAGATTTGGGGTTAGGTTTAGATTTTAGGTTTAGATATGGGGTTAGGTTTAGATTTGGGGTTAGGTTTAGATTTTAGGTTTAGATTTGGGGTTAGGTTTAGATTTTAGGTTTAGATTTTAGGTTTAGATTTGGGGTTAGGTTTAGATTTTAGGTTTAGATTTGGGGTTAGGTTTAGATTTTAGGTTTAGATTTGGGGTTAGGTTTAGATTTTAGGTTTAGATATGGGGTTAGGTTTAGATTTGGGGTTAGGTTTAGATTTTAGGTTTAGATTTGGGGTTAGGTTTAGATTTGGGGTTAGGTTTAGATTTGAGGTTTAGATTTGGGGTTAGGTTTAGATTTGAGGTTTAGATTTGGGGTTAGGTTTAGATTGTAGGTTTAGATTTGGGGTTAGGTTTAGATTTTAGGTTTATATTTGGGGTAAGTTTTAAATTTGGGGTTAGGTTTAGATTTTAGATTTAGATTTGGGGTTAGGCTTAGATTTGGGGTTAGGTTTAGATTTTAGGTTTAGATTTGGGGTTAGGTTTAGATTTTAGGTTTAGATTTGGGGTTAGGTTTAGATTTGGGGTTAGGTTTAGATTTTAGGTTTAGATTTGGGGTTAGGTTTAGATTTTAGGTTTAGATTTGGGGTTAGGTTTAGATTTGGGGTTAGGTTTAGATTTTAGGTTTAGATTTGGGGTTAGGTTTAGATTTTAGGTTTAGATTTGGGGTTAGGTTTAGATTTGGGGTTAGGTTTAGATTTTAGGTTTAGATTTGGGGTTAGGTTTAGATTTGGGGTTAGGTTTAGATTTTAGGTTTAGATTTGGGTTTAGGCTTAGATATGGGGTTAGGTTTAGATTTGGGGTTAGGTTTAGATTTTAGGTTTAGATTTGGGTTAGGTTTAGATTTTAGGTTTAGATTTGGGGTTAGGTTTAGATTTGGGGTTAGGTTTAGATTTTAGGTTTAGATTTGGGGTTAGGTTTAGATTTGGGGTTAGGTTTAGATTTTAGGTTTAGATTTGGGGTTAGGTTTAGATTTGGGGTTAGGTTTAGATTTTAGGTTTAGATTTTGGGTTAGGTTTAGATTTTAGATTTAGATTTGGAATTAGGTTTAGATTTGGGGTTAGGTTTAGATTTTAGGTTTAGATTTGGGGTTAGGTTTAGATTTTAGGTTTAGATTTTAGGTTAGGTTTAGATTTGGGGTTAGGTTTAGATTTTAGGTTTAGATTTGGGGTTAGGTTTAGATTTTAGGTTTAGATTTGGGGTTAGGTTTAGCTTTGGGGTTAGGTTTAGATTTCAGGTTTAGATTTGGGGTTAGGTTTAGATTTTAGGTTTAGATTTGGGGTTAGGTTTAGATTTGGGGTTAGGTTTAGATTTTAGGTTTAGATTTGGGTTTAGGCTTAGATATGGGGTTAGGTTTAGATTTGGGGTTAGGTTTAGATTTTAGGTTTAGATTTGGGGTTAGGTTTAGATTTGGGGTTAGGTTTAGATTTTAGGTTTACATTTGGGGTTAGGTTTAGATTTGGGGTTAGGTTTAGATTTTAGGTTTAGATTTGGGGTTAGGTTTAGATTTGGGGTTAGGTTTAGATTTTAGGTTTAGATTTGGGGTTAGGTTTAGATTTTAGATTTAGATTTGGGGTTAGGTTTAGATTTTAGGTTTAGATTTTAGGTTTAGATTTGGGGTTAGGTTTAGATTTTAGGTTTAGATTTGGGGTTAGGTTTAGATTTGGGGTTAGGTTTAGATTTTAGGTTTAGATTTGGGGTTAGGTTTAGATTTTAGATTTAGATTTGGGGTTAGGTTTAGATTTTAGGTTTAGATTTTAGGTTTAGATTTGGGGTTAGGTTTAGATTTTAGGTTTAGATTTGGGGTTAGGTTTAGATTTGGGGTTAGGTTTAGATTTTAGGTTTAGATTTGGGGTTAGGTTTAGATTTGGGGTTAGGTTCAGATTTTAGGTTTAGATTTGGGGTTAGGTTTAGATTTGGGGTTAGGTTTAGATTTTAGGTTTAGATTTGGGGTTAGGTTTAGATTTTAGGTTTAGATTTGGGTTTAGGCTTAGATTTGGGGTTAGGTTTAGATTTTAGGTTTAGATTTGGGGTTAGATTTGGGGTTAGGTTTAGATTTGGGGTTAGGTTTAGATTTGGGGTTAGGTTTAGATTTTAGGTTTAGATTTGGGGTTAGGTTTAGATTTGAGGTTTAGATTTGGGGTTAGGTTTAGATTTGGGGTTAGGTTTAGATTTTAGGTTTAGATTTAGGGTTAGGTTTAGATTTTAGGTTTAGATTTGGGGTTAGGTTTAGATTTGGGGTTAGGTTTAGATTTTAGGTTTAGATTTGGGGTTAGGTTTAGATTTGGGGTTAGGTTTAGATTTGAGGTTTAGATTTGGGGTTAGGTTTAGATTTTAGGTTTAGATTTGGGGTTAGGTTTAGATTTGGGGTTAGGTTTAGATTTGAGGTTTAGATTTGGGGTTAGGTTTAGATTTTAGGTTTAAATTTGGGGTTAGGTTTAGATTTGGGGTTAGGTTTAGATTTTAGGTTTAGATTTGTGGTTAGGTTTAGATTTTAGGTTTAGATTTGGGGTAAGGTTTAGATTTGGGGTTAGGTTTAGATTTTAGGTTTAGATTTGGGGTTAGGTTTAGATTTGGGGTTAGGTTTAGATTTTAGGTTTAGATTTGGGGTTAGGCTTAGATTTGGGTTTAGGTTTAGATTTTAGGTTTAGATTTGGGGTTAGGTTTAGATTTTAGGTTTAGATTTGGGGTTAGGTTTAGATTTGGGGTTAGGTTTAGATTTGAGGTTTAGATTTGGGGTTAGGTTTAGATTTTAGGTTTAGATTTGGTGTTAGGTTTAGATTTGGGGTTAGGTTTAGATTTTAGGTTTAGATTTGGGGTTAGGTTTAGATTTGGGGTTAGGTTTAGATTTTAGGTTTAGATTTGGGGTTAGGTTTAGATTTTAGGTTTAGATTTGGGGTTAGGTTTAGATTTGGGGTTAGGTTTAGATTTTAGGTTTAGATTTGGGGTTAGGTTTAGATTTTAGGTTTAGATTTGGGGTTAGGTTTAGATTTGGGGTTAGGTTTAGATTTTAGGTTTAGATTTGGGGTTAGGTTTAGATTTGGGGTTAGGTTTAGATTTTAGGTTTAGATTTGGGGTTAGGTTTAGATTTTAGGTTTAGATTTGGGGTTAGGTTTAGATTTGGGGTTAGGTTTAGATTTTAGGTTTAGATTTGGGTTTAGGCTTAGATTTGGGATTAGGTTTAGATTTTAGGTTTAGATTTGGGGTTAGGTTTAGATTTTAAATTTAGATTTGGGGTTAGGTTTAGATTTGGGGTTAGGTTTAGATTTTAGGTTTAGATTTGGGGTTAGGTTTAGATTTTAGGTTTAGATTTGGGGTTAGGTTTAGATTTGGGGTTAGGTTTAGATTTTAGGTTTAGATTTGGGGTTAGGTTTAGATTTTAGGTTTAGATTTGGGGTTAGGTTTAGATTTGGGGTTAGGTTTAGATTTTAGGTTTAGATTTGGGGTTAGGTTTAGATTTTAGGTTTAGATTTGGGGTTAGGTTTAGATTTGGGGTTAGGTTTAGATTTTAGGTTTAGATTTGGGGTTAGGTTTAGATTTTAGGTTTAGATTTGGGGTTAGGTTTAGATTTTAGGTTTAGATTTGGGGTTAGGTTTAGATTTGGGGTTAGGTTTAGATTTTAGGTTTAGATTTGGGGTTAGGTTTAGATTTGGGGTTAGGTTTAGATTTTAGGTTTAGATTTGGGGTTAGGTTTAGATTTTAGGTTTAGATTTGGGGTTAGGTTTAGATTTGGGGTTAGGTTTAGATTTTAGGTTTAGATTTGGGGTTAGGTTTAGATTTTAGGTTTAGATTTGGGGTTAGGCTTAGATTTGGTGTTAGGTTTAGATTTTAGGTTTAGATTTGGGGTTAGGTTTAGATTTGGGGTTAGGTTTAGATTTTAGGTTTAGATTTGGGGTTAGGTTTAGACTTGGGGTTAGGTTTAGATTTGGGGTTAGGTTTAGATTTGGGGTTAGGTTTAGATTTTAGGTTTAAATTTGGGGTTAGGCTTAGATTTGGGGTTAGGTTTAGATTTTAGGTTTAGATTTGGGGTTAGGTTTAGACTTGGGGTTAGGTTTAGATTTTAGGTTTAGATTTGGGGTTAGGTTTAGATTTTAGGTTTAAATTTGGGGTTAGGTTTAGATTTTAGGTTTAGATTTGGGGTTAGGTTTAGATTTTAGGTTTAGATTTGGGGTTAGGTTTAGATTTGGGGTTAGGTTTAGATTTTAGGTTTAGATTTGGGGTTAGGTTTAGATTTTAGGTTTAGATTTGGGGTTAGGTTTAGATTTGGGGTTAGGTTTAGATTTTAGGTTTAGATTTGGGGTTAGGTTTAGATTTTAGGTTTAGATTTGGGGTTAGGCTTAGATTTGGGGTTAGGTTTAGATTTTAGGTTTAGATTTGGGGTTAGGTTTAGATTTGGGGTTAGGTTTAGATTTTAGGTTTAGATTTGGGGTTAGGTTTAGATTTTAGGTTTATATTTGGGGTAAGGTTTAGATTTGGGGTTAGGTTTAGATTTTAGGTTTAGATTTGGGGTTAGGTTTAGATTTAGGTTTAGATTGGGGTTAGGTTTAGATTTGGGGTTAGGTTTAGATTTTAGGTTTAGATTTGGGGTTAGGTTTAGATTTAGGTTAGATTTGGGGTTAGGTTTAGATTTTAGGTTTAGATTTGGGGTTAGGTTTAGATTTTAGGTTTAGATTTGGGGTTAGGTTTAGATTTGGGGTTAGGTTTAGATTTTAGTTTTAGATTTGGGGTTAGGTTTAGATTTGGGTTAGGTTTAGATTTAGTTTAGATTTGGGGTTAGGTTTAGATTTTAGGTTTAGATTTGGGGTTAGGTTTAGATTTGGGGTTAGGTTTAGATTTTAGGTTTAGATTTGGGGTTAGGTTTAGATTTGTAGGTTTAGATTTAGGGTTTAATTTGGGTTAGGTTAGATTTTAGGTTAGATTTGGGGTTAGGTTTAGATTTGGGGTTAGGTTTAGATTTTAGGTTTAGATTTGGGGTTAGGTTTAGATTTTAGGTTTAGATTTGGGTTTAGGCTTAGCTTAGATTTGGGGTTAGGTTTAGATTTTAGGTTTACATTTGGGGTTAGGTTTAGATTTGGGGTTAGGTTTAGATTTGAGGTTTAGATTTGGGGTTAGGTTTAGATTTTAGATTTAGATTTGGGGTTAGGTTTAGATTTGGGGTTAGGTTTAGATTTGAGGTTTAGATTTGGGGTTAGGTTTAGATTTGAGGTTTAGATTTGGGGTTAGGTTTAGATTTGGGGTTAGGTTTAGATTTTAGGTTTAGATTTGGGATTAGGTTTAGATTTTAGGTTTAGATTTGGGGTTAGGTTTAGATTTTAGGTTTAGATTTGGGGTTAGGTTTAGATTTGGGGTTAGGTTTAGATTTTAGGTTTAGATTTAGGGTTAGGCTTAGATTTGGGGTTAGGTTTAGATTTTAGGTTTAGGTTTGGGGTTAGGTTTAGATTTGGGGTTAGGTTTAGATTTTAGGTTTAGATTTGGGGTTAGGTTTAGATTTTAGGTTTAGATTTGGGGTTAGGTTTAGATTTGGGGTTAGGTTTAGATTTTAGGTTTAGCTTTGGGGTTAGGTTTAGATTTTAGGTTTAGATTTGGGGTTAGGTTTAGATTTGGGGTTAGGTTTAGATTTGAGGTTTAGATTTGGGGTTAGGTTTAGATTTGGGGTTAGGTTTAGATTTTAGGTTTAGATTTGGGGTTAGGTTTAGATTTGGGGTTAGGTTTAGATTTTAGGTTTAGATTTGGGGTTAGGTTTAGATTTGGGGTTAGGTTTAGATTTTAGGTTTAGATTTGGGTTTAGGCTTAGATTTGGGGTTAGGTTTAGATTTTAGGTTTAGATTTGGGGTTAGGTTTAGATTTGGGGTTAGGTTTAGATTTTAGGTTTAGATTTGGGGTTAGGTTTAGATTTTAGGTTTAGATTTGGGGTTAGGTTTAGATTTTAGGTTTAGATTTGGGGTTAGGTTTAGATATGGTTTAGGTTTAGGTTTTAGGTTTAGATTTGGGGTTAGGTTTAGATTTTAGGTTTAGATTTGGGGTTAGGTTTAGATTTTAGGTTTAGATTTGGGGTTAGGTTTAGATATGGTGTTACGTTTAGGTTTTAGGTTTAGATTTGGGGTTAGGTTTAGATTTTAGGTTTAGATTTGGGGTTAGGTTTAGATTTGGGGTTAGGTTTAGATTTTAGGTTTAGATTTGGGGTTAGGTTTACATTTGGGGTTAGGTTTAGATTTTAGGTTTAGATTTGGGGTTAGGTTTAGATTTTAGGTTTAGATATGGGGTTAGGTTTAGATTTGGGGTTAGGTTTAGATTTTAGGTTTAGATTTGGGGTTAGGTTTAGATTTTAGGTTTAGATTTTAGGTTTAGATTTGGGGTTAGGTTTAGATTTTAGGTTTAGATTTGGGGTTAGGTTTAGATTTTAGGTTTAGATTTGGGGTTAGGTTTAGATTTTAGGTTTAGATATGGGGTTAGGTTTAGATTTGGGGTTAGGTTTAGATTTTAGGTTTAGATTTGGGGTTAGGTTTAGATTTGGGGTTAGGTTTAGATTTGAGGTTTAGATTTGGGGTTAGGTTTAGATTTGAGTTTAGATTTGGGGTTAGGTTTAGATTGTAGGTTTAGATTTGGGGTTAGGTTTAGATTTTAGGTTTATATTTGGGGTAAGTTTTAAATTTGGGGTTAGGTTTAGATTTTAGATTTAGATTTGGGGTTAGGCTTAGATTTGGGGTTAGGTTTAGATTTTAGGTTTAGATTTGGGGTTAGGTTTAGATTTTAGGTTTAGATTTGGGGTTAGGTTTAGATTTGGGGTTAGGTTTAGATTTTAGGTTTAGATTTGGGGTTAGGTTTAGATTTTAGGTTTTAGATTTGGGGTTAGGTTTAGATTTGGGGTTAGGTTTAGATTTTAGGTTTAGATTTGGGGTTAGGTTTAGATTTTAGGTTTAGATTTGGGGTAGGTTTAGATTTGGGGTTAGGTTTAGATTTTAGGTTTAGATTTGGGGTTAGGTTTAGATTTGGGGTTAGGTTTAGATTTTAGGTTTAGATTTGGGTTTAGGCTTAGATATGGGGTTAGGTTTAGATTTGGGGTTAGGTTTAGATTTTAGGTTTAGATTTGGGTTAGGTTTAGATTTTAGGTTTAGATTTGGGGGTTAGGTTTAGATTTGGGGTTAGGTTTAGATTTTAGGTTTAGATTTGGGGTTAGGTTTAGATTTGGTGGTTAGGTTTAGATTTTAGGTTTAGATTTGGGGTTAGGTTTAGATTTGGGGTTAGGTTTAGATTTTAGGTTTAGATTTTGGGTTAGGTTTAGATTTTAGATTTAGATTTGGGGTTAGGTTTAGATTTGGGGTTAGGTTTAGATTTTAGGTTTAGATTTGGGGTTAGTTTTAGATTTTAGGTTTAGATTTTAGGTTAGGTTTAGATTTGGGGTTAGGTTTAGATTTTAGGTTTAGATTTGGGGTTAGGTTTTAGATTTAGGGTTTAGATTTGGGGTTAGGTTTAGATTTGGGGTTAGGTTTAGATTTTAGGTTTAGATTTGGGGTTAGGTTTAGATTTTAGGTTTAGATTTGGGGTTAGGTTTAGATTTGGGTTAGGTTTAGATTTTAGGTTTAGATTTGGGTTTAGGCTTAGATATGGGGTTAGGTTTAGATTTGGGGTTAGGTTTAGATTTTAGGTTTAGATTTGGGGTTAGGTTTAGATTTGGGGTTAGGTTTAGATTTTTAGGTTTACATTTGGGGTTAGGTTTAGATTTGGGGTTAGGTTTAGATTTTAGGTTTAGATTTGGGGTTAGGTTTAGATTTGGGGTTAGGTTTAGATTTTAGGTTTAGATTTGGGGTTAGGTTTAGATTTTAGATTTAGATTTGGGGTTAGGTTTAGATTTTAGGTTTAGATTTTAGGTTTAGATTTGGGGTTAGGTTTAGATTTTAGGTTTAGATTTGGGGTTAGGTTTAGATTTGGGGTTAGGTTTAGATTTTAGGTTTAGATTTGGGGTTATGTTTAGATTTGGGGTTAGGTTTAGATTTTAGGTTTAGATTTGGGGTTAGGTTTAGATTTTAGGTTTAGATTTGGGGTTAGGTTTAGATTTGGGGTTAGGTTTAGATTTTAGGTTTAGATTTGGGGTTAGGTATAGATTTGGGGTTAGGTTTAGATTTTAGGTTTAGATTTTAGGTTTAGATTTGGGGTTAGGTTTAGATTTGGGGTTAGGTTTAGATTTTAGGTTTAGATTTGGGGTTAGGTTTAGATTTGGGGTTAGGTTTAGATTTGAGGTTTAGATTTGGGGTTAGGTTTAGATTTTAGGTTTAGATTTGGGGTTAGGTTTAGATTTGTGGTTAGGTTTAGATTTGAGGTTTAGATTTGGGTTAGGTTTAGATTTTAGGTTTAGATTTGGGGTTAGGTTTAGATTTTAGGTTTAGATTTGGGGTTAGGTTTAGATTTTAGGTTTAGATTTGGGGTTAGGTTTAGATTTGGGGTTAGGTTTAGATTTTAGGTTTAGATTGGGGTTAGGTTTAGATTTTAGGTTTAGATTTGGGGTTAGGTTTAGATTTGGGGTTAGGTTCAGATTTTAGGTTTAGATTTGGGGTTAGGTTTAGATTTGGGGTTAGGTTAGATTTTAGGTTTAGATTTGGGGTTAGGTTTAGATTTTAGGTTTAGATTTGGGTTTAGGCTTAGATTTGGGGTTAGGTTTAGATTTTAGGTTTAGATTTGGGGTTAGATTTGGGGTTAGGTTTAGATTTGGGGTTAGGTTTAGATTTGGGGTTAGGTTTAGATTTTAGGTTTAGATTTGGGGTTAGGTTTAGATTTGAGGTTTAGATTTGGGGTTAGGTTTAGATTTGGGGTTAGGTTTAGATTTTAGGTTTAGATTTAGGGTTAGGTTTAGATTTTAGGTTTAGATTTGGGGTTAGGTTTAGATTTGGGGTTAGGTTTAGATTTTAGGTTTAGATTTGGGGTTAGGTTTAGATTTGGGGTTAGGTTTAGATTTGAGGTTTAGATTTGGGGTTAGGTTTAGATTTTAGGTTTAGATTTGGGGTTAGGTTTAGATTTGGGGTTAGGTTTAGATTTGAGGTTTAGATTTGGGGTTAGGTTTAGATTTTAGGTTTAAATTTGGGGTTAGGTTTAGATTTGGGGTTAGGTTTAGATTTTAGGTTTAGATTTGTGGTTAGGTTTAGATTTTAGGTTTAGATTTGGGGTAAGGTTTAGATTTGGGGTTAGGTTTAGATTTTAGGTTTAGATTTGGGGTTAGGTTTAGATTTGGGGTTAGGTTTAGATTTTAGGTTTAGATTTGGGGTTAGGCTTAGATTTGGGTTTAGGTTTAGATTTTAGGTTTAGATTTGGGGTTAGGTTTAGATTTTAGGTTTAGATTTGGGGTTAGGTTTAGATTTGGGGTTAGGTTTAGATTTTAGGTTTGGATTTGGGGTTAGGTTTAGATTTTAGGTTTAGATTTGGGGTTAGGTTTAGATTTGGGGTTAGGTTTAGATTTTAGGTTTAGATTTGGGGTTAGGTTTAGATTTTAGGTTTAGATTTGGGGTTAGGTTTAGATTTTAGGTTTAGATTTGGGGTTAGGTTTATGTTTGGGGTTAGGTTTAGATTTTAGGTTTAGATTTGGGGTTAGGTTTAGATTTGGGGTTAGGTTTAGATTTTAGGTTTAGATTTGGGGTTAGGTTTAGATTTTAGGTTTAGATTTGGGGTTAGGTTTAGATTTGGGGTTAGGTTTAGATTTTAGGGTTAGATTTGGGGTTAGGTTTAGATTTTAGGTTTAGATTTGGGGTTAGGTTTAGATTTTAGGTTTAGATTTGGGGTTAGGTTTAGATTTTAGGTTTAGATTTGGGGTTAGGTTTATATTTTAGGTTTAGATATGGGGTAAGGTTTAGATTTGGGGTTAGGTTTAGATTTTAGGTTTAGATTTGGGGTTAGGTTTAGATTTGGTGTTAGGTTTAGATTTTAGGTTTGGATTTGGGGTTAGGTTCAGATTTTAGGTTTAGATTTGGGGTTAGGTTTAGACTTGTGGTTAGGTTTAGATTTTAGGTTTAGATTTGGGGTTAGGTTTAGATTTTAGGTTTAGATTTGGGGTTAGGTTTAGATTTCGGGTTAGGTTTAGATTTTAGGTTTACATTTGGGGTTAGGTTTAGATTTTAGGTTTAGATATGGGGTTAGGTTTAGATTTGGGGTTAGGTTTAGATTTTAGGTTTAGATTTGGGGTTAGGTTTAGATTTGGGGTTAGGTTTAGATTTTAGGTTTAGATTTGGGGTTAGGTTTAGATTTTAGGTTTAGATTTGGGGTTAGGTTTAGATTTGGTGTTAGGTTTAGATTTTAGGTTTGGATTTGGGGTTAGGTTCAGATTTTAGGTTTAGATTTGGGGTTAGGTTTAGACTTGGGGTTAGGTTTAGATTTTAGGTTTAGATTTGGGGTTAGGTTTAGATTTTAGGTTTAGATTTGGGGTTAGGTTTAGATTTCGGGTTAGGTTTAGATTTTAGGTTTAGATTTGGGGTTAGGTTTAGATTTGGGGTTAGGTTTAGATTTTAGGTTTAGATTTGTGTTTAGGTTTAGATTTTAGGTTTAAATTTGGGGTTAGGTTTAGATTTTAGGTTTAGATTTGGGGTTAGGTTTAGATTTGGGGTTAGGTTTAGATTTTAGGTTTGGATTTGGGGTTAGGTTTAGATTTGGGGTTAGGTTTAGATTTTAGGTTTAGATTTGGGGTTAGGTTTAGATTTGGGGTTAGGTTTAGATTTTAGGTTTAGATTTGGGGTTAGGTTTAGATTTGGGGTTAGGTTTAGATTTTAGGTTTAGATTTGGGGTTAGGTTTAGATTTTAGGTTTAGATTTTAGGTTTAGATTTGGGGTTAGGTTTAGATTTTAGGTTTAGATTTGGGGTAAGGTTTAGATTTGGGGTTAGGTTTAGATTTTAGGTTTAGATTTGGGGTTAGGTTTAGATTTGGGGTTAGGTTTAGATTTTAGGTTTAGATTTGGGGTTAGGTTTAGATTTTAGGTTTAGATTTGGGGTTAGGTTTAGATTTTAGGTTTAAATTTGGGGTTAGGTTTAGATTTTAGGTTTAGATTTGGGGTTAGGTTTAGATTTGGGGTTAGGTTTAGATTTTAGGTTTAGATTTGGTGTTAGGTTTAGATTTTAGGTTTAGATTTTAGGTTTAGATTTGGGGTTAGGTTTAGATTTTAGGTTTAGATTTGGGGTTAGGTTTAGATTTGGGGTTAGGTTTAGATTTTAGGTTTATATTTGGGGTTAGGTTTAGATTTTAGGTTTATATTTGGGGTTAGGTTTAGATTTTAGGTTTAGATTTGGGGTTAGGTTTAGATTTGGGGTTAGGTTTAGATTTTAGGTTTAGATTTGGGGTTAGGTTTAGATTTGGGGTTAGGTTTAGATTTTAGGTTTAGATTTGGGGTTAGGTTTAGATTTTAGGTTTAGATTTGGGGTTAGGTTTAGATTTGGGGTTAGGTTTAGATTTGAGGTTTAGATTTGGGGTTAGGTTTAGATTTGAGGTTTAGATTTGGGGTTAGGTTTAGATTTTAGGTTTAGATTTGGGGTTAGGTTTAGATTTGGGGTTAGGTTTAGATTTGGGGTTAGGTATAGATTTGGGGTTAGGTATAGATTTGGGGTTAGGTTTAGATTTTAGGTTTAGATTTTAGGTTTAGATTTGGGGTTAGGTTTAGATTTGGGGTTAGGTTTAGATTTTAGGTTTAGATTTGGGGTTAGGTTTAGATTTGGGGTTAGGTTTAGATTTGAGGTTTAGATTTGGGGTTAGGTTTAGATTTTAGGTTTAGATTTGGGGTTAGGTTTAGATTTGGGGTTAGGTTTAGATTTGAGGTTTAGATTTGGGGTTAGGTTTAGATTTGAGGTTTAGATTTGGGGTTAGGTTTAGATTTTAGGTTTAGATTTGGGGTTAGGTTTAGATTTTAGGTTTATATTTGGGGTAAGGTTTAGATTTGGGGTTAGGTTTAGATTTTAGGTTTAGATTTGGGGTTAGGTTTAGATTTGGGGTTAGGTTTAGATTTTAGGTTTAGATTTGGGGTTAGGTTTAGATTTTAGGTTTAGATTTGGGGTTAGGTTTAGATTTTAGGTTTAGATTTGGGGTTAGGTTTAGATTTGGGGTTAGGTTTAGATTTTAGGTTTAGATTTGGGGTTAGGCTTAGATTTGGGGTTAGGTTTAGATTTTAGGTTTAGATTTGGGGTTAGGTTTAGATTTGGGGTTAGGTTTAGATTTTAGGTTTAGATTTGGGGTTAGGTTTAGATTTTAGGTTTAGATTTGGGGTTAGGTTTAGATTTTAGGTTTAGATTTGGGGTTAGGTTTAGATTTGGGGTTAGGTTCAGATTTTAGGTTTAGATTTGGGGTTAGGTTTAGATTTGGGGTTAGGTTTAGATTTTAGGTTTAGATTTGGGGTTAGGTTTAGATTTTAGGTTTAGATTTGGGGTTAGGTTTAGATTTTAGGTTTAGATTTGGGGTTAGGTTTAGATTTTAGGTTTAGATTTGGGGTTAGGTTTAGATTTGGGGTTAGGTTAAGATTTTAGGTTTAGATTTGGGGTTAGGTTTAGATTTCAGGTTTAGATTTGGGGTTAGGTTTAGATTTTAGGTTTAGATTTGGGGTTAGGTTTAGATTTGGGGTTAGGTTTAGATTTTAGGTTTAGATTTGGGGTTAGGTTTAGATTTGAGGTTTAGATTTGGGGTTAGGTTTAGATTTGGGGTTAGGTTTAGATTTTAGGTTTAGATTTGGGGTTAGGTTTAGATTTTAGGTTTAGATTTGGGGTTAGGTTTAGATTTGGGGTTAGGTTTAGATTTTAGGTTTAGATTTGGGGTTAGGTTTAGATTTGGGGTTAGGTTTAGATTTGAGGTTTAGATTTGGGGTTAGGTTTAGATTTTAGGTTTAGATTTGGGGTTAGGTTTAGATTTGGGGTTAGGTTTAGATTTGAGGTTTAGATTTGGGGTTAGGTTTAGATTTTAGGTTTAGATTTGGGGTTAGGTTTAGATTTGGGGTTAGGTTTAGATTTTAGGTTTAGATTTGGGGTTAGGTTTAGATTTTAGGTTTATATTTGGGGTAAGGTTTAGATTTGGGGTTAGGTTTAGATTTTAGGTTTAGATTTGGGGTTAGGTTTAGATTTGGGGTTAGGTTTAGATTTTAGGTTTAGATTTGGGGTTAGGCTTAGATTTGGGGTTAGGTTTAGATTTTAGGTTTAGATTTGGGGTTAGGCTTAGATTTGGGGTTAGGTTTAGATTTTAGGTTTAGATTTGGGGTTAGGTTTAGATTTTAGGTTTAGATTTGGGGTTAGGTTTAGATTTGGGGTTAGGTTTAGATTTTAGGTTTAGATTTGGGGTTAGGTTTAGATTTTAGGTTTAGATTTGGGGTTAGGTTTAGATTTGGGGTTAGGTTCAGATTTTAGGTTTAGATTTGGGGTTAGGTTTAGATTTGGGGTTAGGTTTAGATTTTAGGTTTAGATTTGGGGTTAGGTTTAGATTTTAGGTTTAGATTTGGGGTTAGGTTTAGATTTGGGGTTAGGTTTAGATTTTAGGTTTAGATTTGGGGTTAGGTTTAGATTTTAGGTTTAGATTTGGGGTTAGGTTTAGATTTGGGGTTAGGTTTAGATTTTAGGTTTAGATTTGGGGTTAGGTTTAGATTTCAGGTTTAGATTTGGGGTTAGGTTTAGATTTTAGGTTTAGATTTGGGGTTAGGTTTAGATTTGGGGTTAGGTTTAGATTTTAGGTTTAGATTTGGGGTTAGGTTTAGATTTTAGGTTTAGATTTGGGGTTAGGTTTAGATTTGGGGTTAGGTTTAGATTTTAGGTTTAGATTTGGGGTTAGGTTTAGATTTTAGGTTTAGATTTGGGGTAAGGTTTAGATTTGGGGTTAGGTTTAGATTTTAGGTTTAGATTTGGGGTTAGGTTTAGATTTAGGGTTAGGTTTAGATTTTAGGTTTAGATTTGGGGTTAGGCTTAGATTTGGGGTTAGGTTTAGATTTTAGGTTTAGATTTGGGGTTAGGTTTAGATTTGGGGTTAGGTTTAGATTTTAGGTTTAGATTTGGGGTTAGGTTTAGATTTTAGGTTTAGATTTGGGGTTAGGTTTAGATTTGGTGTTAGGTTTAGATTTTAGGTTTAGATTTGGGGTTAGGTTTAGATTTTAGGTTTAGATTTGGGGTTAGGTTTAGATTTGGGGTTAGGTTTAGATTTTAGGTTTAGATTTGGGGTTAGGTTTAGATTTGGGGTTAGGTTTAGATTTTAGGTTTAGATTTGGGGTTAGGTTTAGATTTTAGGTTTAGATTTGGGGTTAGGTTTAGATTTTAGGTTTAGATTTGGGGTTAGGTTTAGATTTTAGGTTTAGATTTGGGGTTAGGTTTAGATTTGGGGTTAGGTTTAGATTTTAGGTTTAGATTTGGGGTTAGGTTTAGATTTTAGGTTTAGATTTGGGTTTAGGCTTAGATTTGGGGTTAGGTTTAGATTTTAGGTTTACATTTGGGGTTAGGTTTAGATTTGGGGTTAGGTTTAGATTTTAGGTTTAGATTTGGGGTTAGGTTTAGATTTTAGGTTTACATTTGGGGTTAGGTTTAGATTTGGGGTTAGGTTTAGATTTGGGGTTAGGTTTAGATTTTAGGTTTAGATTTGGGGTTAGGTTTAGATTTGGGGTTAGGTTTAGATTTTAGGTTTAGATTTGGGGTTAGGTTTAGATTTTAGGTTTAGATTTTAGGTTTAGATTTGGGTTAGGTTTAGATTTTAGGTTTAGATATGGGGTTAGGTTTAGATTTGGGGTTAGGTTTAGATTTTAGGTTTATATTTGGGTAAGGTTTAGATTTGGGGTTAGGTTTAGATTTTAGGTTTAGATTTGGGGTTAGGTTTAGATTTGGGGTTAGGTTTAGATTTTAGGTTTAGATTTGGGGTTAGGTTTAGATTTTAGGTTATATATGGGTAAGGTTTAGATTTGGGGTTAGGTTTAGATTTTAGGTTTAGATTTGGGGTTAGATTTAGATTTGGGGTTAGGTTTAGATTTGGGGTTAGGTTTAGATTTTAGGTTTAGATTTGGGGTTAGGTTTAGATTTGGGGTTAGGTTTAGATTTTAGGTTTAGATTTGGGGTTAGGTTTAGATTTTAGGTTTAGATTTGGGGTTAGGTTTAGATTTGGGGTTAGGTTCAGATTTTAGGTTTAGATTTGGGGTTAGGTTTAGATTTGGGGTTAGGTTTAGATTTTAGGTTTAGATTTGGGGTTAGGTTTAGATTTGGGGTTAGGTTTAGATTTTAGGTTTAGATTTGGGGTTAGGTTTAGATTTTAGGTTTAGATATGGGGTTAGGTTTAGATTTGGGGTTAGGTTTAGATTTAGGTTTAGATTTGGGGTTAGGTTTAGATTTGGGGTTATGTTTAGATTTTAGGTTTAGATTTGGGGTTAGGTTTAGATTTTAGGTTTAGATTTGGGGTTAGGTTTAGATTTGGGGTTAGGTTTAGATTTTAGGTTAGATTTGGGGTTAGGTTTAGATTTTAGGTTTAGATTTGGGGTTAGGTTTAGATTTGGGGTTAGGTTTAGATTTTAGGTTTAGATTTGGGGTTAGGTATAGATTTGGGGTTAGGTTTAGATTTTAGGTTTAGATTTGGGGTTAGGTTTAGATTTTAGGTTTAGATTTGGGGTTAGGTTTAGATTTTAGGTTTAGATTTGGGGTTAGGTTTAGATTTTAGGTTTAGATATGGGGTTAGGTTTAGATTTGGGGTTAGGTTTAGATTTTAGGTTTATATTTGGGGTAAGGTTTAGATTTGGGGTTAGGTTTTAGATTTTAGGTTTAGATTTGGGGTTAGGTTTAGATTTGGGGTTAGGTTTAGATTTTAGGTTTAGATTTGGGGTTAGGTTTAGATTTTAGGTTTATATATGGGGTTAGGTTTAGATTTGGGGTTAGGTTTAGATTTTAGGTTTAGATTTGGGGTTAGATTTAGATTTGGGGTTAGGTTTAGATTTTAGGTTTAGATTTGGGGTTAGGTTTAGATTTGGGGTTAGGTTTAGATTTTAGGTTTAGATTTGGGGTTAGGTTTAGATTTTAGGTTTAGATTTGGGGTTAGGTTTAGATTTGGGGTTAGGTTTAGATTTTAGGTTTAGATTTGGGGTTAGGTTTAGATGTTAGGTTTAGATTTGGGTTAGGTTTAGATTTTAGGTTTAGATTTTAGGTTTAGATTTGGGGTTAGGTTTAGATTTTAGGTTTAAATTTGGGGTTAGGTTTAGATTTTAGGTTTAGATTTGGGGTTAGGTTTAGATTTGGGGTTAGGTTTAGATTTTAGGTTTAGATTTGGTGTTAGGTTTAGATTTTAGGTTTAGATTTTAGGTTTAGATTTGGGGTTAGGTTTAGATTTTAGGTTTAGATTTGGGGTTAGGTTTAGATTTGGGGTTAGGTTTAGATTTTAGGTTTATATTTGGGGTTAGGTTTAGATTTGGGTTAGGTTTACATTTTAGGTTTAGATTTGGGGTTAGGTTTAGATTTTAGGTTTAGATTTGGGGTTAGGTTTAGATTTGGGGTTAGGTTTTAGATTTTAGGTTTAGATTTGGGGTTAGGTTTAGATTTTGGGGTTAGGTTTACATTTTAGGTTTAGATTTGGGGTTAGGTTTAGATTTTAGGTTTAGATTTGGGGTTAGGTTTAGATTTGGGGTTAGGTTTAGATTTTAGGTTTAGATTTGGGGTTAGGTTTAGTTTTTAGGTTTAGATTTGGGGTTAGGTTTAGATTTGGTTAGGTTTAGATTTGGGGTTAGGTTTAGATTTGGGGTTAGGTTTAGATTTTAGGTTTAGATTTGGGGTTAGGTATAGATTTGGGTTAGGTTTAGATTTGGGTTAGGTTTAGATTTGGGGTTAGGTTAGATTTTAGGTTTAGATTTGGGGTTAGGTTTAGATTTTAGGTTTATATTTGGGGTAAGGTTTAGATTTGGGGTTAGGTTTAGATTTTAGGTTTAGATTTGGGGTTAGGTTTAGATTTGGGGTTAGGTTTAGATTTTAGGTTTAGATTTGGGGTTAGGTTTAGATTTTAGGTTTAGATATGGGGTTAAGGTTTAGATTTGGGGGTTAGGTTTAGATTTTAGGTTTAGATTTGGGGTTAGGTTTAGATTTGGGGTTATGTTTAGATTTTAGGTTTAGATTTGGGGTTAGGTTTAGATTTTAGGTTTAGATTTGGGGTTAGGTTTAGATTTTGGGTTAGGTTTAGATTTTAGGTTTAGATTTGGGGTTAGGTTTAGATTTTAGGTTTAGATTTGGGGTTAGGTTTAGATTTGGGGTTAGGTTTAGATTTTAGGTTTAGATTTGGGGTTAGGTATAGATTTGGGGTTAGGTTTAGATTTTAGGTTTAGATTTGGGGTTAGGTTTTGATTTTAGGTTTGTAGATTTGGGGTTAGGTTTAGATTTTAGGTTTATATTTGGGGGTAAGGTTTAGATTTGGGGTTAGGTTTAGATTTTAGGTTTAGATTTTGGGGTTAGGTTTAGATTTGGGGTTAGTTTAGAGTTTAGGTTTAGATTTGGGGTTAGGTTTGATTAGGTTTAGATATGGGGTTAGGTTTAGATTTGGGGTTAGGTTTAGTTTTAGGTTTAGATTTGGGGGTTAGGTTTAGATTTGGGGTGGTTAGGGTTAGGTTTAGTTATGGTTAGGTTTGGTTAGGGTTTAGATTTGGGGTAGGTGTAGATTGGGGGTTAGGGTTTAGATTTTTGGGGTTAGATTTGGGGTTAGGTTTAGATTTGGGTTAGGTTTAGATTTTAGGTTTAGATTTGGGGTGTAGGTTTAGATTTTAGGGTTAGATATGGGGTTAGGTTTAGATTGGGGTTAGGTTTAGATTTTAGGTTTAGATTTGGGGTTAGGTTTAGATTGTAGGTTTAGATTTGGGGTTAGGTTTAGATTTGGGTTAGGTTTAGATTTTAGGTTTAGATTTGGGGTTAGGTTTAGATTTTAGGTTTAGATTTGGGGTTAGGTTTAGATTTGGGGTTAGGTTTAGATTTTAGGTTTAGATATGGGGTTAGGTTTAGATTTGGGGTAGGTTTAGATTTTAGGTTTAGATTGGGGTTAGGTTTAGATTTGGGGTTAGGTTTAGGATTTAGGTTTAGATTTGGGGTTAGGTTTAGATTTTAGGTTAGATTTGGGGTTAGGTTTAGATTTTAGGTTTAGATTTGGGGTAGGTTTAGATTTGGGGTAGGTTTAGATTTTAGGTTTAGATTTGGGTTAGGTTTAGATTTGGGGTTAGGTTTAGATTTTAGGTTTAGATTTGGGTTAGGTTTAGATTTTGGTTTAGATTGGGTTTAGGTTTAGATTTGGGGTTAGGTTTAGATTTTAGGTTTAGATTTGGGTTAGGCTTAGATTGGGGTTAGGTTTAGATTTTTAGGTTTAGCATTTGGGGGTTAGGTTAGATTTGGGGTTAGGTTTAGATTTTAGGTTTAGATTTGGGGTTAGGTTAGATTTTAGGGTTAGATTTGGGGTTAGGTTTAGATTTGGGGTTAGGTTTAGATTTTAGGTTTAGATTGTGGGGTTAGGTTTAGATTTTAGGTTTAGA